>NC_092333.1:618035000-618352500 GCF_046630445.1 Rutidosis leptorrhynchoides | reverse complement strand
ATGATAATATAATAATTTAACATCTCATTAGATATAATAAACAATGGGTTAACAACATTAATTGAGATCGTTAACTTAAAGGTTTCAAAACAACACTTACATGTAACGACTAACGATGACTTAACGACTCAGTTAAAATGTATATACATGTAGTGTATTTAGATGTATTAAAATACTTTTGGAAGACTTCAAGACATATATCAAAACACTCATACTTAACGAAAATGGTTACAGTTACTTTTCCATTCTTTTCTTTCATCAAGAATTCTAGTCGTATTCTTACCCGTATTATACACAGCTTCAAAACGTACTTACTATGAGTATATACCAATAGGAACTAGCATGGGATTCCACTCTTGATTATGTCATGTATGACTAATCAATTTTAACTTCTACCATGAGCTAGTCAACTAACTAGAACTCCTTTTAACCCCACTCACCACTCACCAATTACCACTCATCATTCACTCCATTTCACTTCCAATTCTCTTTCTAATTCTCTCTCAACACACACACACTATTATGAACGTATTTTTCCAGTAGTTAATCATCATCTTCATCAAAAATCACTTCAAGAATCAAGCTATAATCATCATAGGAAGAACACTTCAAGAACACTTCAAAAATCCCTTCAAGTTTACTAATTTACTTCCAAGCTTTCTAATCCATTCCAAGTAATCATCTAAGATCAAGAAACCTTTGTTATATACAGTAGGTTATCTTTCTTATTCAAGGTAATATTCATATTCAAACTTTGATTCAATTTCTATAACTATAAACTATCTTAATTCGAGTAAAAATCTTACTTGAACTTGTTTTTGTGTCATGATCCTACTTCAAGAACTTTCAAGCCATCCAAGATCCTTTGAAGCTAGATCATTTCTTGTCACTTCCATTAGGTTTACCTACTAAACTTGAGGTAGTAATGATGTTCATAACATCATTCGATTCATATATATAAAACTATCTTATTCGAAGGTTTAAACTCGTAATCACTAGAACATAGTTTAGTTAATTCTTAACTTGTTCGCAAACAAAAGTTAATCCTTCTAACTTGACTTTTAAAATTAACTACACACATGTTCTATATCTATATGATATGCTAACTTAATGATTTAAAACCTGGAAACACGAAAAACACCGTAAAACCGGATTTACGCCGTCGTAGTAACACCGCGGGCTGTTTTGGGTTAGTTAATTAAAAACTATGATAAACTTTGATTTAAAAGTTGTTGTTCTGAGAAAATGATTTTTATTATGAACATGAAACTATATCCAAAAATTATGGTTAAACTCAAAGTGGAAGTATGTTTTCTAAAATGGTCATCTAGACGTCGTTCTTTCGACTGAAATGACTACCTTTACAAAAACGACTTGTAACTTATTTTTCCGACTATAAACCTATACTTTTTCTGTTTAGATTCATAAAATAGAGTTCAATATGAAACCATAGCAATTTGATTCACTCAAAACGGATTTAAAATGAAGAAGTTATGGGTAAAACAAGATTGGATAATTTTTTTCATTTTAGCTACGTGAAAATTGGTAACAAATCTATTCCAACCATAACTTAATCAACTTGTATTGTATATTATGTAATCTTGAGATACCATAGACACGTATACAATGTTTCGACCTATCATGTCGACACATCTATATATATTTCGGAACAACCATAGACACTCTATATGTGAATGTTGGAGTTAGCTATAAAGGGTTGAGGTTGATTCCAAAATATATATAGTTTGAGTTGTGATCAATACTGAGATACGTATACACTGGGTCGTAGATTGATTCAAGATAATATTTATCGATTTATTTCTGTACATCTAACTGTGGACAACTAGTTGTAGGTTACTAACGAGGACAGCTGACTTAATAAACTTAAAACATCAAAATATATTAAAAGTGTTATAAATATATTTTGAACATACTTTGATATATATGTATATATTGTTATAGGTTCGTGAATCAACCAGTGGCCAAGTCTTACTTCCCGACGAAGTAAAAATCTGTGAAAGTGAGTTATAGTCCCACTTTTAAAATCTAATATTTTTGGGATGAGAATACATGCAGGTTTTATAAATGATTTACAAAATAGACACAAGTACGTGAAACTACATTCTATGGTTGAATTATCGAAATCGAATATGCCCCTTTTTATTAAGTCTGGTAATCTAATAATTAGGGAACAGACACCCTAATTGACGCAAATTCTAAAGATAGATCTATTGGGCCTAACAAACCCCATCCAAAGTACCGGATGCTTTAGTACTTCGAAATTTATATCATATCCGAAGGGTGTCCCGGAATGATGGGGATATTCTTATATATGCATCTTGTTAATGTCGGTTACCAGGTATTCACCATATGAATGATTTTTATCTCTATGTATGGGATGTGTATTGAAATATGAAATCTTGTGGTCTATTATTATGATTTGATATATATAGGTTAAACCTGTAACTCACCAACATTTTTGTTGACGTTTTAAGCATGTTTATTCTCAGGTGATTATTAAGAGCTTCCGCTGTCGCATACTTAAATAAGGACGAGATTTGGAGTCCAGTCTTGTATGATATTGTGTAAAAACTGCATTCAAGAAACTTATTTTGTTGTAACATATTTGTATGGTAAACCATTATGTAATGGTCGTGTGTAAACAGGATATTTTAGATTATCATTATTTGATAATCTACGTAAAGTTTTTTTTTAAAACCTTTATCTATGAAATAAAGGTTATGGTTTGTTTTAAAAATGAATGCAGTCTTTGAAAAACGTCTCATATAGAGGTCAAAACCTCGCAACAAAATCAATTAACATGGAACGTTTTTAATCAATAAGAACGGGACATTTCAGTTGGTATCAGAGCCAGGTTCTTAGAGAACCAGAATTTTGCATTAGTGTGTCTTATCGAGTTTGTTAGGATGCATTAGTGAGTCTGGACTTCGACCGTGTTTACTTGAAAAATGATTGCTTAACAAATTTTGTTGGAAACTATATATTTTTAACATGTGAATATTATGTGATATATTAATCTCTTAACGCGTTTGATATTATGTGATAGATGTCTACCTCTAGAACAAGTCCCATTGACTCACCTAATAATAATGAAGAGTCAAATGTAAATTGGAATGATTCGTGGACTGATTCACAAGTTCCCGAAGAGGAACCGGAAGAAGAGTCGAAACCGGAAGAAGAATCGGAACCGGAAGAAGAATCGGAACCGGATGAAGAAATAGAACCGGTGGGGGAAATAATAAAACGGTTAAGTAAAAGAAAATCCTCAACCAACCGACCAAGGTTAATTATGGTCAATGGTGTTTCCGCCAAGGAAGCAAAATATTGGGAGGATTACCAATTCTCCGATGAATCGGATTCCGACGAGAATTCCGATGATGTTATAGAAATTACCCCAACTGAATTTAAAAAGGCAAAAGAAAATAATAAGGGAAAGGGCATAAAAATAGAGAAATCTAATTCCAACCCCGATGAACTTTATATGTATCGTCAACCCCCGAAGTCCTTAAGTTGTAACAATGACCCGGGAACCTCTAAACCACCAGGTTTTTCTAAACCGTTGTGGAAAACGACAGTTAGTATTAGGGGAACATCATATATCCCTAGAAACTTGGCAAAACGAACCAAAACCGAAGAAGAAGAAACGAGCGAGTCGGAATAAGATAGTTGTATTCTTGTGGTGTAATATATGTAATATAGTGTGCTTATGCTTTATGATATATGTAAAAATTGCTTGTATTAATAAGTATTTTTTTTATGAATCTAACTCTTGTCTATTCTACAGTTTAAAAATACAAAATGGATAGACAACCCAATATTTTAAGAGACCTACCCGGAGACATGATTGATGAAATCTTGTCTAGAGTCGGTCAGAATTCCTCGGCACAACTATTTAAGGCGAGATCAGTTTGTAAGACATTCGAAGAACGTTCCAAGAATGTCTTGGTTTATAAGAGACTTTCGTTTGAAATATGGGGAATATCACATTGGGAAACCCATAAGTTACGATGTGTTTACTTTGACGCATATATTGCGGGGAACCCAAATGCTATTTTACGCAACGGGTTAAGAAATTATTTTGACTCAATATATCCGAATATTGGACTTCGTGATTTAGAAAAAGCGGTTAACATGCAACATAAAGAAGCATGTTATGCTTACGGATTAGTAATGTTCACTTCTCACCAAAGTGAGAACAAGAACATCGGGCTACAACTATTAAACAAAACGTTTCCACAAGTGACGGAGTCGGTAATTGGGGTAAGAAATGAGGTTTTTAGGTTATTACGAGACTGTTGGTCATTACGTAACCCTCGTCCCTTTGACGACGTTACAACACGCTATCTTATCAACGGCCATAACGGTTATGTTCCACAAGACCAAGGATGGGAAGTAGTCCTAGTAAAACCAGAATGCATGACTTGTTTCTGGACGTATGAATTACGTGTCTTTATTGCCTTTGCTGAACGACTTGTGTACTAGCTAGAATTATCTTCACAACTATCTTGTATCAAAGTTATTGTGTGCTATATTTCATGCTTTATGTAAAATAAGCGGTATTGTAAGTTTGTAAAATATTGTATAAAAGTTTGAACGCGAAATATTATTATAATCAGTTTTTCATATAGAATTGTAGTAGTTGAATTGTATATTAGCTACTAAGTATGAACTTAACGGGTAGGTACTACCCGAATTTAAACTTATAAAACGCTAATATGAAGAAAAAGCTTTTATAAATGAGTTCATATTATGCTACGAAATACTATTAACTACTCTTAATATTTTGTATGATTAACTTGTTCCATTTGACTATTTTGAAGGAAATGGCACCGACTACTCGACACACCGTGAATATGAATGAAGAGGAATTCCGTACTTTTCTAGCTTCAAACATAGCCGCAGTACAGGCTGCGCTACATACCAACAATAACCTTGGATCTAGCAGTACAGGAAATCGTGTAGGATGCACCTACAAAGAATTCACTGCCTGCAAACCTTTGGAATTTGATGGAACCGAAGGACCGATCGGATTGAAACGGTGGACCGAGAAGGTCGAATCGGTGTTTGCCATAAGTAAGTGTACTGAAGAGGACAAAGTGAAGTACGCTACGCATACATTCACAGGTTCTGCGTTAACATGGTGGAATACCTATCTAGAGCAAGTGGGACAAGATGATGCGTACGCACTACCGTGGTCAGCATTCAAGCACTTGATGAACGAGAAGTACCGTCCCAGAACCGAGGTCAATAAGCTCAAGACAGAACTTAGAGGGTTACGAACCCAAGGATTTGATATTACCACGTACGAAAGACGATTCACAGAATTGTGCCTATTGTGTCCGGGAGCATTCGAAGATGAGGAAGAGAAGATCGACGCGTTTGTGAAAGGATTACCGGAAAGAATCCAAGAAGATATAAGTTCACACGAGCCCGCCTCCATACAACAGGCATGTAGAATGGCTCACAAACTAGTGAACCAGATTGAAGAAAGAATTAAAGAACAGACTGCTGAAGAGGCCAATGTGAAGCAAGTCAAAAGAAAGTGGGAGGAAAACAGTGATAAGAATCACCAATACAACAACAACAGCAATTACAACAATAATCGCAACAATTATCCCAACAATAGCAACATCAATCGCAACTACAACAAACGGCCCAACAACAATAACAACAACTGTAGTGACCCGAACTTTTCCATGTTTATATATATTAATTGAGATTGATATTTACATGATTAAATGTTTCCAACATATTAAGCAATCAAACTTGTTAAGACTTGATTAATTGAAATAGGTTTCATATAGACAATTGACTACCTAAGTTGACCGGTGATTCACGAACGTTAAAACTTGTAAAAACTATATGATGACATATATATGGTTATATATATAGTTAACATGATATTATGATAAGTAAACATATCATTAAGTATATTAACAATGAACTACATATGTAAAAACAAGACTACTAACTTAATGATTTTGAAACGAGACATATATGTAACGATTATCGTTGTAACGACATTTAATGTATATATATCATATTAAGAGATATTTGTACATCATAATATCATGATAATATAATAATTTAAAATCTCTTTTGATATTATAAACATTGGGTTAACAACATTTAACAAGATCGTTAACCTAAAGGTTTCAAAACAACATTTACATGTAACGACTAACGATGACTTAACGACTCAGTTAAAATGTATATACATGTAGTGTTTTAATATGTATTCATACACTTTTGAAAGACTTCAAGACACTTATCAAAATACTTCTACTTAACAAAAATGCTTACAATTACATCCTCGTTCAATTTCATCAACAATTCTACTCGTATGCACCCGTATTCGTACTCGTACAATACACAACTTTTAGATGTATGTACTATTGGTATATACACTCCAATGATCAGCTCTTAGCAGCCCATGTGGGTCACCTAACACATGTGGGAACCATCATTTGGCAACTAGCATGAAATATCTCATAAAATTACAAAAATATGAGTAATCATTCATGACTTATTTACATGAAAACAAAATTACATATCCTTTATATCTAATCCATACACCAACGACCAAAAACACCTACAAACACTTTCATTCTTCAATTTTCTTCATCTAATTGATCTCTCTCAAGTTCTATCTTCAAGTTCTAAGTGTTCTTCATAAATTCCAAAAGTTCTAGTTTCATAAAATCAAGAATACTTTCAAGTTTGCTAGCTCACTTCCAATCTTGTAAGGTGATCATCCAACCTCAAGAAATCTTTGTTTCTTACAGTAGGTTATCATTCTAATACAAGGTAATAATCATATTCAAACTTTGGTTCAATTTCTATAACTATAACAATCTTATTTCAAGTGATGATCTTACTTGAACTTGTTTTCGTGTCATGATTCTGCTTCAAGAACTTCGAGCCATCCAAGGATCCGTTGAAGCTAGATCCATTTTTCTCTTTTCCAGTAGGTTTATCCAAGGAACTTAAGGTAGTAATGATGTTCATAATATCATTCGATTCATACATATAAAGCTATCTTATTCGAAGGTTTAAACTTGTAATCACTAGAACATAGTTTAGTTAATTCTAAACTTGTTCGCAAACAAAAGTTAATCCTTCTAACTTGACTTTTAAAATCAACTAAACACATGTTCTATATCTATATGATATTCTAACTTAATGATTTAAAACCTGGAAACACGAAAAACACCGTAAAACCGGATTTACGCCGTCGTAGTAACACCGCGGGCTGTTTTGGGTTAGTTAATTAAAAACTATGATAAACTTTGATTTAAAAGTTGTTATTCTGAGAAAATTATTTTTATTATGAACATGAAACTATATCCAAAAATTATGGTTAAACTCAAAGTGGAAGTATGTTTTCTAAAATGGTCATCTAGACGTCGTTCTTTCGACTGAAATGACTACCTTTACAAAAACGACTTGTAACTTATTTTTCCCACTATAAACCTATACTTTTTCTGTTTAGATTCATAAAATAGAGTTCAATATGAAACCATAGCAATTTGATTCACTCAAAACGGATTTAAAATGAAGAAGTTATGGGTAAAACAAGATTGGATAATTTTTCTCATTTTAGCTACGTGAAAATTGGTAACAAATCTATTCCAACCATAACTTAATCAACTTGTATTGTATATTATGTAATCTTGAGATACCACAGACACATATACAATGTTTTGACCTATCATGTCGACACATCTATATATATTTCGGAACAACCATAGACACTCTATATGTGAATGTTGGAGTTAGCTATACAGGGTTGAGGTTGATTCCAAAATATATATAGTTTGAGTTGTGATCAATACTGAGATACGTATACACTGGGTCGTGGATTGATTCAAGATAATATTTATCGATTTATTTCTGTACATCTAACTGTGGACAACTAGTTGTAGGTTATTAACGAGGACAGCTGACTTAATAAACTTAAAACATCAAAATATATTAAAAGTGTTGTAAATATATTTTGAACATACTTTGATATACATGTATATATTGTTATAGGTTCGTGAATCAACCAGTGGCCAAGTCTTACTTCCCGACGAAGTAAAAATCTGTGAAAGTGAGTTATAGTCCCACTTTTAAAATCTAATATTTTTGGGATGAGAATACATGCAGGTTTTATAAATGATTTACAAAATAGACACAAGTACGTGAAACTACATTCTATGGTTGAATTATCAAAATCGAATATGCCCCTTTTTATTTAAGTCTGGTAATCTAAGAATTAGGGAACAGACACCCTAATTGACGCGAATCCTAAAGATAGATCTATTGGGCCTAACAAACCCCATCCAAAGAACCGGATGCTTTAGTACTTCGAAATTTATATCATATCCGAAGGGTGTCCCGGAATGATGGGGATATTCTTATATATGCATCTTGTTAATGTCGGTTACCAGGTGTTCACCATATGAATGATTTTTATCTCTATGTATGGGATGTGTATTGAAATATGAAATCTTGTGGTCTATTATTATGATTTGATATATATAGGTTAAACCTATAACTCACCAACATTTTTGTTGACGTTTTAAGCATGTTTATTCTCAGGTGATTATTAAGAGCTTCCGCTGTCGCATACTTAAATAAGGACGAGATTTGGAGTCCATGCTTGTATGATATTGTGTAAAAACTGCATTCAAGAAACTTATTTTGTTGTAACATATTTGTATTGTAAACCATTATGTAATGGTCGTGTGTAAACAGGATATTTTAGATTATCATTATTTGATAATCTACGTAAAGCTTTTTAAAACCTTTATCTATGAAATAAAGGTTATGGTTTGTTTTAAAAATGAATGCAGTCTTTGAAAAATGTCTCATATAGAGGTCAAAACCTCGCAACGAAATCAATTAATATGGAACGTTTTTAATCAATAAGAACGGGACATTTCAGTTGGTATCCGAGCGTTGGTCTTAGAGAACCAGAATTTTGCATTAGTGTGTCTTATCGAGTTTGTTAGGATGCATTAGTGAGTCTGGACTTCGACCGTGTTTACTTGAAAAATGATTGCTTAACAAATTTTGTTGGAAACTATATATTTTTAACATGTGAATATTATGTGATATATTAATCTCTTAACGCGTTTGATATTATGTGATAGATGTCTACCTCTAGAACAAGTCCCATTGACTCACCTAATAATAATGAAGAGTCAAATGTAAATTGGAATGATTCGTGGACTGATTCACAAGTTCCCGAAGAGGAACCGGAAGAAGAGTCGGAACCGGAAGAAGAATCGGAACCGGAAGAAGAATCGGAATCGGATGAAGAAATAGAACCGGTGGGGGAAATAATAAAACGGTTAAGTAAAAGAAAATCCTCAACCAACCGACCAAGGTTAATTATGGTCAATGGTGTTTCCGCCAAGGAAGCAAAATATTGGGAGGATTACCAATTCTCCGATGAATCGAATTCCGACGAGAATTCCGATGATGTTATAGAAATTACCCCAACTGAATTTAAAAAGGCAAAAGAAAATAATAAGGGAAAGGGCATAAAAATAGAGAAATCTAATTCCAACCCCGATGAACTTTATATGTATCGTCAACCCCCGAAGTCCTTAAGTTGTAACAATGACCCGGGAACCTCTAAACCACCAGGTTTTTCTAAACCAATGTGGATCACGACGGCTCGTATTAGGGGAACATCATATATCCATAGAAACTTGGCAAAACGAACCAAAACCGAAGAAGAAGAAACGAGCGAGTCGGAATAAGATAGTTGTATTCGTGTGGTGTAATATATGTAATATAGTGTTCTTATGCTTTATGATATATGTAAAAATTGCTTGTATTAATAAGTATTTTTTTATGAATCTAACTCTTGTCTATTTTACAGTTTAAAAACACAAAATGGATAGACAACCCAATATTTTAAGAGATCTACCCGGAGACATGATTGATGAAATCTTGTCTAGAGTCGGTCAGAATTCTTTGGCACAACTATTTAAGGCGAGATCAGTTTGTAAGACATTCGAAGAACGTTCCAAGAATGTCTTGGTTTATAAGAGACTTTCGTTTGAAAGATGGGGGATAGCACATTGGGAAACCCATAAGTTACGATGTGTTTACTTTGACGCATATATTTCGGGGAACCCAAATGCTATTTTACGCAATGGGTTAAGAAATTACTTTGACTCAATATATCCGAATATTGGACTTCGTGATTTAGAAAAAGCGGCTAACATGCAACATAAAGAAGCATGTTATGCTTACGGATTAGTAATGTTCGCTTCTCACCAAAGTGAGAACAAGAACATCGGGCTATAACTATTAAACAAAACGTTCCCACAAGTGACGGAGTCGGTAATTGGGGTAAGAAATGAGGTTTTTAGATTGTTACGGGACTGTTGGACATTACGTAACCCTCGTCCCTTTAACGATGTTACAACACGCTATCTTATCAATGGCCATAACAGTTATGTTCCACAAGACCAAGGATGGGAAGTAATCCTAGTAAAACCAGAATGCATGACTTGTTTCTGGACGTATGAATTACGTGTCTTTATTGCCTTTGCTGAACGACTTGTGTACTAGCTAGAATTATCTTCACAACCATATTGTATCAAATTTATTGTGTGCTATATTTCATGCTATATGTAAAATAAGCGGTATTGTAAGTTTGTAAAATATTGTGTAAAAGTTTGAACGCGAAATATTATTATAATCAGTTTTTCATATAGAATTGTAGTAGTTGAATTGTATATTAGCTACTAAGTATGAACTTAACGGGTAGGTACTACCCGAATTTAAACTTATAAAATGCTAATATGAAGAAAAAGCTTTTATAGATGAGTTCATATTATGCTACGAAATACTATTAACTACTCTTAATATTCTGTATGATTAACTTGTTCCATTTGACTATTTTGAAGGAAATGGCACCGACTACTCGACACACCGTGAATATGAATGAAGAGGAATTCCGTACTTTTCTAGCTTCAAACATAGCCGCAGTACAGGCTGCGCTACATACCAACAATAACCTTGGATCTAGCAGTACAGGAAATCGTGTAGGATGCACCTACAAAGAATTCACTGCCTGCAAACCTTTGGAATTTGATGGAACCGAAGGACCGATCGGATTGAAACGGTGGACCGAGAAGGTCGAATCGGTGTTTGCCATAAGTAAGTGTACTGAAGAGGACAAAGTGAAGTACGCTACGCATACCTTCACAGGTTCTGCGTTAACATGGTGGAATACCTATCTAGAGCAAGTGGGACAAGATGATGCGTACGCACTACCGTGGTCAGCATTCAAGCACTTGATGAACGAGAAGTACCGTCCCAGAACCGAGGTCAATAAGCTCAAGACAGAACTTAGAGGGTTACGAACCCAAGGATTTGATATTACCACGTACGAAAGACGATTCACAGAATTGTGCCTATTGTGTCCGGGAGCATTCGAAGATGAGGAAGAGAAGATCGACGCATTTGTGAAAGGATTACCGGAAAGAATTCAAGAAGATATAAGTTCACACGAGCCCGCCTCTATACAACAGGCATGTAGAATGGCTCACAAACTAGTGAACCAGATTGAAGAAAGAATTAAAGAACAGACTGCTGAAGAGGCCAATGTGAAGCAAGTCAAAAGAAAGTGGGAGGATAACGGTGATAAGAATCACCAATACAACAACAACAGCAATTACAACAATAATCGCAACAATTATCCCAACAATCGCAACATCAATCGCAACTACAACAAACGGCCCAACAACAACAACAACAACAACAGCAACAGCAACTACAACAATCATCCCAACAACAATAATAACCGCAACAACAACAACAATCAGAAGCAGCTATGCCAAAGGTGTGAAAAGTATCACTCGGGGTTCTGCACCAAATTTTGCAACAAGTGTAAAAGAAATGGTCATAGCGCGGCGAAGTGTGAGGTTTACGGACCAGGGGTTAATAGAACGAAAGGAACAAATGGTGTCGGAACGAGTAATGGCGGAGCAAGTAGTGTCGGAGCAAGTTATGCCAATGTAGTTTGTTATAAATGTGGAAAACCGGGCCACATTATTAGAAATTGCCCGAACCAGGAGAACACGAATGGACAAGGCCGCGGAAGAGTTTTCAATATTAATGCGGCAGAGGCACAGGAAGACCCGGAGCTTGTTACGGGTACGTTTCTTATTGACAATAAATCTGCTTACGTTTTATTTGATTCGGGTGCGGATAGAAGCTATATGAGTAGAGATTTTTGTGCTAAATTAAGTTGTCCATTGACGCCTTTGGATAGTAAATTTTTACTCGAATTAGCAAATGGTAAATTAATTTCAGCAGATAATATATGTCGGAATCGAGAAATTAAACTGGTTAGCGAAACATTTAAGATTGATTTGATACCAGTAGAGTTAGGGAGTTTTGATGTGATAATCGGTATGGACTGGTTGAAAGAAGTGAAAGCAGAGATCGTCTGTTACAAAAATGCAATTCGCATTATACGAGAAAAAGGAAAACCCTTAATGGTGTACGGAGAAAAGGGCAACACGAAGCTACATCTTATTAGTAATTTGAAGGCACAAAAACTAATAAGAAAAGGTTGCTATGCTGTTCTAGCACACGTCGAGAAAGTACAAACTGAAGAAAAGAGCATCAATGATGTTCCCATTGCAAAAGAATTTCCCGATGTATTTCCGAAAGAATTACCGGGATTACCCCCACATTGATCCGTTGAATTTCAAATAGATCTTGTACCAGGAGCTGCACCAATAGCTCGTGCTCCTTACAGACTTGCACCCAGCGAGATGAAAGAACTACAAAGCCAATTACAAGAACTTTTAGAGCGTGGTTTCATTCGACCAAGCACATCACCGTGGGGAGCTCCTGTTTTGTTTGTCAAGAAGAAAGATGGTACATTCAGGTTGTGTATCGACTACCGAGAGTTGAACAAACTTACCATCAAGAACCGCTACCCACTACCGAGAATCGATGACTTATTTGATCAACTATAAGGCTCGTCTGTTTATTCAAAGATTGACTTACGTTCCGGGTATCATCAAATGCGGGTGAAAGAAGATGATATTCCAAAGACTGCTTTCAGAACACGTTACGGTCATTACGAGTTTATGGTCATACCGTTTGGTTTAACTAATGCACCAGCTGTTCATGGACCTTATGAACCGAGTGTGTGGACCATACCTTGACAAGTTTGTCATTGTTTTCATTGATGACATACTTATTTACTCAAAGAATGACCAAGAACACGGTGAACATTTGAGAAAGGTGTTAGAAGTATTGAGGAAGGAAGAATTGTACGCTAAGTTTTCAAAGTGTGCATTTTGGTTGGAAGAAGTTCAATTCCTCGGTCACATAGTGAACAAAGAATGTATTAAGGTGGATCCGGCAAAGATAGAAACTGTTGAAAAGTGGGAAACCCCGAAAACTCCGAAACACATACGCCAGTTTTTAGGACTAGCTGGTTACTACAGAAGGTTCATCCAAGACTTTTCCAGAATAGCAAAACCCTTGACTGCATTAACGCATAAAGGGAAGAAATTTGAATGGAATGATGAACAAGAGAAAGCGTTTCAGTTATTGAAGAAAAAGCTAACTACGGCACCTATATTGTCATTGCCTGAAGGGAATGATGATTTTGTGATTTATTGTGATGCATCAAAGCAAGGTCTCGGTTGTGTATTAATGCAACGAACGAAGGTGATTGCTTATGCGTCTAGACAATTGAAGATTCACGAACAAAATTATACGACGCATGATTTGTAATTAGGCGCGGTTATTTTTGCATTAAAGACTTGGAGGCACTACTTATATGGGGTCAAAAGTATTATATATACCGACCACAAAAGTCTTCAACAAATATTTAATCAGAAACAACTGAATATGAGGCAGCGTAGGTGGATTGAATTATTGAATGATTACGACTTTGAGATTCGTTACCACCCGGGGAAGGCAAATGTGGTAGCCAATGCCTTGAGCAGGAAGGACAGAGAACCCGTTCGAGTAAAATCTATGAATATAATGATTCATAATAACCTTACTACTCAAATAAAGGAGGCGCAACAAGGAGTTTTAAAAGAGGGAAATTTAAAGGATGAAATACTCAAAGGATCGGAGAAGCATCTTAATATTCGGGAAGACGGAACCCGGTATAGGGCTGAAAGGATTTGGGTACCAAAATTTGGAGATATGAGAGAAATGGTACTTAGAGAAGCTCATAAAACCAGATACTCAATACATCCTGGAACGGGGAAGATGTACAAGGATCTCAAGAAACATTTTTGGTGGCCGGGTATGAAAGCCGATGTTGCTAAATATGTAGGAGAATGTTTGACGTGTTCTAAGGTCAAAGCTGAGCATCAAAAACCATCAGGTCTACTTCAACAACCCGAAATCCCGGAATGGAAATGGGAAAACATTACCATGGATTTCATCACTAAATTGCCAAGGACTGCAAGTGGTTTTGATACTATTTGGGTAATAGTTGATCGTCTCACCAAATCAGCACACTTCCTGCCAATAAGAGAAGATGACAAGATGGAGAAGTTAGCACGACTGTATTTGAAGGAAGTCGTCTCCAGACATGGAATACCAATCTCTATTATCTCTGATAGGGATGGCAGATTTATTTCAAGATTCTGGCAGACATTACAGCAAGCATTAGGAACTCGTCTAGACATGAGTACTGCCTATCATCCACAAACTGATGGGCAGAGTGAAAGGATGATACAAACGCTTGAAGACATGGTACGAGTATGTGTTATTGATTTCGGAAACAGTTGGGATCGACATCTACCGTTAGCAGAATTTTCCTACAACAACAGCTACCATTCAAGCATTGAGATGGCGCCGTTTGAAGCACTTTATGGTAGAAAGTGCAGGTCTCCGATTTGTTGGAGTGAAGTGGGGGATAGACGGATTACGGGTCCGAAGATTATACAAGAAACTACCGAGAAGATCATCCAAATTCAACAACGGCTGAAAACCGCCCAAAGTCGACAAAAGAGCTACGCTGACATTAAAAGAAAAGATATAGAATTTGAAATTGGAGAGATGGTCATGCTTAAAGTTGCACCTTGGAAAGGCGTTGTTCGATTTGGTAAACGAGGGAAATTAAATCCAAGGTATATTGGACCATTCAAGATTATTGATCGTGTCGGACCAGTAGCTTACCGACTAGAGTTACCTCAACAACTCGCGGCTGTACATAACATTTTCCACGTCTTGAATTTGAAGAAATGTTTTGCTAAAGAAGATCTCACTATTCCATTAGATGAGATCCAAATCAACGAAAAACTTCAATTCATCGAAGAACCCGTCGAAATAATGGATCGTGAGGTTAAAAGACTTAAGCAAAACAAGATACCAATTGTTAAGGTTCGATGGAATGCTCGTAGAGGACCCGAGTTCACCTGGGAGTGTAAAGATCAGATGAAGAAGAAATACCCGCATCTCTTTCCAGAAGATTCGTCAACACCTTCAACAGCTTAAAATTTCGGGACGAAATTTATTTAACGGGTAGGTACTGTAGTGACCCGAACTTTTCCATGTTTATATATATTAATTGAGATTGATATTTACATGATTAAATGTTTCCAACATATTAAGCAATCAAACTTGTTAAGACTTGATTAATTGAAATAGGTTTCATATAGACAATTGACTACCTAAGTTGACCGGTGATTCACGAACGTTAAAACTTGTAAAAACTATATGATGACATATATATGGTTATATATATAGTTAACATGATATTATGATAAGTAAACATATCATTAAGTATATTAACAATGAACTACATATGTAAAAACAAGACTACTAACTTAATGATTTTGAAACGAGACATATATGTAACGATTATCGTTGTAACGACATTTAATGTATATATATCATATTAAGAGATATTTGTACATCATAATATCATGATAATATAATAATTTAAAATCTCTTTTGATATTATAAACATTGGGTTAACAACATTTAACAAGATCGTTAACCTAAAGGTTTCAAAACAACATTTACATGTAACGACTAACGATGACTTAACGACTCAGTTAAAATGTATATACATGTAGTGTTTTAATATGTATTCATACACTTTTGAAAGACTTCAAGACACTTATCAAAATACTTCTACTTAACAAAAATGCTTACAATTACATCCTCGTTCAGTTTCATCAACAATTCTACTCGTATGCACCCGTATTCGTACTCGTACAATACACAGCTTTTAGATGTATGTACTATTGGTATATACACTCCTATGATCAGCTCTTAGCAGCCCATGTGAGTCACCTAACACATGTGGGAACCATCATTTGGCAACTAGCATGAAATATCTCATAAAATTACAAAAATATGAGTAATCATTCATGACTTATTTACATGAAAACAAAATTACATATCCTTTATATCTAATCCATACACCAACGACCAAAAACACCTACAAACACTTTCATTCTTCAATTTTCTTCATCTAATTGATCTCTCTCAAGTTCTATCTTCAAGTTCTAAGTGTTCTTCATAAATTCCAAAAGTTCTAGTTTCATAAAATCAAGAATACTTTCAAGTTTGCTAGCTCACTTCCAATCTTGTAAGGTGATCATCCAACCTCAAGAAATCTTTGTTTCTTACAGTAGGTTATCATTCTAATACAAGGTAATAATCATATTCAAACTTTGGTTCAATTTCTATAACTATAACAATCTTATTTCAAGTGATGATCTTACTTGAACTTGTTTTCGTGTCATGATTCTGCTTCAAGAACTTCGAGCCATCCAAGGATCCGTTGAAGCTAGATCCATTTTTCTCTTTTCCAGTAGGTTTATCCAAGGAACTTAAGGTAGTAATGATGTTCATAACATCATTCGATTCATACATATAAAGCTATCTTATTCGAAGGTTTAAACTTGTAATCACTAGAACATAGTTTAGTTAATTCTAAACTTGTTCGCAAACAAAAGTTAATCCTTCTAACTTGACTTTTAAAATCAACTAAACACATGTTCTATATCTATATGATATTCTAACTTAATGATTTAAAACCTGGAAACACGAAAAACACCGTAAAACCGGATTTACGCCGTCGTAGTAACACCGCGGGCTGTTTTGGGTTAGTTAATTAAAAACTATGATAAACTTTGATTTAAAAGTTGTTATTCTGAGAAAATTATTTTTATTATGAACATGAAACTATATCCAAAAATTATGGTTAAACTCAAAGTGGAAGTATGTTTTCTAAAATGGTCATCTAGACGTCGTTCTTTCGACTGAAATGACTACCTTTACAAAAACGACTTGTAACTTATTTTTCCGACTATAAACCTATACTTTTTCTGTTTAGATTCATAAAATAGAGTTCAATATGAAACCATAGCAATTTGATTCACTCAAAACGGATTTAAAATGAAGAAGTTATGGGTAAAACAAGATTGGATAATTTTTCTCATTTTAGCTACGTGAAAATTGGTAACAAATCTATTCCAACCATAACTTAATCAACTTGTATTGTATATTATGTAATCTTGAGATACCACAGACACATATACAATGTTTTGACCTATCATGTCGACACATCTATATATATTTCGGAACAACCATATACACTCTATATGTGAATGTTGGAGTTAGCTATACAGGGTTGAGGTTGATTCCAAAATATATATAGTTTGAGTTGTGATCAATACTGAGATACGTATACACTGGGTCGTGGATTGATTCAAGATAATATTTATCGATTTATTTCTGTACATCTAACTGTGGACAACTAGTTGTAGGTTATTAACGAGGACAGCTGACTTAATAAACTTAAAACATCAAAATATATTAAAAGTGTTGTAAATATATTTTGAACATACTTTGATATACATGTATATATTGTTATAGGTTCGTGAATCAACCAGTGGCCAAGTCTTACTTCCCGACGAAGTAAAAATCTGTGAAAGTGAGTTATAGTCCCACTTTTAAAATCTAATATTTTTGGGATGAGAATACATGCAGGTTTTATAAATGATTTACAAAATAGACACAAGTACGTGAAACTACATTCTATGGTTGAATTATCAAAATCGAATATGCCCCTTTTTATTTAAGTCTGGTAATCTAAGAATTAGGGAACAGACACCCTAATTGACGCGAATCCTAAAGATAGATCTATTGGGCCTAACAAACCCCATCCAAAGAACCGGATGCTTTAGTACTTCGAAATTTATATCATATCCGAAGGGTGTCCCGGAATGATGGGGATATTCTTATATATGCATCTTGTTAATGTCGGTTACCAGGTGTTCACCATATGAATGATTTTTATCTCTATGTATGGGATGTGTATTGAAATATGAAATCTTGTGGTCTATTATTATGATTTGATATATATAGGTTAAACCTATAACTCACCAACATTTTTGTTGACGTTTTAAGCATGTTTATTCTCAGGTGATTATTAAGAGCTTCCGCTGTCGCATACTTAAATAAGGACGAGATTTGGAGTCCATGCTTGTATGATATTGTGTAAAAACTGCATTCAAGAAACTTATTTTGTTGTAACATATTTGTATTGTAAACCATTATGTAATGGTCGTGTGTAAACAGGATATTTTAGATTATCATTATTTGATAATCTACGTAAAGCTTTTTAAAACCTTTATCTATGAAATAAAGGTTATGGTTTGTTTTAAAAATGAATGCAGTCTTTGAAAAATGTCTCATATAGAGGTCAAAACCTCGCAACGAAATCAATTAATATGGAACGTTTTTAATCAATAAGAACGGGACATTTCAGCAACAACAACAACAACAGCAACTACAACAATCATTCCAACAACAATAATAATCGCAACAACAAGAACAATCAGAAGCAGCTATGCCAAAGGTGTGAAAAGTATCACTCGGGGTTCTGCACCAAATTTTGCAACAAGTGTAAAAGAAATGGTCATAGTGCGGCGAAGTGTGAGGTCTACGGACCAGGGGTTAATAGAACGAAAGGAATAAATAGTGTCGGAACGAGTAATGGCGGAGCAAGTAGTGTCGGAGCAAGTTATGCCAATGTAGTTTGTTATAAATGTGAAAAACCGGGCCACATTATTAGAAATTACCCGAACCAGGAGAACACGAATGGACAAGGCCGCGGAAGAGTTTTCAATATTAATGCGGCAGAGGCACAGGAAGACCCGGAGCTTGTTATGGGTACGTTTCATATTGACAATAAATCTGCTTACGTTTTATTTGATTCGGGTGCGGATAGAAGCTATATGAGTAGAGATTTTTGTGCTAAATTAAGTTGTCCATTGACGCCTTTGGATAGTAAATTTTTACTCGAATTAGCAAATGGTAAATTAATTTCAGCAGATAATATATGTCGGAATCGAGAAATTAAACTGGTTAGCGAAACATTTAAGATTGATTTGATACCAGTAGATTTAGGGAGTTTTGATGTGATAATCGGTATGGACTGGTTGAAAGAAGTGAAAGCAGAGATCGTTTGTTACAAAAATGCAATTCGCATTATACGAGAAAAAGGAAAACCCTTAATGGTGTACGGAGAAAAGGGCAACACGAAGCTACATATTATTAGTAATTTGAAGGCACAAAAACTAATAAGAAAAGGTTGCTATGCTGTTCTAGCACACGTCGAGAAAGTACAAACTGAAGAAAAGAGCATCAATGATGTTCCCATTGCAAAAGAATTTCCCGATGTATTTCCGAAAGAATTACCGGGATTACCCCCACAGCGATCCGTTGAATTTCAAATAGATCTTGTACCAGGAGCTGCACCAATAGCTCGTGCTCCTTACAGACTCGCACCCAGCGAGATGAAAGAACTGCAAAGCCAATTACAAGAACTTTTAGAGCGTGGTTTCATTCGACCAAGCACATCACCGTGGGGAGCTCCTGTTTTGTTTGTCAAGAAGAAAGATGGTACATACAGGTTGTGTATCGACTACCGAGAGTTGAACAAACTTACCATCAAGAACCGCTACCCACTACCGAGAATTGACGACTTATTTGATCAACTACAAGGCTCGTCTATTTATTCAAAGATTGACTTACGTTCCGGGTATCATCAAATGCGGGTGAAAGAAGATGATATTCCAAAGACTGCTTTCAGAACACGTTACGGTCATTACGAGTTTATGGTCATGCCGTTTGGTTTAACTAATGCACCAGCTATGTTCATGGACCTTATGAACCGAGTGTGTGGACCATACCTTGACAAGTTTGTCATTGTTTTCATTGATGACATACTTATTTACTCAAAGAATGACCAAGAACACGGTGAACATTTGAGAAAGGTGTTAGAAGTATTGAGGAAGGAAGAATTGTACGCTAAGTTTTCAAAGTGTGCATTTTGGTTGCAAGAAGTTCAATTCCTCAATCACATAGTGAACAAAGAAGGTATTAAGGTGGATCCGGCAAAGATAGAAACTGTTGAAAAGTGGTAAACCCCAAAAACTCCAAAACACATACGCCAGTTTTTAGGACTAGCTGGTTACTACAGAAGGTTCATCCAAGACTTTTCCAGAATAGCAAAACCCTTGACTGCATTAACGCATAAAGGGAAGAAATTTGAATGGAATGAAGAACAAGAGAAAGCGTTTCAGTTATTGAAGAAAAAGCTAACTACGGCACCTATATTGTCATTGCCTGAAGGGAATGACGATTTTGTGATTTATTGTGACGCATCAAAGCAAGGTCTCGGTTGTGTATTAATGCAATGAACGAAGGTGATTGCTTATGCGTCTAGACAATTGAAGATTCACGAACAAAATTATACGACGCATGATTTGGAATTAGGTGCGGTTGTTTTTGCATTAAAGACTTAGAGGCACTACTTATATGGGGTCAAAAGTATTATATATACCGACCACAAAAGTCTTCAACACATATTTAATCAGAAACAACTGAATATGAGGCAGCGTAGGTGGATTGAATTATTGAATGATTACGACTTTGAGATTCGTTACCACCCGGGGAAGGCAAATGTAGTAGCCGATGCCTTGAGCAGGAAGGACAGAGAACCCATTCGAGTAAAATCTATGAATATAATGATTCATAATAACCTTACTACTCAAATAAAGGAGGCGCAACAAGGAGTTTTAAAAGAGGGAAATTTAAAGGATGAAATACCCAAAGGATCGGAGAAACATCTTAATATTCGGGAAGACGGAACCCGGTATAGGGCTGAAAGGATTTGGGTACCAAAATTTGGAGATATGAGAGAAATGGTACTTAGAGAAGCTCATAAAACCAGATACTCAATACATCCTGGAACGGGGAAGATGTACAAGGATCTCAGGAAATATTTTTGGGGGCCGGGTATGAAAGCCGATGTTGCTAAATACGTAGGAGAATGTTTGACGTGTTCTAAGGTCAAAGCTGAGCATCAGAAACCATCAGGTCTACTTCAACAACCCGAAATCCCGGAATGGAAATGGGAAAACATTACCATGGATTTCATCACTAAATTGCCAAGGACTGCAAGTGGTTTTGATACTATTTGGGTAATAGTTGATCGTCTCACCAAATCAGCCCATTTCCTACCAATAAGAGAAGATGACAAGATGGAGAAGTTAGCACGATTGTATTTGAAGGAAGTCGTCTCCAGACATGGAATACCAATCTCTATTATCTCTGATAGGGATGGCAGATTTATTTCAAGATTCTGGCAGACATTACAGCAAGCATTAGGAACTCGTCTAGACATGAGTACTGCCTATCATCCACAAACTGATGGGCAGAGCGAAAGGATGATACAAACGCTTGAAGACATGCTACGAGCATGTGTTATTGATTTCGGAAACAGTTGGGATCGACATCTACCATTAGCAGAATTTTCCTACAACAACAGCTACCATTCAAGCATTGAGATGGCGCCGTTTGAAGCACTTTATGGTAGAAAGTGCAGGTATCCGATTTGTTGGAGTGAAGTGGGGGATAGACAGATTACGGGTCCGGAGATTATACAAGAAACTACCGAGAAGATCATCCAAATTCAACAACGGTTGAAAACCGCCCAAAGTCGGCAAAAGAGCTACGCTGACATTAAAAGAAAAGTTATAGAATTTGAAATTGGAGAGATGGTCATGCTTAAAGTTGCACCTTGGAAAGGCGTTGTTCGATTTGGTAAACGAGGGAAATTAAATCCAAGGTATATTGGACCATTCAAGATTATTGATCGTGTCGGACCAGTAGCTTACCGACTTGAGTTACCTCAACAACTCGCGGCTGTACATAACACATTCCACGTCTCGAATTTGAAGAAATGTTTTGCTAAAGAAGATCTCACTATTCCGTTAGATGAAATCCAAATCAACGAAAAACTCCAATTCATCAAAGAACCCGTCGAAATAATGGATCGTGAGGTTAAAAGACTTAAGCAAAACAAGATACCAATTGTTAAGGTTCGATGGAATGCTCGTAGAGGACTCGAGTTCACCTGGGAGCGTGAAGATCAGATGAATAATAAATACCCGCATCTATTTCCAGAAGATTCGTCAACACCTTCAACAGCTTAAAATTTCGGGACGAAATTTATTTAACGGGTAGGTACTGTAGTGACCCGAACTTTTCCATGTTTATATATATTAATTGAGATTGATATTTACATAATTAAATGTTTCCAACATGTTAAGCAATCAAACTTGTTAAGACTTGATTAATTGAAATATGTTTCATATAGACAATTGACCACCCAAGTTGACCGGCGATTCACGAACGTTAAAACTTGTAAAAATGACATGACGATATATATATGGATATACATATGGTTAACATGAGATTATGATAAGTAAGTATCTCCATAAGTATATTAACAATGAGTTATATACATATAAACAAGACTACTAACTTAAGGATTTCGAAACGAGACATATATGTAACGATTATCGTTGTAACGACATTTAAATGTATATATATCATATTAAGATATATTAATATATCATAATATCATGATAATATAATAATTTAACATCTCATTAGATATAATAAACAATGGGTTAACAACATTAATTGAGATCGTTAACTTAAAGGTTTCAAAACAACACTTACATGTAACGACTAACGATGACTTAACGACTCAGTTAAAATGTATATACATGTAGTGTATTTAGATGTATTAAAATACTTTTGGAAGACTTCAAGACATATATCAAAACACTCATACTTAACGAAAATGGTTACAGTTACTTTTCCATTCTTTTCTTTCATCAAGAATTCTAGTCGTATTCTTACCCGTATTATACACAGCTTCAAAACGTACTTACTATGAGTATATACCAATAAGAACTAGCATGGGATTTCACTCTTGATTATGTCATGTATGACTAATCAATTTTAACTTTTACCATGAGCTAGTCAACTAACTAGAACTCCTTTTAACCCCACTCACCACTCACCAATTACCACTCATCATTCACTCCATTTCACTTCCAATTCTCTTTCTAATTCTCTCTCAACACACACACACACACTATTATGAACGTATTTTTCCAGTAGTTAATCATCATCTTCATCAAAAATCACTTCAAGAATCAAGCTATAATCATCATAGGAAGAACACTTCAAGAACACTTCAAAAATCCCTTCAAGTTTACTAATTTACTTCCAAGCTTTCTAATCCATTCCAAGTAATCATCTAAGATCAAGAAACCTTTGTTATATACAGTAGGTTATCTTTCTTATTCAAGGTAATATTCATATTCAAACTTTGATTCAATTTCTATAACTATAAACTATCTTAATTCGAGTAAAAATCTTACTTGAACTTGTTTTTGTGTCATGATCCTACTTCAAGAACTTTCAAGCCATCCAAGATCCTTTGAAGCTAGATCATTTCTTGTCACTTCCAGTAGGTTTACCTACTAAACTTGAGGTAGTAATGATGTTCATAACATCATTCGATTCATATATATAAAACTATCTTATTCGAAGGTTTAAACTCGTAATCACTAGAACATAGTTTAGTTAATTCTTAACTTGTTCGCAAACAAAAGTTAATTCTTCTAACTCGACTTTTAAAATTAACTACACACATGTTCTATATCTATATGATATGCTAACTTAATGATTTAAAACCTGGAAACACGAAAAACACCGTAAAACCGGATTTACGCCGTCGTAGTAACACCGCGGGCTGTTTTGGGTTAGTTAATTAAAAACTATGATAAACTTTGATTTAAAAGTTGTTATTCTGAGAAAATGATTTTTATTATGAACATGAAACTATATTCAAAAATTATGGTTAAACTCAAAGTGGAAGTATGTTTTCTAAAATGGTCATCTAGACGTCGTTCTTTCGACTGAAATGACTACCTTTACAAAAACGACTTGTAACTTATTTTTCCGACTATAAACCTATACTTTTATGTTTAGATTCATAAAATAGAGTTCAATATGAAACCATAGCAATTTGATTCACTCAAAACGGATTTAAAATGAAGAAGTTATGGGTAAAACAAGATTGGATAATTTTTCTCATTTTAGCTACGTGAAAATTGGTAACAAATCTATTCCAACCATAACTTAATCAACTTGTATTGTATATTATGTAATCTTGAGATACCATAGACACGTATACAATGTTTCGACCTATCATGTCGACACATCTATATATATTTCGGAACAACCATAGACACTCTATATGTGAATGTTGGAGTTAGCTATACAGGGTTGAGGTTGATTCCAAAATATATATAGTTTGAGTTGTGATCAATACTGAGATACGTATACACTGGGTCGTGGATTGATTCAAGATAATATTTATCAATTTATTTCTGTACATCTAACTGTGGACAACTAGTTGTAGGTTACTAACGAGGACAGCTGACTTAATAAACTTAAAACATCAAAATATATTAAAAGTGTTGTAAATATATTTTAAACATACTTTGATATATATGTATATATTGTTATAGGTTCGTGAATCAACCAGTGGCCAAGTCTTACTTCCCGACGAAGTAAAAATCTGTGAAAGTGAGTTATAGTCCCACTTTTAAAATCTAATATTTTTGGGATGAGAATACATGCAGGTTTTATAAATGATTTACAAAATAGACACAAGTACGTGAAACTACATTCTATGGTTGAATTATCGATATCGAATATGCCCCTTTTTATTAAGTCTGGTAATCTAAGAATTAGGGAACAGACACCCTAATTGACGCGAATCCTAAAGATAGATCTATTGGGTCTAACAAACCCCATCCAAAGTACCGGATGCTTTAGTACTTCGAAATTTATATCATATCCGAAGGGTGTCCCGGAATGATGGGGATATTCTTATATATGCATCTTGTTAATGTCGGTTATCAGGTGTTCACCATATGAATGATTTTTATCTCTATGTATGGGATGTGTATTGAAATATGAAATCTTGTGGTCTATTATTATGATTTGATATATATAGGTTAAACCTATAACTCACCAACATTTTTGTTGACGTTTTAAGCATGTTTATTCTCAGGTGATTATTAAGAGCTTCCGCTGTCGCATACTTAAATAAGGACGAGATTTGGAGTCCATGCTTGTATGATATTGTGTAAAAACTGCATTCAAGAAACTTATTTTGTTGTAACATATTTGTATTGTAAACCATTATGTAATGGTCGTGTGTAAACAGGATATTTTAGATTATCATTATTTGATAATCTACGTAAAGTTTTTTAAACCTTTATTGATGAAATAAAGGTTATGGTTTGTTTTAAAATGAATGCAGTCTTTGAAAAACGTCTCATATAGAGGTCAAAACCTCGCAACGAAATCAATTAATATGGAACGTTTTTAATCAATAAGAACGGGACATTTCATCAAAGATCTTCCAATATTCTCAACAACATCTTAAGATGAAATAAAGTATATAACAATTATTATCGTATGCTTGAATGCGCTTCTGTTACTCACTCTGTACGGGTACATGTTGTGAGAATGATTTCTTTGTGTGATTAGGTTATAAGAGTTATATGGAATGTGAATTTATATATAATAGAAACTTGGTCAAGAAAATATTATTCTATGCTGATGATTGCGAAAAATCCCGTAAATTATGGCCAAGATTTGTTGAACGAGTAGGGACAAAAATATATATTTATATACAATATGAATCTGAAGTACTTACACATTATATTAAAATTTAAAATAGTTTACATCTTTCATATTCTCAGCAAGCGTTATATTAGCCTCACATATTCGTTTATGTTTTTATGGTTAGGATATAGAGTAATCATTTGAAACTTAAATTTTGTTAACAATAAATATGTATATATATATATTTTTCCCGTAGAGTTATTATTGTGTTTGTATTAGTATAGGTTATGGAGGAATTACTAAGTATTAAAAGTACGAGTGTATTTTCAATATAATATGGGAGGGATAAGAGCTACAGGTCGTCTTCGATTAACATATTTGAAAAAGTCATTGATTCCTTTCCTAATAATTGGAGTTATATTTAAATTTTCTTAATTTATTTATCTTTTCGCACATCAATAAAATAAAGATTTATTTATATTGCTTTGTAAACTTACATATAGTCCATGTACTAAAAAATGAAACTTCGAAAAGAAAAACGATTTTTAAGTCACCATCTGCGACTTGACTTGTTCCATTCATAAATTTCAACTTGTAGTGTTAATTATCAAAATCTATCCTACAATCATTTTCTTTATGCGAGTACGTAAACACGGTTCGTTCATGTTAAAATCAATATACTTCAAAATTTATTTTCTAAATTTGTCGTAAGTGAATACATCTTTAAATAAACACATGTTTACTGGTAATCAAAATCATATAAATTATTTCATAGTCCTAAGTAGTAGTTAGTCGTCTATTTAAAATCCCAAAACATTTTGATAACATCACCAAAACGAAAACTTAAATGATATGAATGCTAGTTTTTTTATATATCATAAAGGAATTAATTATTTAAATTCATTGTTAAATTGATAAAATACTAAATTAACATATATATTTTTGATGTGATCAAAAATTACCTCAAAAAAATTTTGATGGATCGGGTTTAAAAGGATACTATACACGTATACACCTCTTACTCGCGTACAACACTAACCTCTCGTATTTCTATTTTTGTGTGTGGTTATGAACTGAACATTTAGTAGTTGAGTATGTGAAGGAGAAATTACTTATATTTATAGATTCATCCAACAATATGATAATATATAGAGTTGAGTACGAGTCAATAATGTAGGAGATAATAATTGTGTTTTCTGCAGATAGTTATGAGATTTATGAAACGTCTATCGGTTGTGTAATCCCACAAGAAAATGGAATACCTATGAGTCTTGACTCTTGTGGATTTAATATTAGTGAGTAATTTTAGTGATTGAGTATATAATGGAGTATGTAATTTAGTTTTAACGTGTACTCTAATTTGAGAATCTTTTTATTTTCATGATGAAGCATCCCAACAATTCAGTCTAGATAAGTGTAGACGCAACCTAAAATTAATTTGTATTTCGATGCAATAAAGCAGGTTTATATTTAGTATTTATTTTTATATACTTATTTATATCTACATACAAATAATGGTTCGTGAATCGTCGGAAATAGTCGAAGTTAAATGAATGTATGAAAACATTTCAAAATTTTTAAGATTCAACATTACAGACTTTGCTTATTGTGTCGAAATAATATAAAAATTAAGTTTAAATTTGGTCAAAAATTTCCGGGTCGTCACAATGGATATATAATAAAAAATAAATAATACATTTAAGAGATAAATACTAAAGAGGAATCCTAATCTAATCTTAAGTATTTTGAAATGTCCCATTCATATTGATTATAAATGTTCCATATTAATTGATTTCGTTGCGAGGTTTTGACCTCTATATGAGACGTTTTTCAAAGACTGCATTCGTTTTTAAAACAAACCATAACCTTTATTTTATCGACAAGGTTAAAAGGACACCACCTAGATTATCAGAAATGATAATCTAAAAATACCACTTACACACTACCAATACATATTGGTTTACAATATTAATATGTTACAACAAAGTAAATCTCGAATGCAGTTCTAAACAATATTATACAAGCATGCTGACACCAAATCTTGTCCATATATTAGCATGCAATAGCGGAAGCTCTTAATAATCACCTGAGAATAAACATGCTTTAAACGTCAAAAAAATGTTGGTGAGTTATAGGTTTAATCTATATATTTATCAAATCGTAATAATAGACCACAATATTTCATATTTCAATATACATCCCATACATAGAGATAAAAATCATTCATATGGTGAACACCTGGTAACCGACATTAACAAGATGCATATAAGAATATCCCCTATCATTCCGAGAAATCCTTCGGACATGATAAAAATGAATTCGAAGTACTAAAGCATCTGGTACTTTGGATGGGGTTCGTTAGGCCCAATAGATCTATCTTTAGGATTCACGTCAATTAGTAGATCGGTTTACTAATTCTTAGGCTACCAAACAAAAAGGGGCATATTCGGCTTCAATCATTCACCCATATAATGTAGTCTCATTTACTTGTGTCTATTTCGTAAAACATTTATAAAACTGCATGTATTCTCATCCCAAAATATTAGATTTTTAAAAGTGGGACTATAACTCACTTTCACAGATTTTTACTTCGTCGTGAAGTAAGACTTGACCACTGGTCGATTCACGAACCTATAACAAATATGTACATATATATCAAAGTATGTTCAAAATATAATTACAACATTTTTAATACGTTTTAATGTTTTAAGTTTATTAAGTTGGTTGTCCTCGTTAGTAACCTACAACTAGTTGTCCACAGTTAGATGTACAAAAATAAATTGATATATATTATCTTGAATCAATCCACGACCCAGTGTATACACGTCTCAGGCTAGATCACAACTCAAAGTATATATATTTTTGGAATCAACCTTAACCCTGTATAGCTAACTCAATCATTACTGCATATAGAGTGTCTATGGTTGTTCCAAATAATATATATACATGGGTCGATATGATATGTCAAAACATTTGCATACGTGTCTATGGTATCCCAAGATTACATAATATATTAGAATACATGTATAATACAGTATAAGTTAGCTAGGATATGATTTGTATAGATTTGTTACAAATTTCACGTAGCTACAACAAGCAAAATTATCCAATCTTGTTTTACCCATAACTTCTTCGTTTTAAATCCGTTTTGAGTGATTCAAGTTGCTATGGTTTCATATTGAACTTAAGTTTATGAATATAAACAGAAAAAGTATAAGTATATAGTCGGAAATACAGGTTACAAGTAGTTTTTGTAAAGGTAGTCATTTCAGTCGAAAGAACGACGTCTAGATGACCATTTTGGAAAACATACTTCCACTTTGAGTTTAACCATGATTTTTGGATATAGTTTCATGTTCATAAGAAAAATCATTTTCCCAGAAGAACAACTTTTAAATCAAAGTTTACCATAGTTTTTAATTAACTAACCCAAAACAGCCCGCGGTGTTACTACGAAGGCGTATATCCGGTTTTACGGTATTTTTCGTGTTTTCAGGTTTTAAATCATTAAGTTAGCATATCATATAGATATAGAACATGTGTTTAGTTGATTTTAAAAGTCAAGTTAGAAGGATTAACTTTTGTTTGCGAACAAGTTTAGAATTAACTAAACTATGTGCTAGTGATTACAAGTTTAAACCTTCGAATAAGGTAGTTTTATATATATGAATCGAATGATGTTATGAACATCATTACTACCTCAAGTTTTGTGGATTAACCTACTGGAAATGAGAAAAATAGATCTACCTTCAAAGGATCCTTGGATGGCTTGAAAGTTCTTGAAGCAAAATCATGACACGAAAACAAGTTCAAGTAAGATTTCCACTCGAAATAAGATTGTTATAGTTATAGAAATTGAATCAAAGTTTGAATATGAGTATTACCTTGTATTAGAAAGATATCTTACTGTAAATAAGAAAGATTTCTTGAGGTTGTATGATCACTCAAAGTGGATTTGCAAGATTAGAAGTAAGCTAGCAAACTTGGAAGTGTTGTTGGTGTGTTCTTGAGTGGTTGTTTTATAACTTGGTTTATGTATGGATTTATGAACTAGATTGAGCTAGATTTTGATGAAGATAATGAAGAACACTTAGAACAATGGAAGAACACTTGAGAGAGAGTAGTTTGATGCATGTAAGTTGCAAAATGAAAGTGTATATGTGTGTGTTCATTCACGTGAAAAATGGAGTCACCATATAGGCTCAATTAGTTTGTAATTTTGTGTAATCATTCATGCTAGTTGCCAAATGATGGTTCCCACATGTGTTAGGTGACTCACATGGGCTGCTAAGAGCTGATCATTGGAGTGTATATACCAATAGTACATACATCTAAAACCCGTGTATTGTACGAGTACGAATACGAGTGCATACGAGTAGAATTGTTGATGAAAATGAATGAGGGTGTAATTGTAAGCATTTTTGTTAAGTAGAAGTACTTTGATAAGTGTCTTGAAGTCTTTCAAAAGTGTATGAATACATATTAAAACACTACATGTATATACATTTTAACTGAGTTGTTAAGTCATCGTTAGTCGTTACATGAAAACGTTGTTTTGAAATCTTTAAGTTAACGATCTTGTTAAATGTTGTTAACACATTGTTTATTATATCTAATGAGATGTTAAATTATTACATTATCATGATATAATGATGTATTAATATATCTTAATATGATATATATATACAGTTAAATGTCGTTACAACGATAATCGTTACATATATGACTCGTTTCGAAATCCTTAAGTTTGTAGTCTTGTTTTACATATGTAGTTCATTGTTATTATACTTAATGATATGTTTAATTATCATTTATCATGTTTATATATAGTGTATCAATATCTTAAAATGATTCATATGTAATTATTAAGACGTTATTATAACGATAATCGTTATATATACCATTTTCAAGTTTCTTAATTCAATAGTCTCATTTTTATGTATATAACTCATTGTTAAAATACTTAATGAGGTACATACTTATCATAATATCATGATAACTATATATATATATATATATATATATATATATATATATATATATATATATATATATATATATATATATATATCTATATGTATGTCATCATATAGTTTTTACAAGTTTTAACGTTCGTGAATCGTCGGTCAACTTGGGTGGTCAATTGTCTATATAAAACCTATTTCAATTAATCAAATCTTAACAAGTTTGATTGCTTAACATGTTGGAAACACTTAATCATGTAAATATCAATCTCATTTAATATATATAAACATGGAAAAGTTCAGGTCACTACATATTTAAACAAAACTAATTCTAATCTAAATCAAAAGAGTTAATCATAATCCTAATCACAATTTAAATGTGATCCTAATTCTAACTAATGCACTATGTAAACACTCCCTAGTTCCATATTTTCATTCACAATTCACCTCACAAAAATCACTCATACTTTCCATTTTCTCTCTATAATTCGGCAGCCCCAAACAACCTCCCCATCACCATCCTTCGGTCACCACCACCGAACCATCATCACCACCTCCTGCCGCCCCAATAGCTCACCACCACTGCCGCTAGAAGGATGTTTTTGCAGACTTTCACCGCCACCTGCTGCTGCATATTTTTAGCAGCCCAAACCGCCAACTTGCAGCCCTTTTTACTGCTGTTAACTGCCACCAAACACCTCATTTTCTACTATTTTTGACCACCCAAAACAGCCCACTTCCTGCTGTTTTTCTGCGCGACAAAACACCACCCAAGACCCGCCCAACTTGTCACTCTGCTGCTGCTTTTTTCTGGCTGCTGTCCGCCGCCAATCGCCACCATAAACCATCACTTTTGGTCACTTTTTGGCTCCTGTTTCTGCCCTGCTGCTGTTCGGTTATGTCACCAACAAAACCGCCATTCGTTTCTTGCTTAGAATCACTTTTAAGGTATCCCTAGAACCCTAAATTAATAATACTTTTTATTGGAAACAATTCTTTAAGTTATATGTTAATGATCATGATTAATAATGAATATTAATATATGTATGATTGTATGAACACTTGAATATGAGAACGAATAAGTTTAAAGATTATGAATGTGTAAAAAAAAAAAAGAGAATGAAAGTATTGCATGCATGCATATTCGTGTGTGCATGTGTGTGTATATATATATATATATATATATATATATATATATTATATGAATTTAAAACATTAGATATAATGAAGAAATATTTAACATGTAAATATGATTAAGATAATGATTTTGATAATTAAAAGTATTACGTATGATTAGTGTGATGATGATTATGATATATGTATTATGATTAAGATAAGAATTATAATTAACATGGTTAAGAACGGTTGATTGATCTAATAAACATGATAAGATGATAAAAGATTTTGTTAATGAAATTATAATAAAATAGTACGAGGATAAAGTAATGAAGATGATTAATAAGGTTATAAATAAGATTTACGAATTATATATAATGTGAAAGTTTAAAAGTATTAGTATAACGTGTATGTATATGTATATAGTATAATGGATAAATTGAAAAAGAGATAAAACTTATCTAAATTATTATCTAATATAATTATTAATTATAATTTAGCGGATAATTATGAAACTATAAAAGATAATGGTAACTAGTTTAAAAACAAAAGTTATAACAATTAAGATAAGTATGATTAATATGATAAAAGTGATAATAATATATAATGATAATAATAATAAAACATATAAACTATTATTATACTAAAACATGTTGATTTAACTAAATAATATTTATTATATAATATTATACTAATTAGTAAAATATTAAAGACACAAATAACTATAATGTATAATAATAAATAATATTAAGCGTGTCGTATTCCTATACGCACATACAGTGTTGTAATAAATGATTTGTCGAAATTGCCCCTCACGTGACCATCACATGATGTGTCTTAACGGCCCTAATTCACTTCCGTGAATCTCAGTGACTAAAATTAAAATTTGTTGAAACCTTAGTGACTAAAGATGCTAGAAAAAAATCATAATAACAAAAAATGCAATTTTTGACAAATCGAAGTGACCATTTGTATATAAGTAAAAAGAAAAAAATTGTTTAAGGTGTGTGTTAGATTAATTCGGTCACTTCGTGAAGGATATTTGAATTGCGTTACGATTTCGGTGTTGTGTGTGAGCCACATGTCAGAGTTGGATCTTTTTATCTTTTAGTTTATTGTTTATATACCGTAAGTCGTTTGGACTCCTGAGTATTGGGTATTTGGGTAGTTTATACTCTGTATTGTTTAATTGGTTCTCGTTTGGTTTTGTTTTGGTTACCTATGTTCTTGTTGTAGCATATATGTCTCAAGCTAGGTTGGTATTCTCTTTGTATTGTGTACTTTTATAGGACTTTCATTTTATTTATTTTTTGAAAAGTTTTTACTGTAGTTTTTTTATACTCCCTCAGTTCCATATTAATAGTTCATAGACAAGAAACACACACTTTAAGAAATTGTTATAAAAGTACTGTACTTTCTGTTTACTTTTCAGTTTTACTCTTATATTCTCTTTCTCCTTTAATCCTATCCACATACATTAAGGGCATAATAGAACTTAAGCTTCTTATTCTTTTCTATTTATGAAAATGGACTATTAATTTAGGACATTCCAAAATGAAATAGTGGACTATTAATATCGGACGAAGGGAGTACTATTATAGTTTTCGGAAGGGAGATGATACTTCCACCATTGAAATTTATTCTTCCACCATCTTTGAATGCTTTGTTTCCAAAACTATCCCTTATTTCATTATACCAAGAAATTTATGTAAGCTATCATTAAGGGTAATTTAGAACATTTAAGTGGAAGTAGTAAAACTGATGTTGAAAATATCATCTCCCTTTTCGGAACACTGCTACCAGTTATTTCAATTTAAAATGTTTCAAATCAAGATCAAGATACACAAAATTACGGGGTTACGAGTATATTTTATCACAGTTTCTCTCACGGATCACAAGTTAACCAATAGAAACACAAGGTTTACCCCTCACACAGATCACAATCGTACGGTCCACAACACACCTGAGATTAACCCAAAAACAAAACCACCCCTATATAAACAACCCCTTCCCCCACCTACCTAAAACATCACCCTAAAATCATTTCTATTTTAACACAAACAAAATTCAAAAAAATGTCAGGAAGAGGAAAAGGAGGCAAGGGACTAGGAAAGGGAGGAGCAAAACGACATCGTAAGGTTCTCCGTGATAACATTCAGGGAATCACCAAACCAGCGATCCGTCGTCTTGCTAGACGTGGTGGAGTCAAGCGTATCAGCGGCCTGATCTATGAGGAGACACGTGGCGTGCTCAAGATCTTTCTAGAGAACGTGATTCGTGATGCTGTGACCTACACTGAGCACGCTCGCCGGAAAACTGTGACGGCGATGGATGTCGTGTATGCTTTGAAACGACAGGGCCGTACTCTTTACGGTTTTGGAGGTTGAGTTGGTGTTAGGGTTTCTAGGGTTATGTATTGTCTTTTATAATTCGACGTTTCATTCTGTTTAAATTGTTGATATATGTTTGTAACCGGAACAACTAGTTGAATGCAAGTTTAATTTGTTGCCAATTTCATTGTGTGATTGTGAAATTTCAATGTATTGTGTAATTGATTGATGCTTTATGTTATGGAATTTGGGGGCTTAATTCAACAATCTATAAATTTTATGTGTAAGTTCTGAAAACTTATTCCGTAAAATAGATTCCAATTTGATTGATAACTATGCTGAATTTGAAGTTAAGGGGAAGAAATCAAGGTAATTTGGTTCTGGGTTTGATTTGCTATGGATTTTGAAACACATTTTTTTGTGTGGGTTTGGAAATTGAATCATATGTAGGTAGTGAGTTTGAAAGCAGATTTGTAAAATCATTCTTACTAAATCAAATATCAAACAATTATAATGAAAATGAAATCAATTCTTCTATTGTTAAACCTACTAAACAAACACCCTTGTGTAGTTGTAGTAAAAGTCATTTAAGATTGTATATATCTTACGTTATCAATGAAAAACGGTGATAATTTGTACTCCATGGTTAGGACTTAAAAGACATGCAATAAAGAGTAAAATTGAACCACTATCATGATGACAAGTCAGTTTGTAAACTGTTTTTGTAAATATAGAATTTACTCTTTATCACAAAACGTCATGGGTCGGTGAATAAAAATGGTTAAATGAAAGTTTAAGTTGGTGCCAATTCCCCTCCCCCCTAATTAGAGGTAATAGGTAGCGTTACCTGATTAAACTTGCATTCAACTAGTTGTTCCTATCATAAACTTATATCAAGTTTATTTAGGTAGCCTTACCTAATTACTGAATTCAAGTTTAATATTGTGCCAATTTCCCCCCAAATTGGAGGTAACAGGTAGCGTTACTTACTACTATAAATTTATCAAGGTTTAATTAACGGGTCAACCCATCATCTCCTAAGCAACATATGGAAGTTGACCCGTTTGACGTGAGATCATCCAACAAACTAAAATTAACTGGGAACCGGCAACCCGTTTAATTTTTCAGCTCGGGTAATGCATCGAGTCCATGGGGGTATCCCAGGAACTTTCACTCGTTTATTGTGAAACCAACCAAGGCCGTCTCAGGCCCTAGACAAAAATAAAAAATGGACCCACATATACGTTAATTTTTTTTCTATGCATAAAAAAATAATACTTCAATTTATCTACTTATTTACTTACATTGTATTTAACAATTAAAAACAAGTTATTTTAACTTAAATATATTGAGAATAATATTTACGTATTCAATATTTTGAACCCTTCTAAATTTTTGAACCCTAGGCGGTTGGCTATCTTGCCTATGCTCAAAGACACCTCTGAAACCAACCCATCATCCGATATTAACTTGAAACCAGCTAAACCTTTTACGGAGTAATTCTCTAGATTAACGAGTCAAACTGCTAATTGAAAGATAGCACAATGAATTGACTTGTTTGACATAAATTAACCCATTGACTTATAATAAAGATCGTGTCCGGGGTAGGTACCTTCGACCGCCAATCCGTTTGTCAAAACATGTTTTGGTATTCTAAGCTCAACTTGACTCCATTGATTTGTGATATATTTCTTAACAACTCAATATAAAGGAGTTAGCAAGCGTGCCACGGAACGTTACATTTGCTTCTACTACTAGACCATAAAAAGCATTAAAACAAATAGAATTAAATAGTGCGTTTTTCTTTATTAGTTTGTGATATTATCAATGATGATTAATTATGTGATACAGGCAACATACATGACATATGTATAATTTGGGAATGCTTATTTATTCATTTTCTAGGGAAATTAGTCAAAATGCAGTTTAACAATATGCCTTAAAAACTCAAAATTGCAAAAATGTCTTCTGACCACGCATACGCATCACGCACCACACATGATGCATGTAACTATGTGCGTGATGTGTTTACAAGATAATGACCGAGACATACATTTTTTCTCGTGAACACGCACTACACACCAAAATATGACATATTTGCACCAATCACCACACACCACGTGTCGTGCATGGTGCTTGGTGCGTAATGCGAGTTTGTGAGGAAAAGTTGTTGTCTCGCTGAATATCTCATAAACAAACATCAATCAAAAGTTTGTGCGCATCATGAGTGGTGCGTGATGTGTGGTTATAGGACATTTTTGCAATTACGATTTTTGAGGACATATTGTTAAGCATTTTTTTAAAACGAAGGCATTTTGACCAATTTCCTTTTTCTTATTTAATTTCCTAATGATGTTAGCTTATATATTGTGTTTGACCCAATGGTCATGTTAGACTTATTGGGATTTGACCTTGCATGACATTACCCTAGTTCGATATACAAATCACTCAAAAATACCCTAGTTATATTTGTACTAATGATGATTAATTATATGATACAAGCAACATATGTCACCCCCACGACAATACCTAAAAAAAAAAAAAGATGAAACCCAACCATCATCATATGCTTTCCTTGACCCACCCCCTGACACAAACTCAAATTCAACAACCCACTGCTCCTCTTCTTGCACCACCTGTCATAAACCAACAACCTACCGTCCAACATAACTCGTCCCAAAAAACCATGACCCCAGCTCAACCAACTTACCCAATGATCACTCGCTCTAAAGTCAGCATCACTAGACCCGTCCAACGTCTAAACCTTAATGTTTCCACCATTACACAGTTACCTACCTCTTTTCCTCATGCCATTAACGATCCTCGTTGGCATCATGCTATGATAGAAGAATATAATGCATTGATTAATATAATACTTGAAAACTTGTGCCACGCCCATCAGACACTAATGTAATTCGCTCCATGTGATTGTTTAAACAAAAGTTTAAAGTTGATGGTACCTTGAGTCGATATAAGGCTCGATTGGTCGTTAATAGTCGAATTCAGAAGGTGAGGATTGACTGTGATGAGACATTCAGTTTAGATGTGAAATTGGCTACCATTTGTATCGTCCTCAGTCTCGCTGTTTCTCGACATTGGCTTATTCACCAGCTAAATCTCAAGAATGCATTTCTTCATGGTCATGTATCTGAGACTATTTATATGCATCAGCCTTCCAGGTTTCGAGATCCTAAATATCATAATCATGTTCTAGTATGTCTTTTGCAGAAGTCTTTTATGGTCTGAAACATGCCCATTGGGCATAATTTCAACGATTTGCAGGTTATCTTCATAAGGTTGTCTTTCAGCAGAGTAGACGCGACTCCTCTCTATCTATTTTTCGGCAGGGACCATATACATCATATTTACTTTTATATGTGTATTAAATCATCCCAATAACATCATCCACAACTTTTCTCCAGCGGGTTATTGCTTCCCTTCATTAGTAGTTCTCGATGAGTGACCTTGGCCCTTTGAACTATTTCTTTGGCATCTCCGCTACTCGTACAACTATTGGGCGTTTCTTTCTAAGAAGAAGTATGCATATAAGGTACTTGAGCGTGCCGACATGCTTAATTGTAACCCATACAGGACCCTCGTTGTCCTTGACTCTAAACTTAATGCTGATGGGCCTCAACTGGCAGATATGTCGTAGCCTTGCAGGTGCTCTTCAGTATCTCACTTTTACACCAACAAATTTGGCCTATGCAGTTCACCAGGTTAGTTTATTTATGCATGATCCTTGTAAGCTGATATCGGGTAAAAAGTCACGTTTTTATCCCCATTATTAAGCCCTAAAACAATAAAGATTTAAACTTTGTCAGCAAAATTATCGCCTTTTCGGTTGATTTTGTAGATTTAAGTAATTACGAAGGTGATGCAAAAAGAATCAAGTAAAACGGAGCTAAAACGAAGATTCTAGAGCGAAAACGGTGAAAGACAAGAAATCAAGTTACGATCCAGTGAATCAAGGCTGACCAGGCCCAAAAACGGCCTGCCATACGGCTTGCCAGTATGACAAACGGCCTGCCAAACGGTCAGGCAAACGGGCTCGATAAACGGCTTGCCTTGCAAACGGCCTGCCAAATACGGCCTGCCAAACGGCTTGCCAGCCGTTTGCAGGGAAAAATTTAGTCTATTTAAAGGGTTCTCTCCATCTATTCCAACACATACTCAATTTGTAATTCATTTCATATTTTCAAGCTTTTAGTTAGTTTTTAGTAGTAGTTAGCTTAGCTTTTATTTTCCGGAGGATATCCCAGCGAGTCCCTGCGATCTCGGGCAGATTTCTTCGGCCTTTTCAGGTTTTTATCCGAAACGCTTGTCTTTTGTATTAAACATGTGTTCTTATTTTTTATGTTTAATAATGCGTTCCGATATTGCCATGATAACTTAATTAATCTGTATGTTGCCATGATAGAAGTTTGGGTTAGCGTAATTATGTTAATTTAGTACGATTACTGTTATAATGCTGAACTAGGAAGTCTGATAGATTTGTATGCTAGCATCTTAAGGATTGACCAACCTAGGTTGTGATCAGGACTTGTCCACTTATATGAAATTAGCTAATTCATAGGATTAAGACTCCTGGTTATACTGTATTTGAAGATTCTATGAACTCGGTATGGCCGGAGTTCCCGAGAGGCATCTAATGCACTTTTAGGACACGGAACTTAGGAATTGAGACATGAATGACCTAGTATGCCTATTGACTGTTCCGAAGAGACTTTTTAGGAGCTGTTAAGATCTAATTAGTGCATTTACTGTATGACCCAAGCTTATTGCATGTTCTTGTTTGATTGTTGCCCTAGGTCTTAGTCATATCAACTGTTTAGGTATTCATTAGGTTTCTATCTGCTTTACTATCAGTATATTAACTGTAACACTGTATAATGTTTGAATTGTTGTGATCTCATTAGTATGATGGAATGGTTGTTAGTTTTCATTTAAGGTTTTGCCAACTTAAACCGACGGATTCCTTCCGTTTGCGATCAGTGTTCAATCAACACGGCACGTTGTTACTCAGTTACGTAAACTGATAATGAGGGTTAGGATTAGAGCTTAACTCACAAACCAACCTAGTTTTTACTGAGGATAACCTCCGAGGTATTGTTACCTTTCAATTATACGACCAAGTGACATACTTCTCGATGCTCAAAGAGAACTCCGAGAGTTCAAAGACAAGTAGGTCTGTGTAATTGGCTCATCCAACCAGATCTACATCATTCCAAGCACAGTATTAACATAAGCATAATTACCTTTCCCTAACCCAACACTGATATCTTGGTCAACATTTCCCTGATCTGCATACTCCGGATATCCTTCCACTTTTTTTACTTTTCTGCATTTAGGACCTTTAGCTAAAATCAACTACTATCTTTTATCCAGGTAATTTAACTAAAAGACAATTATCCACTTGATCTTCAATTCGTTAATCAGCAAAAAAATACGACACTAGGTTAACTTACACCTTCTACACCTTAGAAAGTAAAAGTAAATTTAGGTCCCGCAAAATATAAATAACAAAGACACAGTGTGCTACCGAATCGGACATCCTGTGACCTAACGACACCGCACAAATAAAACCGTCCGTTAGTGGCATATCAGTTAGCTCTAGTTTCTTGGCGTCGCTACCGGGGACCGAATATTTTGATCGAGAAAGATTTTAAACAGATAAAATATTGTTTGGTGGTGTCTAAGAAAGACAATTATACACGGACTTGGTTGTTGGATTTTTCCGAACAGTCTCCAATTATATTGGAACCAAAAAGATCCTGCCTCTCCGTAGTCGGCCTGGCCACCTCGATACAAGTAATCTGTGAGAAGTCCTATCAGTTAAGATATCCGATCTGGTTAGCGACCGAATTTTAAGAATAATTGTTTTTATTAAATTATCGATCCTTTTAGTAAATTAACATTTTCTAAAAGTTACTTTTAAGTCTTTTTAAAAAGAAAATCTAAAAAAAAAAATGGAACAACAAGACACCCTTGCTTCTATGCATAAGTCATGCTTAGAGGAAAGAGGAGGACCAATCACCTTAGGAACCGAAGGAATTCCTGAAATTAGTTCACACATGATTAAACTAGTCAGTATGATCTGTAAATTTCAAGGATTACCGACTGACGATCCAAACTTTCATATAAACAAATTTATCAGTCTGGTTGACTCTTTTAAGAAGGACGAAAATGAGAAAAACATTTTAAAACTTCATCTTTTTCAATATTCACTTTCTGCACACGCTTCAGCATGGTTTGACGAACTTAACCCGAATTCAATCCATACATGGAAGGATTTTGCCACTACATTTCTAAATAAATTTTTTCCACCCTCCCTGCAAACCTGTTTAAGAAATGATATCACAAACTTTTCTCAAAAATAAAATGAGTCATTGTGTCTAGCATGGAATAGAGTAAAGATGATGCTTAAAATATGTCCGAATCATTCGTTAAGTCGAGCAGACATAATCTGTACGCTTTACAATGGTTTGTCCAAGGATGATAAGTCTCTCCTAGACATGGCCTCGCAAGGCAATTTCATGTCCCAAACATCAGACGAAGCATGGAATCTCTTGGACACAATAGCTGCATGATGTTATGCGAGGTGTATACGAAATAGTTTATATTTTACTAGGAAAAACTATTAAATATGCTACAATTTTACACAAGTTATTTATTTATTTATCGAGTGGATATACTTAAACCTTGCTACAACACTTATAGGCAGTGTACCTAATCGTACAGTAGTGTAGTTTTTAGTAAGTCCGGTTCGTTCCACAGGGAAATCTTTAAACAAAGCTCAACGCTATATTAGTTTACTTTTATAAAAATACAAATATATATATATATATATATGTAATATTATTATTATAAAGGGGGGGTTTTACCGTTTAATGACCGGTTTGTCGATTTTAAAACTTTAGTCGCAGTTAAAACCTAATGTAAAATATAAAATAAATACAAGACTTAAATTAAAGCGTAAAGTAAATAACGATAATGAAATTGCGAATAATAAAAGTGCGATAAAATAAACTTGCGATAATTAAAAAGGACGATAATTAAAAGTGCAATTAAATAACAATAAATAAAAGTGCGATAATTAGAAGTGCAATTAAATATAAAATAAAGGAAATTAAATATGAAATAAAAGAATTATGCTTATTTAAACTTCCGTAATCATGATGTTTGACGTGTTGATTTTAGTTTTATGCCCATGGGTTAATTGTCCTTTGTCCTGGATTATTTAATATGTCCGTCTGGTTTTTGTCCATAACAGTCCATCAGTCATAAATATAAAGTGCGAGTGTCCTCGTCAAATTATTATTATACCCGAAGTTAAATATTCCAACTAATTGGGGATTCGAATTGTAACAAGGTTTTAATACTTTGTTTAATGAATACACCAGGTTATCGACTGCGTGTAAACCAAGGTTTTACTACTTTGTTAACAATTACACCAATTACCCTTGAATGTAATTTCACCCCTGTTTTAATTATTCTAGTGGCTATTAATTCATTCCCGTGTCCGGTTAAATGAACGATTATTCGTACATATAATTACCCCGCCCATCGTGTCCGATTGAGTGTATATGGTAATTTATATGGACGCCCAATTGTAAATCTTTATATTAACATTAACAAACTTTCATTTAGTTAAACAAATATAAAGCCCATTAATAGCCCATAGTCTAATTTCCACAAGTGTCGTTCTTTTGTCCAAACCCCAATTATGGTACAAAGCCCAATTACCCAATTTTAGTAATTAGCCCAACATCATGATTACTTCGTTTTAAATAAGCATAATAATAACTTAGCTACGAGACATTAATATAAAAAAGTTGAACATAACTTACAATGATTAAAAATAGCGTAGCGTTACACGGACAGAATTTCGACTTACACCCTTACAACATTTGCTAACATACCCTTATTATTAGAATTATAATTAAAATTAAAATTAAAATATAAATTATATATATATATTTTACGTATATATGAGAGAAGAGAGAAATTAGATTATGAAAAATGATCAGAATTCGGTTTGCTTTATAGCCAGAGTCGATTTTTGGGGCTCCGCGACTCGCGGTGAAAACCTCTTCAAACTCCGCGAGTCGCGGAGGTTACTTTTATAGCTCAGAGGAGTTTGGCTCTTTGTTTACCGACGGTTTATAATATATATATAATATATATATAATTAATATAATTAATTATATATTATATTATATTTATATACATAGTTAACTTGTAATTTTTAGTCCGTTACGTCGAGCGTTAAGAGTTGACTCTGGTCCCGGTTCCGGATTTTCGAACGTCCTTGCGTACAATTTAATATCTTGTGCTTTGCGTTTTGAATCTTGTACTCTTGTAATTTCGAGACGTTTCTTATCAATAATTGGAACCTTTTTGATTGTCTTTTGTTCTTTTGAGCTTTTTGGTCATTTGCGTCTTCAATTCGTCGAATCTGTCTTTTGTCTTCACCTTTTATTATTTAAATGAATATCACTTGTAAATAGAACAATTGCAACTAAAAGCTTGTCTTTCTTGAGGAATAATGCTATGAAATATATGTTTGTTTTTAGCATTATCAAATATTCCCACACTTGAGCGTTGCTTGTCCTCAAGCAATATCGTCTTGAAATACTAGAATCACTTCTTTATTCTTCACACTTTGTACATCAGTGATTTCTATATGGCGGTATAAACAATGGTAGTAACGATATGGTTTACAGTCCCACATGACTATAAAAATTTAGATCCATTAAGGAAATTGGATCTTTATGAAAACATTTGATCTTTTGAAAATTAAATCTAGTTTTTACCCTAGATAAGTTTTCCGGGATAACCCTTTTCCGGTGTTTGCAAAATATTTTTGTGGGTTTGGTGGGTTTCAGATTTGAAAATTTTAGCTCAAAACTTGCGGTTTTGTGTCACCCACTTGCTAACCTTGTATTTGGAAAGCAACACGTCCAGTTTACTTGTCCCGTATATTACCTTTCGGTAAACTACCGTCCGGTTGAAAGAAAAGCGTTGAACAAGCAACTGTTAAGGCAATGTCCCCTGACATGCTTTTAGTTATGGTCTATAACGTGTCGGACGCAATTACTATCCTTGGTAGGAGCAATAGTAAAGCTCACCCTTATAATTTTTCGGTATGGCACAAGGTCCTGTCTTTGACCATGCTATGCAACCACCGTTCTTACGGTTGACACCCGATTTAGTTCAGGTGACCTAATGAATTCCAGGTGAATTCCTAGGATTTTACGTTCAATGGTAATGAACGCATTGAAAATAGGGTTTTCAGAAAACAAATCGGTTTATAATTTTGATCAAAATATTTTCTCGTTCAAGCTCGAGTTTAGATATCATTGAATTCCATGAGTTTGTAATTCTCAATCTTTAAGGTCAATCTCTAGGATTGAGTAATATCAGTCTTAAAAGCTGATTTTTAATCTTTAAGGAGATTATCCTTTCTGGGCATCTGATTCATTAGTCTTATCCAGCTAATTTGCATGGTGCCCCCCCCATTGTACGAGATAAATCCTTCTCATGGTTAGGATAAATCTGACCACTTGGCGACCCTGTTTAATGCTGAGGTCCGTGGATTTCCTGCTGATTTTAGTGATGACTTTTCTAGATTTTTCGTCAACCTACAGCTGGTCTGGACGACAACTTCATGACCTAAATCAAGAAGCGCGTGTCTTTTTCGGAAGACTTTACTTCCTTTTAATGATGGAATTGATTCATCATGTAGATCCATCTCTTCTTTTCTTTCATCGGGTAAAAACAGTTTAGTTTAGTCCAAAGCAAAAGTATTTTCAGTTATTTGTTACAGATATATGTGACATATGTTTAAGATAACTTGGTAAATTTTCCCACACTTGGCTTTTATTTTCCTTTTTATCGTCCTCTATTCCATTTTAAATGAATTTTAACATTTTAGTTTGTTTCTTAATTTATGTCCTTTCCGAGGTAACAATAATTTCGGTGTTAAAACCTAGTTTTATCGTTCATAAATATGTATAAACATGATTTTGAATTCAATTAATTGAAAATTTTGAAAAATTTTACTAGAAGTGGGTAGTCAGTATATAAGACTAGGGCTGTTCCTTGTTATCGGAGAGCACTAGATTCTAATACAACTACTGCGTTACTAGTATTTTTAATGGTAACCAAGTGTTTAAATCAAAAATTTTTAAAATCCGAAAGAATTTAACGCCTTCCCACACTTAAGATCTTGCAATGCCCTCATTTGCAAGAAATCAGTAACAATTTAAATTATTGAGGGTGATTTGTGTGAAAATGATTAAATTTTTACCAAAGTTTCCAAATATATTGGCGTTTATTTGCTGAATGATAAATGGTGCACATCATTTGTTCATTCCGTCTTGTTGTTATTTCACATATATTTTGCATCTTGTCGTCAAAATTAGTTGCTTTTGCTGAACTTAATGCCAGTCTTTGAAAATGCGTTGTTTTACCCTGTTGTGTACATAAGATAAACTGCAAACATATATACATATTTTTGAAGTTTGGTATATTACCCCACATTCAAAAATTATTAAAATCTAAGAATAAAAGTTAGATAATTATAAAAATGATTACAATATTAACAAAAGTATTAAACGTATCAATAATTACAAATTACAAAATAATAAAAAAAAAATAATAAGTAAACTAAGGATGATATTGGTACCAATAGGGGTTCCAGGCATAACCATAGGTGCTATAGAATGCTTCGGCAGGGTCATACGTAGGATATGGTGGCTGCATCTCTATAGACCAGGGAGGGAAGATGGGTTTCGGTGTAGGAATATAGTTTCTACCTATATGTTGGCAATGAGCTATGATCTGGTTCTGATGAATTTGCCAATCTTCAAATGCTCTCTGTCTAGCATTTTCGTATTCCTGAGAAGCTATAAACCTATGCATTTCTTGCATCTCATTCCCCCCTCCTACATTACCTTGTTGTTGGTTTCTCTCCACCTGTGGATGTCTACCATGATATCGTACTGCGGCGTTATTTCGCCTTTTCAAAACTTTCGCACCATGGTATACATTTAAACCTATAGTATCGCGGGGTTCTGGTTCTTCTACTAATAATCCCCCCGACTTATATCCACACCGAGATATTCACCAATCAAAGTAATAAAAATACCACCTCCTATTATGCTATGTGGTCGGATCCCCCGAACCATAGCTGATAAATAATAACCCACACAATACGGTATACTTACAGCGCTTTGTGGGTCTCGAATACACATATGGTAAAACAAATCCTGTTCATTTACTTTTTCCTTGTTTTTACCCCTTTGTGTAATCGAATTAGCTAAAAACCTATGTATCACTCTTAATTCGGCTCTATCTATATCCAAATAAGAGTAATTTCCCCCTTTGAAAAGGTGATGGCTTGTCATTTGACTCCACACACCGTGTGTATCAAAATTTTCATCTATCTTTCTACCGTTTAGTATCAATCCTCTACAATCGGCAGACGCTAACTCCTCAGGCGTATATATACGTAAAGCCTGAGCCATGTCCAGTAAAGACATGTGGCACATCGAACCGCCTAACAAAAATCTAATAAAAGAACGATCGGTTAAACTAACTACCCGATCATTCAACTCTATACTACATAATAATTCTTCACACCATACTTTATATACAGGTCTACGTATGGTGAATAAACATACCCAGTCATTAAAAGAAGAATTACCATACCTCTGTACAAGTAATTCCCTAATTGGCCCGGCCAATTCTACAGCTTCTAAGGGTCCCCATTCTATGACCCTCGGTACCTCAACAACCTTGGAATGAAGAGTATGCAAACCCCGTTGATATTTTGGATAATCTATCCAAAGTCTGTCAAATCTCAGGTTCGGGTGCAACTCTTCCAAGTGCATATCAGAAAAGGTCATGACTGGATGAGGTATATCCTGCTTGTAGTAGTTATCCACCTCCTGTTGTTCCAAATTCTCAGCAGGAGCATTGCGGGCTTGGGATGAAGATTCACCCCTTTCATTCTGCAAAACACATCAAACACAATTTTTGTGCATCCAAATATGCATTAGTGTCAGCAAAATCATCAATCAAAATAATTATAATGACATTATCAATTTATATCAAACTTAAGCTTATTTTCACATTTTTATCAAATCTACACTTTTTCAAATAAGCATATACGAAAATTTTCGCCAAGTTCATAAGCATTCAACTCAAATAACATGTCAAAATAATCATTACTAGCAATCAAACAAGTCTCAAATGGCATTATCTTTCAAAAATCAAGTTCATGAATTTTAGACTTGAAAAAGTCCACTTTAATTCTCAAAATCATGTTTAGGCTCAAAGTTTGGATCATTTAACTACCTAGACATGTTACACTACTCAATTTAGCAACAATTCATGACAAAAATCGGCCATAACCTGTTTATATCAAAAAGCCCCAAATTGCTCAAGAACACAAACCCTAGATTACTCAAAATTTGAAGTTTAAGGCTTCTAATCATGTTAAACAGCATCAATCTAGGTTATACAAGCATAATACATAAACAATTTAAGTCTAATTACACTAAAAAGCATCAAAATCAAATTGGGGAAAAATTTGCTCAAGAACACCAAATTTCGGATTAAATGGTGTTTAGGTGTAGAAATTTACCGTTTTTCTTGAGTAATTCTTAGATAGCATCCTTCTCAACATGATTTTAGCAAAAGATTTGGTGATTAACGGTTAAAAATTGGGATTTTTGGGGTGTTTTTGGGTGGTTTTTCGGGGTTTTTTCGTGCAGAATTCGCAGTATGTTTTTGATTTGGGTTGGGGACTGATCTGTTCTGCGGGTATATTTTTTTTCTGATTTTTAGATCCTCCGCGAGTCGCGGTGAAATACTCTTCAAACTCCGCGACTCGCGGAGTTTGCTATTTTTTTTATTTATTTATAATCATTAACTTATTAAAACAATTAAGTAATTAATTTTAAAATTTTGTTTCCCTTGTTATTTAGGACGAGGTCGTTTCGGATCGATGTCCTAGTCCGTCCTTCGACAAAATTTTAAAATTTGTCTTTTTATAGCGATTGTTTTAAAAGCTAAGATTTTTGAGTTTTTTCAATGTTTTTGGCATACTTTAATTCAATAAGATTAAAAATAATGATAATAAAAGTTCTCGTCCCTTCCTCGGGTAAAGCAATTTCGGTTTAAAGACCTAGTCTTCAACTTACGACGAATTTTAAAAATCATATTTTTAACTTAATGAGATAAAGTAAATTTTTGTTTTTAAATTCACACAACTTGAATATAAAATTCAAAATTAAAATTAAAAATTCACACCAAACTTAAAATTTAAAATGCATAAAATTAAGAATTTATATTTTAAAAATTAAAAGTTCACACCAAACTTAATTTAAAAAAAATCAAATAATTATAATTTTAAAAATATTGTTTTTACAAAGTTTACAATATTAATTTAAGATTTAAATATTAATTTTAAAAACATGGTAAAAATAAATTTAAAAATCTTTTTGTCTTTTTATCCCACTTTAATCAATCAAATATTATCAAAAATATGCGCCCCTCTTTTCGGTAAAGTAATTTCGGTTCCAAGACCTAATTTAACTCATGACGAATTTTTGAAATATTTTGGGTTGATTGATTAAAGATATTTATACCTTAAGAATAAACGTTAAATTTCGCAGTGATGTAATAAATTTTTGAATGATATCAATAATTTCGGTCGCCAAACCTAATTTTATTCAATACCAATTTAATACTTTTTAGCGAACAAATTAGCGTTTATTATCAAAAGGTTAAAAATAAAAATAAAAATAAAAACTGTACAGACATACCTGTGAAATAGATTTCTTAGTTATATGATCTATCCCATTCATAAGATAGTCGGTTTAATTGATTTTCCATGGCTACATAGGCGTAACCTCGAGCATTCAGTATCTTTTCTTCTAAACATATGAACGGTCCGTCTCTGCATAAAGTAACAAATTCGGTATTTGAATAGGTTTGATTATTTGAACATTTACCTCCATGTGACCATTTTCCGCATTTGTGACATCGTTCTAGGTGTCGTGCTCTTCTTTTCGCTGCGGATTTTGATTTTCCTTTACCAAATTGTAACTTATTATCTTCGCATCTGGATTCTTTTCTAACTCCGTCCATTCTTTCTCTGATTACTGATACTATTTCACTCGATAGTATGTCATTATTTCTTTTAGTGATCAAAGCGTGTAGCATTAGACCATGGTTTAGTTCACAGGCAGTCTTCATTTTGTAAAAACCTAAAAAAAATAAAAATTCAGAATGGGGGGAGAAGACTAGTTCTTTAGGGTCTGCTAGGGAAAGACCATTCGGGTTCCATTTTCGAGAACTATATGAAAACAGACAATCTAACTCTAATAGAAATACATATTATCCTTTAAAGACTTGATTCTCCCCACACTTAGTTAGCTGTGGTGTCGAAATTGTGATTAACTTCGTTGTCGACTTCCATCGGACCATGTATGTAATGTTTAACTCTGTGACCATTAACTTTAAATTCAATCCCATTTGAATTTATCAATTCTATCGTTCCGTATGGGAAAACTCTTTTGACTATGAATGGTCCAGACCATCTTGATTTCAATTTTCCAGGAAATAGCTTGAATCGTGAATTGAAAAGAAGAACTCTGTCTCCTTCTTTAAATTCTTTTGAACTTCTGATTCTTTTATCATGCCATTTCTTCGTTCTTTCTTTATAGATTAACGAATTTTCGTATGCTTCATGTCTTAATTCTTCTAATTCGTTTAGTTGACTTAATCGTAGACGTCCGGCTTCATGTAAATCAAGATTACATGTCTTCAAAGCCCAAAATGCTTTGTGTTCAATTTCTACTGGAAGATGACATACTTTTCCATAAACAAGTCTAAAAGGTGTGGTTCCAATTGGAGTTTTGTAGGCTGTTCTAAAAGCCCAGAGTGCATCCTCCAATTTAATGGACCATTCCTTCGGATTTGATCCTACGGTTTTCTCTAGAATACGTTTTAAAGCTCGGTTGGTATTTTCAACTTGTCCACTTGTTTGTGGATGATATGCGGTGGAGATTTTATGAGTTACTCCATATCTTTTAAGAACTTTCTCAAGTTGATTATTACAGAAATGAGTACCCCGATCACTTATTAAAGCTTTCGGTGTTCCAAACCTTGCAAAAAGACGTTTTAAAAAGTTGACTACAACTCGTGCATCGTTAGTTGGGAGAGCTTGTGCTTCCGCCCATTTAGATACATAATCAATGGCTACGAGTATATATAGATTATTATGAGATTTTGGAAATGGACCCATAAAGTCAATACCCCAAATGTCAAATACTTCACATACTTGGATGACATTTTGTGGCATTTCATCACGTTGACTTATTTTTCCGGCCCTTTGACATGCATCACAGGATTTGCAAAGAAGGTGTGCGTCTTTGTAAATTGTAGGCCAATAGAATCCAGCTTCATAAACTTTTCTTGCTGTTAGTTGAGGCCCATAATGCCCTCCTGTTGGTCCTGTGTGACAATGGTTTAATATTTTACTAGCTTCATCTCCAAATACACATCGGCGTATTATTCCATCGGGACAACTTTTAAATAGATGTGGATCTTCCCAAAAATAGTGTTTTATATCACTGAAGAATTTCTTTCGTCTTTGGTACGATAATCCTTTTTCAAGGAATCCACAAACTAAGTAGTTTGCATAGTCTGCAAACCATGGGATTTCTTTATAATCTATCTTCAATAGATATTCATCAGGAAACTTGTCTTGTATTGCCGATTCATTTAGAACTTCTAATTCGGGATTTTCAAGACGAGAAAGATGATCAGCGGCGAGATTTTCTGCTTCTCTTTTATCTCGGATTTCAATATCAAACTCTTGTAAGAGTAAGATCCAACGGATTAATCTTGGTTTAGCATCTTGTTTTGAAAATAGGTATCTAAGAGCAGAATGGTCGGTATAGACCACCGTTTTTGCTAGAACGAGATATGATCGAAATTTGTCAAAAGCAAAGACAATAGCAAGGAGTTCTTTTTCAGTAGTTGTATAGTTCGTTTGTGCTCCTTGTAACGTCTTACTAGCATAATATATAGGTTGAAATCGTTTTTCAATCCTTTGTCCTAAAACGGCTCCCATTGCAAAATCACTTGCATCGCACATTAGTTCAAATAGTAGATTCCAATTTGGTGTTATCATGATTGGTGCATTAGTGAGTTTCTCTTTAATAATATTAAAAGATTTGATACACTCATCTGAAAAGATGAATGGCGCATCCTTTTCTAGGAGTTTATTCATAGGAGTGGCAATTTTAGAAAAATCTTTTATGAAACGTCGGTAAAAACCGGCATGCCCTAGAAAACTCCTAACTCCTCTAACATTGGTGGGATGTGGAAGTTTAGCAATTACATCTACTTTAGCTCTATCCACTTCAATTCCTTCTTTTGAAATTTTATGTCCAAAAACGATGCCTTCTTTAACCATGAAATGGCATTTCTCCCAATTAAGTACTAGATTTGATTTTTCGCATCTAATTAGCATTCGTTCCAGATTAACTAGACATGATTTAAATGTATCACCGAAGACTGAAAAGTCATCCATGAATACTTCCATGCATTCTTCTATCATGTCGTGAAAAATCGCCATCATACACCTTTGAAAGGTTGCAGGGGCGTTGCAAAGTCCAAATGGCATGCGTTTGTAAGCAAAAGTACCATAAGGGCACGTGAATGTGGTTTTCTCTTGATCTTCGGGTGCTATTGGAATTTGAAAATATCCGGAAAATCCATCTAGAAAACAATAGTAACTATTTCCGGCTAATCTTTCCAACATTTGATCTATGAAAGGTAAGGGAAAGTGATCTTTTCTGGTGGCGTCATTTAATTTTCTATAATCAATACATACACGCCATCCTGTTACAGTCCTAGTAGGAATAAACTCATTTTTCTCATTTGTAATGACAGTCATGCCACCCTTCTTAGGCACGCATTGAACTGGGCTTACCCATAGACTATCAGAGATTGGATATATCAAACCTGCATCTAGCAGTTTAATAATCTCTTTCTTAACTACATCTTGCATATTAGGATTTAGTCTTCGTTGGCGTTGCACATACGTTTTATGACCTTCTTCCATAAGGATTTTATGTGTGCAATACGAAGGACTTATTCCTTTAATATCATGAATCTTCCATGCAATGGCTGGTTTATGAGCTTTCAACACAGAAATGAGTTGTGATTTCTCATTTTCAGTAAGAGAAGACGATATTATTACAGGTAATTCAGATTCACCATGTAAATAAGCGTATTCCAAATGGTTTGGAAGTGGCTTTAACTCTAATTTCGGAGGTTCTTCTATCGATGATTTATATCGATATCTGTCTTCTTCTTTTAGCATTTGAATTTCTTCTGTTGTTGGTTCATATCCATTAGCTATAAGTGTAGCTAACATTTCAGCTTCATCAATTAGTTCATTACCTTCTCCTAAAGAACATTCTCCTGTTCCTTGTAATTCTGGAAATTCTTCTAATAATTCTGCATGTGCATATATAGTTTGAATATAATAACATGTATCATCTGCAGATTGTGGTTGTTGCATTGCTCTATCAACTGAAAAGGTAACACTCTCATCCTCTATACTTAGGGTCAGTTTCTTACCGAACACGTCTATCATTGCTTTAGCCGTGTTTAAGAATGGTCTTCCTAATATGAGAGGAACTTGAGAATCTTCTTCCATGTCCAGAACAACAAAATCTACTGGAAATACTAAAGTACCAACTTTAACTAACATGTTCTCCATTATCCCTCTAGGATATTTTATTGATCTATCGGCTAGTTGTATGCTTATTCTGGTTGGTTTCAATTCTCCAAGGTCTAGTTTAGCGTATAGTGAATACGGCATTAGATTTATACTAGCACCTAAGTCTGCCAATGCTTCTATTGAACTAAGACTACCCAGAAAACATGGAATTGTGAAACTTCCTGGATCAGATAGTTTTTCTGGTATCTTATTCAACAGCACTGCTGAACAATTAGCATTCATAGTAACAGCCGAGAGTTCTTCCATTTTCTTTCTATTTGAGATTAGATCTTTCAAGAATTTAGCATATCTTGGCATTCCTGAAATCACATCAATGAAAGGAAGATTTACATTTATCTGTTTAAACATATCCAAAAATTTGGATTGCTCGGCTTCAAGTTTTTCTTTCTTCATTTTACTCGGGTAAGGAAGTGGTGGTTGGTATGGTTTAACATAAGGTTTATCCTTAACTGTGTTATTTTCATTAACTTTTTCAACTACCGGTTCTTTTTCCTTATCTTGATCAGGTTGTGGTTCTTGTGGAGTAGGAATGGCTTCATCAGAAGTTACAGGTATTTCAGGTGGTTTAAGTGTTGTACCACTTCTTGTGGTAATAGCTTTAGATGTTTCATTCCGGGGGTTGGCATTTGTATCACTAGGTAGACTTCCCGGTTTTCTTTCACCTATTAACCTTGCTAGGTTACTCACTTCTTGTTCCAGATTTTGAATAGAAGCTTGTTGATTTCTAAATGCTTGAGCATTTTGTTCATTAGTTTGTTTTTGAGATGTGAAAAACTGCGTTTGAGTTTCAACTAGCTTCGTCATCATATCTTCTAAATTCGGCTTTTTATCATCGGTTTGTTGTGGTGGTTTGTTTTGAAAATTTGGTCTTTGCTGATTGTAAGTATTATTGGATACTTGTTGATTGCTAGGACCTTGTTGGTTGTTGTATGGAATATTTCGGTTATAATTCTGGTTTTGATTGTAAATCGGTCTTGGCGTTTGATAATTATTCTGATAATTATTTCCAGGCCTTTGGTTTATGTATGAAATATTCTCTCTTTGTTCCATTGTTAATTCAATACTGAGACAATCTTTTGTCAAATGTGGTCCTCCACACTGCTCACAACTAATTCGTATTGAGTGAATATCCTTAGTCATCTTTTCCATTCGTCTCTCCACAGCATCTATCTTTGCGGAAATGGAATCTAAGTCATGGCTAGAATCGGCTCTAGCTGCTTTAGATGATCTAATGATATCTTTTTCTTGGTGCCACTCATGTGAGTGGGAAGCAGTGTTATCAATAATTTTGTAAGCATCAGTTTCGGTTTTCTTCATAATAGAACCACCAGCTGCTATATCTATGTCTTTCCTTGTAGTGATGTCGCATCCTTGGTAGAATATTTGTACTATTTGACAGGTGTCTAAACCATGTTGCGGACATCCTCTTAACAACTTTCCATATCTTGTCCACGCCTCATATAGAGTTTCATTTGGCTTCTGTGTGAACGTAACAATTTCTGCTTGAAGTCTTACGGCTTTAGATGCAGGAAAGAATTGTTTAAGAAATTTGTCAACTAAAACGTCCCATGTATCAATCGCCCCTTCAGGTAACGATTCCAACCACTCTTTGGCTTCTCCTTTTAAAGTCCAGGGAAATAACATGAGATATATCTGTTCATCCTCCACTTCTCGGATTTTAAATAGTGTGCAGATCCTATTAAAGGTACGTAGATGTTCATTTGGATCTTCCTTCTGCGTACCACTAAATTGGCATTGATTAGTCACCATGTGTAGAATTTGTCCTTTGATTTCATAATCTGGTGCATTAATGTCTGGATGAGTAATTGCGTGACCTTGGCCAGTGCGTTTAGCTCTCATTCGGTCTTCCATACTTAAAGGTTCCAGATTCTCCATAATTGAATTTGTTGAATCGGTATCACTAGATGATTCTGATTTAATGGTTCGTTCCTCAACAATCTCTGTTTGAATGATTGGTGGCTCCGGAGGAAAGTTTAATGGTTCAGGATCTACGAACCGTTCCTGAATATTTTCCGGATTCTCAATTGTGAGGTCGGGTTCAAAAAATGGATTATCGGAAATTTGAACTGAAGTAATTGGTCGACTGGATGACGATTCTAAAGAAAAATCAACGGCGGTAATATTTGCTAAATGTCTTGATCTAGTTACAGGTGGTGAACGTACAAAAGGTGATGAACGTCTTGCTCGGTGCATTCACTGAATATCCTATTAGTTTTTAAAAAGGAAAGAAAAATTATAATAAGTTATCCAATCAATAGACTTTTCTGATTTTGCCCACGTTTCGAATAGCCAAAAGATGCAGCAGAGGGGCAGGATTCGTTTGGTCTCAATATAATTGAGGACTGTTTGGCTCCAATAACCCGGTCCACGTACAAATCCAACTATTACAACGAACCAGAAAATTTTGATGTCTATCAATTTAACCACTTAAAATAAATTTTCGTAATTTTAAGAAATTTAGATAAGAAGTAGAATAAAAATCTATGTCCTAAAAACTAGAATAGCGAGAAATAAGAGAGAAAAAGAGTTCGTCGAAAAAGGTCGAAAAACGAAAAATGGTTGAAAAATAAAAGGTGACGGAAAAATAAAAGAAACTTATAAAAACTTAAAAATACTTGACTAACCTAACCTTATTACTACAACTAACTTAAAATTATAATCGCAAATTGATATTACTAATTGGAATGATAATTGATACATAGTAAAAGGTGTCTAAAAATATTAAAGCTTACAGGAAAAACTAAATCCCAAATGGAAATAACTTAAAAAGAAACTAAAACTTAAAAAGGCGTCGCAAAATTCTAAAGCACCTAAATCTTAGTCTAAAGAAAAAAAACACTTAAGGAATTCTACGGCAAAGCCTAAAAATCTAGGAGTAAAAATAACTATAGCAAAAACTAAGTTTAAAATTAAATATGAGCTAAAAATACAAAAGTTACGCTACAACGATTAAAAAGGAACAAAATATAAAAATATACAAAAAGTTGTAAAAAGTACAATTTTTATAAAAATATTATTTTTATATTTTTTTATTTAATAAAACTACTAATTTTACAATTTAATAAAACTAATTAATACTAAATACATAAATTAAATAAAAAGTAAAAGTAAAAATAAAATTAATTATAATAATAATAATAATTAGGGTTTAATAATAATTAATTAATAATTACCGTAATAAATACTGAATTAGGGCTTCTGTTCGTGTGTCAGGTACCCTCCGCGAGTCGCGGTAATTAATGCAGAAAACTCCGCGAGTCGCGGGGTTCAAAAATTCAGATGACAGCTTTAAATTCGACGCGTTTTTTCTTTATTTTTTTTTTATTTTCTGTTTTTAATTTTTTCTATAAATAAAAGATAGTTAATAAAACTTATATTTTTATAAACTAAAATAAAAATAAAGAAACTTATAAAACTTAAATATTTAACAAAATCTTAAAAATGCTTATATTTTTGTTTTTCTTTTTATATTTTTGAATAATTAACACGTATTTTTACAAAAACGAATTTTTAATAGAAGTAAGCTAAATTTTTTTTTTTTTTTTTATATTAGCGTTCCGCTTCCGGCTTTTAAGAGATGTCCCCGGCAGCGGCGCCAAAAATACTTGATGTTATGCGAGGTGTATACGAAATAGTTTATATTTTACTAGGAAAAACTATTAAATATGCTACAATTTTACACAAGTTATTTATTTATTTATCGAGTTGATATACTTAAACCTTGCTACAACACTTATAGGCAGTGTACCTAATCGTACAGTAGTGTAGTTTTTAGTAAGTCCGGTTCGTTCCACAGGGAAATCTTTAAACAAAGCTCAACGCTATATTAGTTTACTTTTATAAAAATACAAATATATATATATGTAATATTATTATTATAAAGGGGGGTTTTTACCGTTTAATGACCGGTTTGTCGATTTTAAAACTTTAGTCGCAGTTAAAACCTAATGTAAAATATAAAATAAATACAAGACTTAAATTAAAGCGTAAAGTAAATAACGATAATGAAATTGCGAATAATAAAAGTGCGATAAAATAAACTTGCGATAATTAAAAAGGACGATAATTAAAAGTGCAATTAAATAACAATAAATAAAAGTGCGATAATTAGAAGTGCAATTAAATATAAAATAAAGGAAATTAAATATGAAATAAAAGAATTATGCTTATTTAAACTTCCGTAATCATGATGTTTGACGTGTTGATTTTAGTTTTATGCCCATGGGTTAATTGTCCTTTGTCCTGGATTATTTAATATGTCCGTCTGGTTTTTGTCCATAACAGTCCATCAGTCATAAATATAAAGTGCGAGTGTCCTCGTCAAATTATTATTATACCCGAAGTTAAATATTCCAACTAATTGGGGATTCGAATTGTAACAAGGTTTTAATACTTTGTTTAATGAATACACCAGGTTATCGACTGCGTGTAAACCAAGGTTTTACTACTTTGTTAACAATTACACCAATTACCCTTGAATGTAATTTCACCCCTGTTTTAATTATTCTAGTGGCTATTAATTCATTCCCGTGTCCGGTTAAATGAACGATTATTCGTACATATAATTACCCCGCCCATCGTGTCCGATTGAGTGTATATGGTAATTTATATGGACGCCCAATTGTAAATCTTTATATTAACATTAACAAACTTTCATTTAGTTAAACAAATATAAAGCCCATTAATAGCCCATAGTCTAATTTCCACAAGTGTCGTTCTTTTGTCCAAACCCCAATTATGGTACAAAGCCCAATTACCCAATTTTAGTAATTAGCCCAACATCATGATTACTTCGTTTTAAATAAGCATAATAATAACTTATCTACGAGACATTAATATAAAAAAGTTGAACATAACTTACAATGATTAAAAATAGCGTAGCGTTACACGGACAGAATTTCGACTTACACCCTTACAACATTCGCTAACATACCCTTATTATTAGAATTAAAATTAAAATTAAAATTAAAATATAAATTATATATATATATTTTACGTATATATGAGAGAAGAGAGAAATTAGATTATGAAAAATGATCAGAATTCGGTTTGCTTTATAGCCAGAGTCGATTTTTGGGGCTCCGCGACTCGCGGTGAAAATCTCTTCAAACTCCGCGAGTCGCGGAGGTTACTTTTACAGCTCAGAGGAGTTTGGCTCTTTGTTTACCGACGGTTTATAATATATATATAATATATATATATAATTAATATAATTAATTATATATTATATTATATTTATATACATAGTTAACTTGTAATTTTTAGTCCGTTGCGTCGAGCGTTAAGAGTTGACTCTGGTCCCGGTTCCGGATTTTCGAACGTCCTTGCGTACAATTTAATATCTTGTACTTTGCGTTTTGAATCTTGTACTCTTGTAATTTCGAGACGTTTCTTATCAATAATTGGAACCTTTTTGATTGTCTTTTGTTCTTTTGAGCTTTTTGGTCGTTTGCGTCTTCAATTCGTCGAATCTGTCTTTTTCTTCACCTTTTATTATTTAAACGAATATCACTTGTAAATAGAACAATTGCAACTAAAAGCTTGTCTTTCTTGAGGAATAATGCTATGAAATATATGTTTGTTTTTAGCATTATCACTGCACAACAGGAAGATTGAAACAATGAAGCTGCTGAGAAGGATGACATCTTCGCTCATACGGTAAAAATGCTGGAAACCAGGTTACAAGATCTCACCCTCACTCTTCAAAATTTACCAATTCCTAGAAACTCCGATGCTACTAGAACCAATCTAAGGTATTCTTACCCTAGTTGGGCACACAAACAGCAAAATAGCTCGGATCATAATATACTCTTCCCATTGCATAAACCTACTCTCCATTCTAAGGAAATTTTAGTTGAATTTATGAAAAAGCAATACACGATAAACCTTCAAGTCATAGAATGCCAGAATAAGTTCGACACTTTGATAAAGACTTTTGAAGAACTAATCATTAATTTTTAGCTTACGCTTAAACGATTAACCACTAAAGTTGATATAGAGTGTAGTGAGTTTGATGCCCTAGTAATTACTAGAGGAGGGAAGGAAACAACTGTCAATATACCCATACAAGATTTTTCCGATAAGGAACCTGTGTCAAATAACCCAGCTGTCAATCCACCGGAACCTATCTCTCCTAAGGCCCCAGAAATTATTCCGCGCGCCCGCGTACCTTTCCCAGGTAGGCTTAGGAAGGAAAAATAAGAAGCGCAATTCGCTAAGTATTGGGATATTATTAAGAATTTGCATTTGAATGTAGGACTAGTAGATGCTTTAGTAGAGATGCCAAACTGCGCTAAATTTTTCAAAGAACTGCTTTCAAACAAAGAGAGATTAAGAGAGATAGTTAGCTTGCCCTTAAGTGAAGAATGCTCGTTAGTGTTACAACATGGAATTCCCCCTAGGTTGGGAGATACAGGAAGATTTATGGTACCTTGCTACCTGCAAGATGTCCAAATTAGTAATGCGTTAGCAGACTTAGGAGCCAGTGTAAACCTAATGCCCTATTCATTAATCAAAAAGCTAGGATTAAATGACTTAAGGCCCACCAGAATGACTATCCAACTCGCGAACAGATCAGTAAAGATTCCTTGGGGAATAGCTGAAGATGTCCTAGTTAGAGTGTATAAGTTCGCATTTCCCGTTGATTTCGTCATTATGGATATTGAGGAAGACACGAAGGTCCCACTCATTCTTGGCAGACCATTCCTGAATACTGCCAAGGTCGTAATTGATGTTCATGAGAAATCATTAAAGTTAAGGGTTGGAGGAGAAGAAATCACATTCAATGTTGATCGCCTCATGAACCATCCTAAGGAAGAAGATGTGAATCTCTCTGATTCTTTTCAAGAACTCGTCAACGAATACCTGGAAGAGACTATGGCTATATGTAGTCAAGATCAAATTTCTAAGGATCTGTTCTTTACACCTCCTGAAAGAAATCTCGATAACCATTCAGCCGTAGACCTTAGTCAACCCATATCTCCCCTCTCTGAAAGTAACTTTCTTGGCAAGACTATTCAAATAGCACCACGAGGACAAGCCATTCCTTTACCTCTACTAAGGAGAAGATCGAATGAAGAAACAGATTTCATTCCGGTATATCAGGAACCCCGGTCAAGGGAGGACTGTGAGGAGTTTCCCGAACCAACCTTCGAAACTAAAGAAGACGTTTCTGAAGAGGAAGCATTAAGAAGGACGATTTCCAAAAATAAAGAACATATAGCATCAGTGACCGCTACTGAAGGATCAGAATTCCAGGCGAAGTATGACTTGTTAGACCGAAAAGAAATAGCTAGGATGAAGCCATCTATCGAGGAACCTCCGAAATTGGAATTGAAGAAGTTACCCGACAATCTGGAGTATGCATTCTTAGAAGGAGAATAGCAACTCCCTGTAATCATCTCGAAAGACCTCACGCCACAAGAGAAGGCGGAATTGATTCAAGTTTTGAAATCACATAAGAAGGCAATTGCTTGGAAGATCTCCGACATCAAATGGACCAGCCCCAACTATTGCACCCACAAGATCTTCATTGAAGATGATTTCAAACCTTCAGTTCAGAGGTAAAGAAGGGTCAACCCTATGATTCAATAAGTCATCAAGAAAGAAGTAATCAAACTTCTGGACGCCGGTCTGATCTATCCTATCTCTGATTCGCCATGGGTTAGTCGTGTTCAAGTGGTACCCAAAAAGGGAGGGACAACCGTAATTCAAAATGAGAATAATGAGCTTATTACAACTCGGGAAGTCACCGGTTGGAGGGTTTGCATAGATTATCGTAAACTAAATGATGCAACCCGGAAGGATCATTTTCCATTACCTTTCATCGATCAAATGTTGAAACGTCTATCAGGAAATGAATACTACTGTTTTCTTGACGGTTTTTCCGGCTACTTTCAAATCCCCCTCGATCCAAAGGACCAAGAGAAAACAACCTTTACCTGTCCTTATGGAACATTTGCTTATCGACGTATGCCCTTTGGGTTATGCAATGCACCAGCTACATTCCATCGATGCATGGTAGCAATATTCCACGACATGATTGAACGTTGTATGGAAGTCTTCATGGACGACTTCTCAGTCTTTGGTAGTACCTTTGATTCGTGCCTATCAAACCTTGACAAGATGCTCACCCGGTGTGAAGAGTCAAATTTAGTTTTGAATTGGGAAAAATGTCACTTCATGGTAAAAGAAGGGATAGTTTTAGGACATAAGATTTCAAAAGCAGGAATAGAAGTTGATAAGGCTAAGATTGAGACCATTACTAAGCTTCCAGAACCTACCACAGTAAGAGCGGTAAGGAGTTTCCTAGGATACGCCGGTTTCTACCGACGCTTCATTAAGGATTTTTCAAAGGTCACACGACCTCTCACTCATCTCCTAGGAAAGGAAGTCTCGTTTGTCTTCGATGAAGAATGTCGAAAAGTGTTCAACTATCCGAAAGAACAGCTAACACATGCGCCCATCATGATAGCTCCTGATTGGAGTCTACCCTTTGAAATCATGTGTGATGCGAGTGATTTCGCAGTTGGATCTGTGCTTGGACAACGGGTAGATAAGAATTTTCATCCAATCTATTACGCAAGCAAAACCTTAATCGGAGCTCAAGAGAACTACACTACCACGGAGAAGGAGCTGCTAACCGTAGTATTCGCCTTCGACAAATTTCGTTCCTATCTCATCCTGTCCAAAACTATAGTCTATACAGATCATTCAGCCCTCAAATATCCATTCACTAAGCAAGATGCGAAACTAAGACTCCTACGATGGATCTTACTCCTTCAAGAATTCGATATTGAGATTAAAGATAAGAAAGGAGCAGAGAACGTCGCAGTAGACCATCTTAGTCGCTTGGAGAACCCAGCGATGGAAAAACTTGCTAAACAAGATATCAGAGATAAATTTCCGGAAGAACAGCTTATGAGTTTAGGACAAACTCACATTGGATCACAATTTAGTGACACTCCTTGGTATTCTGACATGGCCAACTACCTAGTTACCGAAGTAGTACAAAAAGGAATGAGCACCTCCCGAAGAAGGAAGTTCTTCAGGGATGCCAAGTACTACTACTGGGAAGATCCTTACCTGTTTAGAATTTGCCCTGATCAGATAATCAGGAGGTGCATAGATGAAAAGCAAGCAGCAGGGATTCTTCACCAATGTCACCATGGACCAACTGGAGGTCATCATGGAGCAAATTTAACCGCGAGAAAAGTCTACGAATTAGGATTCCATTGGCCGTCTATATTCCGAGATGCGCAAGAGCTTGTAAAGTGTTGCGACGCATGCCAAAGGCAAGGTATTATCTCTATGAAGAATGAGATGCCTCGGACTAATATCCAAGCTTGCGAGATATTCGATATATGGGGATTAGACTTCATAGGACCATTCCCAAAGTCTAATGGAAAAGAATATGTCCTCGTAGCAGTAGATTACGTCTCCAGATGGGTCGAAGCCCAAGCATTTCCAACAAATGATGCCAAAGTCGTCACCAACTTCCTGAAGAGACTCTTCTGCAGATTCAGAGCTCCTCATACTATAATAAGTGATAGAGGCACACACTTATGTAATACTCAATTTATGAAGGTGATGCAACAATAGGTAGTTACCCACAAAATGTCCGCTGCCTATCATCCGCAGAACAACGGATAAGCAGAGGTCACGAACAGAGCACTCAAAAGAATCTTAGAACGAACTGTCGGCCATCATGGAAATAAATGGGCCGAGAAGCTAGATGATGCTCTGTGGGCATTCCGGACTGCTTACAAGAATCCTCTAGGAACTACACCCTACCGCATGATCTATGGAAAAGCCTATCACCTTTCGCTGGGACTTGAATATAAAGCTCTCTGGGCGCTGAAGACCTGCAACCTCGATCCCTCAGTTACCGGAAAACATAGGAAAATGCAAATGAACGAACTCGCCGAATTGAGAGACCAAGCATATGAAACGTCAAACATCTACAAGGAATGAACGAAGCTTACACATGACGCAAAATTGATTCCTACAAAGTTCGCCCCTGGAGATAAAGTTCTTCTCTTCAATTCTCGGTTCAATTAGTTCGCGGGAAAATTTAGATCAAGATGGAGTGGCCCATACAAAGTTGTACATGCTTTTCCATACGGAGCTGTGGAATTGGAAGGACCTACTGGAAACTTCAAGGTCAACGGTCTCCGGTTGAAAGCTTATCTAGAAGACCACGATAAGGAGGAACACCTTTTATCCTTTGATCCATTCTGAAGATCTGACAAGGAAAAGTCGAGCTGTAACGACTTGATAAACAAAGCGCTCTTGGGAGGCACCCCTTGCTTATCCTTTTACTCTTATTTATTTTTATTTCAATTATTTTCAGTCTTAAGATATTATATCTGTGTACTAACAACTAAGCACCATACTTGTAGAGACCCGTCCTAATCCATCTGGACGAAGTCACCAACATCTGGTCCCATTGCGATGATCGACTCCAAATAATGTCTTTAAAATGAACAAATGCACAGCGGAAGGTTTCTTTCATACCTGAGAATAAACATGCTTTCAAGTGTCAACCAAAAGGTTGGTGAGTTCATAAGTTTATCATAAAACAATAAAATTCATCATTTTGATAGACGACAAGATTTAAATGCTGCATGATACAAATGGGCCCGAATCCTATACCCACCTGTAATGTACATGCAATATCTTTTAAATACAGTACACCTTTCTTGTGTACGAAATCATCTTTCATAAATCTTAGTAACCGTACACATATCTCTTGCACAAAAATAACATACACATAACCTGTGTATAAAAATCATTCTCTCGATACATAACATTCACTTTTCATATCTTTCATAGCTTGGCTTGGTAACCGACCTTAACATATAATGTGCATAATAATATCCCCAAAACAGAACATCTCGTCTGTATAATAATCATATAAACTTCGAAGTACTAAACAACACGCCCACTAGCTCTTTCGTATAGTGAACATTCTGGGTGGGGGTGTTAAACCCGGTAGCTACCTTTAGGATTCGCGTCAATTAGGCGTGCACTAATTCTCAAAATTAGTGATGTTCCCTAATTCTTAGGTTACCAAGCAATAATAATCAGGGAAAAAATATTCATATCAATTGTGGCAATTATCACGTCCACATAATTCAATGGTGGCAATTGTCACGTCCACATAATTCATTCGAGGAATGTTTTACTTGTGTCTATCTCGTCAAACATTTATAAAAGCATTTCATGTATTCGCAGTTCAAAATGTATTTCAAAAGCATTTAATAAAGCAGTTGTAAAAACAGCTCATGTATTCTCAGTTCCAAAAATGTAAAGAGTAAAAGGGAATCAAATGAACTCACCATACTGTATTTTGTAGTAAAAATACATATGACGTCATTTAACAAGTGTAGGGTTGACCTGGGATTCACGAACCTATATCATTCATATATGTATTAAAACATATTCTTGTAATCGAATAAATTTATATATTATTATTAGTGATATAATTGTTATTTTTAATAATTTATATGTTTCATTATTTTAACCTCATTATATATATTTATATTTTTATATTTTTATATACTTTAACCTACTAATTAATATTTATTATAAAAATATTAGTATAGTTATGTGTTATGTCATAAATATATTTTAATATAGAAAGTATTTATTTGATATACTAATAATAAAAATGATAAAAATGTTATATAATAATATAATGATAATAATAATAATAAAGTGATAAATTAATAATAATAATAATAAAAATAATAATAATAATAATAATAATAATAATAATAATAATACTAATAATAATAATAATAATAATAATAATAATAATAATAATAATAATAATAATAATAATAATAATAATAATAATAATAATAATAATAATGTAATCAATATATACCATTTGGTTTCCTGGATCCGATTTCTACCATGCTAGCAACACAACCAACATTTGGCCCAACATTAATCAAGCCCAATCATGAAACAGAAGCCCAATCTATTCCCCTTTTAAATTCTGTGTTCGATGGTCTGTATATATCATTCAATTTTTTTTTAGGTTATCACTGTTCAGTTCTCAATCAAACGATCCCCAATTTTTTTTTCTTTCCAAGATGAACATCTATGAAATCAAGTTACAAGATCAAACGAACTCATTTCCTAATTAACACTTAAGGATTTTTGTGAAAGGATTCAGGGTTAGAATATGAAATCAAAACAATAATTAACGATTTGAATGTCGTGATAAAATATAAAAAAATATACACATCAGAATTGGTAAGCTTCGAAGAAGAAAAAAAAATAAAATGAAGAACAAAAATTGATTTTTGATATAGGCATGTTTTGAGACCTCAAGAACTTCAGGAAATATCTTCTAAATCGTCATTATAACACTCTGGGATTATTAATTGAACTGGAAACAATGTATCTGTAGTGACCCGAACTTTTCCATGTTTATATATATTAATTAAGATTGATATTTACATGATTAAATGTTTCCAACATGTTAAGCAATCAAACTTGTTAAGACTTGATTAATTGAAATATGTTTCATATAGACAATTGACCACCCAAGTTGACCGGTGATTCACGAACGTTAAAACTTGTAAAAACTATATGATGACATATATATGGATATATATATATATATATATATATATATATATATATATATATATATATATATAGTTAACATGATACTATGATAAGTAAACATATCATTAAGTATATTAACAATGAACTACATATGTAAAAACAAGACTACTAACTTAATGATTTTTAAACGAGACATATATGTAACGATTATCGTTGTAAAGACATTTAATGTATATATATATCATATTAAGAGATATTCATACATGATAATATCAGGATAATATAATAATTTAAAATCTCATTTGATATTATAAACATTGGGTTAACAACATTTAACAAGATCGTTAACCTAAAGGTTTCAAAACAACACTTACATATAACGACTAACGATGACTTAACGACTCAGTTAAAATGTATATACATGTAGTGTTTTAATATGTATTTATACACTTTTGAAAGACTTCACTACACTTATCAAAATACTTCTACTTAACAAAAATGCTTACAATTACATCCTCGTTCAGTTTCATCAACAATTCTACTCGTATGCACCCGTATTCGTACTCGTACAATACACAGCTTTTAGATGTATGTACTATTGGTATATACACTCCAATGATCAGCTCTTAGCAGCCCATGTGAGTCACCTAACACATGTGGGAACCATCATTTGGCAACTAGCAAGAAATATCTCATAAAATTACAAAAATATGAGTAATCATTCATGACTTATTTACATGAAAACAAAATTACATATCCTTTATATCTAATCCATACACCAACGACCAAAAACACCTACAAACACTTTCATTCTTCAATTTTCTTCATCTAATTGATCTCTCTCAAGTTCTATCTTCAAGTTCTAAGTGTTCTTCATAAATTCCAAAAGTTCTAGTTTCATAAAATCAAGAATACTTTCAAGTTTGCTAGCTCACTTCCAATCTTGTAAGGTGATCATCCAACCTCAAGAAATCTTTGTTTCTTACAGTAGGTTATCATTCTAATACAAGGTAATAATCATATTCAAACTTTGGTTCAATTTCTATAACTATAACAATCTTATTTCAAGTGACGATCTTACTTGAACTTGTTTTCGTGTCATGATTCTCCTTCAAGAACTTCGAGCCATCCAAGGATCCATTGAAGCTAGATCCATTTTTCTCTTTTCCAGTAGGTTTATCCAAGGAACTTAAGGTAGTAATGATGTTCATAACATCATTCGATTCATACATATAAAGCTATCTTATTCGAAGGTTTAAACTTGTAATCACTAGAACATAGTTTAGTTAATTCTAAACTTGTTCGCAAATAAAAGTTAATCCTTTTAACTTGACTTTTAAAATCAACTAAACACATGTTCTATATCTATATGATATGCTAACTTAATGATTTAAAACCTGGAAACACGAAAAACACCGTAAAACCGGATTTACGCCGTCGTAGTAACACCGCGGGCTGTTTTGGGTTAGTTAATTAAAAACTATGATAAACTTTGATTTAAAAGTTGTTATTCTGAGAAAATGATTTTTATTATGAACATGAAACTATATCCAAAAATTATGGTTAAACTCAAAGTGGAAGTATGTTTTCTAAAATGGTCATCTAGACGTCGTTCTTTCGACTGAAATGACTACCTTTACAAAAACGACTTGTAACTTATTTTTCCAACTATAAACCTATACTTTTTCTGTTTATATTCATAAAATAGAGTTCAATATGAAACCATAGCAATTTGATTCACTCAAAACGGATTTAAAATGAAGAAGTTATGGGTAAAACAAGATTGGATAATTTTTCTCATTTTAGCTACGTGAAAATTGGTAACAAATCTATTCCAACCATAACTTAATCAACTTGTATTGTATATTATGTAATCTTGAGATACCATAGACACGTATACAATGTTTCGACCTATCATGTCGACACATCTATATATATTTCGGAACAACCATAGACACTCTATATGTGAATGTTGGAGTTAGCTATACAGGGTTGAGGTTGATTCCAAAATATATATAGTTTGAGTTGTGATCAATACTGAGATACGTATACACTGGGTCGTGGATTGATTCAAGATAATATTTATCGATTTATTTCTGTACATCTAACTGTGGACAACTAGTTGTAGGTTACTAACGAGGACAGCTGACTTAATAAACTTAAAACATCAAAATATATTAAAAGTGTTGTAAATATATTTTGAACATACTTTGATATATATGTATATATTGTTATAGGTTCGTGAATCAACCAGTGGCCAAGTCTTACTTCCCGACGAAGTAAAAATCTGTGAAAGTGAGTTATAGTCCCACTTTTAAAATCTAATATTTTTGGGATGAGAATACATGCAGGTTTTATAAATGATTTACAAAATAGACACAAGTACGTGAAACTACATTCTATGGTTGAATTATCGAAATCGAATATGCCCCTTTTTATTAAGTCTGGTAATCTAAAAATTAGGGAACAGACACCCTAATTGACGCGAATCCTAAAGATAGATCTATTGGGCCTAACAAACCCCATCCAAAGTACCGGATGCTTTAGTACTTCGAAATTTATATCATATCCGAAGGGTGTCCCGGAATGATGGGGATATTCTTATATATGCATCTTGTTAATGTCGGTTACCAGGTGTTCACCATATGAATGATTTTTATCTCTATGTATGGGATGTGTATTGAAATATGAAATCTTGTGGTCTATCATTATGATTTGATATATATATAGGTTAAACCTATAACTCACCAACATTCTTGTTGACGTTTTAAGCATGTTTATTCTTAGGTGATTATTAAGAGCCTCCGCTGTCGCATACTTAAATAAGGACGAGATTTGGAGTCCATGCTTGTATGATATTGTGTAAAAACTGCATTCAAGAAACTTATTTTGTTGTAACATATTTGTATTGTAAACCATTATGTAATGGTCGCGTGTAAACAGGATATTTTAGATTATCATTATTTGATAATCTACGTAAAGCTTTTTAAAACCTTTATCCATGAAATAAAGGTTATGGTTTGTTTTAAAAATGAATGCAGTCTTTGAAAAATGTCTCATATAGAGGTCAAAACCTCGCAACGAAATCAATTAATATGGAACATTTTTAATCAATAAGAACGGGACATTTCAGTTGGTATCCGAGCGTTGGTCTTAGAGAACCAGAAAATTTGCATTAGTGTGTCTTATCGAGTTTGTTAGGATGCATTAGTGAGTCTGGACTTCGACCGTGTTTTCTTTAAAAAATGATTGCTTAACATTTTTGTTGGAAACTATATATTTTTAACATATGAATATTATGTGATATATTAATCTCTTAACGTGTTTGATATTATGTGATAGATGTCTACCTCTAGAACAAGTCCCATTGACTCACCTAATAATAATGAAGAGTCAAATGTAAATTGGAATGATTCGTGGACTGATTCACAAGTTCCCGAAGAGGAACCGGAAGAAGAGTCGGAACCGGAAGAAGAATCGGAACCGGAAGAAGATTCGGAACCGGATGAAGAAATAGAACCGGTGGGGGAAATAATAAAACGGTTAAGTAAAAGAAAATCCTCAACCAACCGACCAAAGTTAATTATGGTCAATGGTGTTTCCGCCAAGGAAGCAAAATATTGGGAGGATTACCAATTCTCCGATGAATCGGATTCCGACGAGAATTCCGATGATGTTATAGAAATTACCCCAACTGAATTTAAAAAGGCAAAAGAAAATAATAAGGGAATGGGCATAAAAATAGAGAAATCTAATTCCAACCCCGATGAACTTTATATGTATCGTCAACCCCCGAAGTCCTTAAGTTGTAACAATGACCCGGGAACCTCTAAACCACCAGGTTTTTCTAAACCAATGTGGATCACGACGGCTCGTATTAGGGGAACATCATATATCCCTAGAAACTTGGCAAAACGAACCAAAACCGAAGAAGAAGAAACGAGCGAGTCGGAATAAGATAGTTGTATTCGTGTGGTGTAATATATGTAATATAGTGTGCTTATGCTTTATGATATATGTAAAAATTGCTTGTATTAATAAGTATTTTTTATGAATCTAACTCTTGTCTATTTTACAGTTTAAAAACACAAAATGGATAGACAACCCAATATTTTAAGAGACCTACCCGGAGACATGATTGATGAAATCTTGTCTAGAGTCGGTCAGAATTCCTCGGCACAACTATTTAAGGCGAGATCAGTTTGTAAGATATTCGAAGAACGTTCCAAGAATGTCTTGGTTTATAAGAGACTTTCGTTTGAAAGATGGGGGATATCACATTGGGAAACCCATAAGTTACGATGTGTTTACTTTGACGCATATATTGCGGGGAACCCAAATGCTATTTTACGCAACGGGTTAAGAAATTATTTTGACTCAATGTATCCGAATATAGGACTTCATGATTTAGAAAAAGCGGCTAACATGCAACATAAAGAAGCATGCTATGCTTACGGGTTAGTAATGTTCGCTTCTCACCAAAGTGAGAAAAAGAACATCGGGCTACAGCTATTAAACAAAACGTTCCCACAAGTGATGGAGTCGGTAATTGGGGTAAGAAATGAGGTTTTTTAGATTGTTACGGGACTGTTGGACATTACGTAACCCTCGTCCCTTTGACGACATTACAACACGCTGTCTTATCAACGGCCATAACGGTTATGTTCCACAAGACCAAGGATGGGAAGTAGTCCTAGTAAAACCAGAATGCATGACTTGTTTCTGGACGTATGAATTACGTGTCTTTATTGTCTTTGCTGAACGACTTGTGTACTAGCTAGAATTATCTTCACAACTATCTTGTATCAAAGTTATTGTGTGCTATATTTCATGCTTTATGTAAAATAAGCGGTATTGTAAGTTTGTAAAATATTGTATAAAATTTTGAACGCGAAATATTATTATAATCAGTTTTTCATATAGAATTGTAGTAGTTGAATTGTATATTAGCTACTAAGTATGAACTTAACGGGTAGGTACTACCCGAATTTAAACTTATAAAACGCTAATATGAAGAAAAAGCTTTTATAAATGAGTTCATATTATGCTACGAAATACTATTAACTACTCTTAATATTCTGTATGATTAACTTGTTCCATTTGATAATTTTGAAGGAAATGGCACCGACTACTCGACACACCGTGAATATGAATGAAGAGGAATTCCGTACTTTTCTAGCTTCAAACATAGCCGCAGTACAGGCTGCGCTACATACCAACAATAACCTTGGATCTAGCAGTACAGGAAATCGTGTAGGATGCACCTACAAAGAATTCACTGCCTGCAAACCTTTATAATTTGATGGAACCGAAGGACCGATCGGATTGAAACGGTGGACCGAGAAGGTTGAATCGGTGTTTGCCATAAGTAAGTGTACTGAAGAGGACAAAGTGAAGTACGCTACGCATACCTTCACAGGTTCTGCGTTAACATGGTGGAATACCTATCTAGAGCAAGTGGGATAAGATGATGCGTACGCACTACCGTGGTCAGCATTCAAGCACTTGATGAACGAGAAGTACCGTCCCAGAACCGAGGTCAATAAGCTCAAGACAGAACTTAGAGGGTTACGAACCCAAGGATTTGATATTACCACGTACGAAAGACGATTCACAGAATTGTGCCTATTGTGTCCGGGAGCGTTCGAAGATGAGGAAGAGAAGATCGACGCGTTTGTGAAAGGATTACCGGAAAGAATCCAAGAAGATATAAGTTCACACGAGCCCGCCTCCATACAACAGGCATGTAGAATGGCTCACAAACTAGTGAACCAGATTGAAGAAAGAATTAAAGAACAGACTGCTGAAGAGGCCAATGTGAAGCAAGTCAAAAGAAAGTGGGAGGAAAACGGTGATAAGAATCGCCAATACAGCAACAACATCAATTACAACAATAATCGCAACAATTATCCCAACAATCGCAACTACAACAAACGGCCCAACAACAACAACAACAACAACAACAGCAACTACAACAATTATCCTAACAACAATAATAACCGCAACAACAACAACAATCAGAAGCAGCTATGCCAAAGGTGTGAAAAGAATCACTCGGGGTTCTGCACCAAATTTTGCAACAAGTGTAAAAGAAATGGTCATAGCGCGGCGAAGTGTGAGGTCTACGGACCAGGGGTTAATAGAACGAAAGGAACAAATGGTGTCGGAACGAGTAATGGCGGAGCAAGTAGTGTCGGAGCAAGTTATGCCAATGTAGTTTGTTATAAATGTGGAAAACCGGGCCACATTATTAGAAATTTCCCGAACCAGGAGAACACGAATGGACAAGGCCGTGGAAGAGTTTTCAATATTAATGCGGCAGAGGCACAGGAAGACCCGGAGCTTGTTACGGGTACGTTTCTTCTTGACAATAAATCTGCTTACGTTTTATTTGATTCGGGTGCGGATAGAAGCTATATGAGTAGAGATTTTTGTGCTAAATTAAGTTGTCCATTGACGCCTTTGGATAGTAAATTTTTACTCGAATTAGCAAATGGTAAATTAATTTCAGCAGATAATATATGTCGGAATCGAGAAATTAAACTGGTTAGCGAAACATTTAAGATTGATTTGATACCAGTAGAGTTAGGGAGTTTTGATGTGATAATCGGTATGGACTGGTTGAAAGAAGTGAAAGCGGAGATCGTTTGTTACAAAAATGCAATTCGCATTATACGAGAAAAAGGAAAACCCTTAATGGTGTACGGAGAAAAGGGCAACACGAAGCTACATCTTATTAGTAATTTGAAGGCACAAAAACTAATAAGAAAAGGTTGCTATGCTGTTCTAGCACACGTCGAGAAAGTACAAACTGAAGAAAAGAGCATCAATGATGTTCCCATTGCAAAAGAATTTCCTGATGTATTTCCGAAAGAATTACCGGGATTACCCCCACATCGATCCGTTGAATTTCAAATAGATCTAGTACCAGAAGCTGCACCAATAGCTCGTACTCCTTACAGACTCGCACCCAGCGAGATGAAAGAACTACAAAGCCAATTACAAGAACTTTTAGAGCGTGGTTTCATTCGACCAAGCACATCACCGTGGGGAGCTCCTGTTTTGTTTGTCAAGAAGAAAGATGGTACATTCAGGTTGTGTATCGACTACCGAGAGTTGAACAAACTTACCATCAAGAACCGCTACCCACTACCGAGAATCGATGACTTATTTGATCAACTACAAGGCTCATCTGTTTATTCAAAGATTGACTTACGTTCCGGGTATCATCAAATGCGGGTGAAAGAAGATGATATTCCAAAGACTGCTTTCAGAACACGTTACGGTCATTACGAGTTTATGGTCATGCCGTTTGGTTTAACTAATGCACCAGCTGTGTTCATGGACCTTATGAACTGAGTGTGTGGACCATACCTTGACAAGTTTGTCATTGTTTTCATTGATGACATACTTATTTACTCAAAGAATGACCAAGAACACGGTGAACATTTGAGAAAGGTGTTAGAAGTATTGAGGAAGGAAGAATTGTACGCTAAGTTTTCAAAGTGTGCATTTTGGTTGGAAGAAGTTCAATTCCTCGGTCACATAGTGAACAAAGAGGGTATTAAGGTGGATCCGGCAAAGATAGAAACTGTTGAAAAGTGGGAAACCCCGAAAACTCCGAAACACATACGCCAGTTTTTAGGACTAGCTGGTTACTACAGAAGGTTCATCCAAGACTTTTCCAGAATAGCAAAACCCTTGACTGCATTAACGCATAAAGGGAAGAAATTTGAATGGAATGATGAACAAGAGAAAGCGTTTCAGTTATTGAAGAAAAAGCTAACTACGGCACCTATATTGTCATTGCCTGAAGGGAATGATGATTTTGTGATTTATTGTGACGCATCAAAGCAAGGTCTCGGTTGTGTATTAATGCAACGAATGAAGGTGATTGCTTATGCGTCTAGACAATTGAAGATTCACGAACAAAATTATACGACGCATGATTTGGAATTAGGCGCAGTTGTTTTTGCATTAAAGACTTGGAGGCACTACTTATATGGGGTCAAAAGTATTATATATACCGACCACAAAAGTCTTCAACACATATTTAATCAGAAACAACTGAATATGAGGCAGCGTAGGTGGATTGAATTGTTGAATGATTACGACTTTGAGATTCGTTACCACCCGGGGAAGGCAAATGTGGTAGCCGATGCCTTGAGCAGGAAGGACAGAGAACCCATTCGAGTAAAATCTATGAATATAATGATTCATAATAACCTTACTACTCAAATAAAGGAGGCGCAACAAGGAGTTTTAAAAGAGGGAAATTTAAAGGATGAAATACCCAAAGGATCGGAGAAGCATCTTAATATTCGGGAAGACGAAACCCGGTATAGGGCTAAAAGGATTTGGGTACCAAAATTTGGAGATATGAGAGAAATGGTACTTAGAGAAGCTCATAAAACCAGATACTCAATACATCCTGGAACGGGGAAGATGTACAAGGATCTCAGGAAATATTTTTGGTGGCCGGGTATGAAAGCCGATGTTGCTAAATACGTAGGAGAATGTTTGACGTGTTCTAAGGTCAAAGCTGAGCATCAGAAACCATCAGGTCTACTTCAACAACCCGAAATCCCGGAATGGAAATGGGAAAACATTACCATGGATTTCATCACTAAATTGCCAAGGACTGCAAGTGGTTTTGATACTATTTGGGTAATAGTTGATCGTATCATCAAATCAGCACACTTCCTACCAATAAGAGAAGATGACAAGATGGAGAAGTTAGCACGACTGTATTTGAAGGAAGTCGTCTCCAGACATGGAATACCAATCTCTATTATCTCTGATAGGGATGGCAGATTTATTTCAAGATTCTGGCAGACATTACAGCAAGCATTAGGAACTCGTCTAGACATGAGTACTGCCTATCATCCACAAACTGATGGGCAGAGCGAAAGGACGATACAAACGCTTGAAGACATGCTACGAGCATGTGTTATTGATTTCGGAAACAGTTGGGATCGACATCTACCGTTAGCAGAATTTTCCTACAACAACAGCTACCATTCAAGCATTGAGATGGCGCCGTTTGAAGCACTTTATGGTAGAAAGTGCAGGTCTCCGATTTGTTGGAGTGAAGTGGGGGATAGACAGATTACGGGTCCGGAGATTATACAAGAAACTACCGAGAAGATCATCCAAATTCAACAACGGTTGAAAACCGCCCAAAGTCGACAAAAGAGCTACGCTGACATTAAAAGAAAAGATATAGAATTTGAAATTGGAGAGATGGTCATGCTTAAAGTTGCACCTTGGAAAGGCGTTGTTCGATTTGGTAAACGAGGGAAATTAAATCCAAGGTATATTGGACCATTCAAGATTATTGATCGTGTCGGACCAGTAGCTTACCGACTTGAGTTACCTCAACAACTCGCGGCTGTACATAACACTTTCCACGTCTCGAATTTGAAGAAATGTTTTGCTAAAGAAGATCTCACTATTCCGTTAGATGAAATCCAAATCAACGAAAAACTTCAATTCATCGAAGAACCCGTCGAAATAATGGATCGTGAGGTTAAAAGACTTAAGCAAAACAAGATACCAATTGTTAAGGTTCGATGGAATGCTCGTAGAGGACCCGAGTTCACCTGGGAGCGTGAAGATCAGATGAAGAAGAAATACCCGCATCTATTTCCAGAAGATTCGTCAACACCTTCAACAGCTTAAAATTTCGGGACGAAATTTATTTAACGGGTAGGTACTGTAGTGACCCGAACTTTTCCATGTTTATATATATTAATTGAGATTGATATTTACATGATTAAATGTTTCCAACATGTTAAGCAATCAAACTTGTTAAGACTTGATTAATTGAAATATGTTTCATATAGACAATTGACCACCCAAGTTGACCGGTGATTCACGAACGTTAAAACTTGTAAAAACTATATGATGACATATATATGGATATATATATATATATATATATAGTTAACATGATACTATGATAAGTAAACATATCATTAAGTATATTAACAATGAACTACATATGTAAAAACAAGACTACTAACTTAATGATTTTTAAACGAGACATATATGTAACGATTATCGTTGTAAAGACATTTAATGTATATATATCTTTAACGCCTTGATTCGAGTAAAAATTTTTTTTTTTTTTGAAAAGTTAAGTTACTGGCCGGACAAGGCATTTGCCGCGGCGCGGCCTGCCTTGTCGCGGCGCGACACAACACATAAAATTTTTATCTCCTTAACCCAACTTCTGTTTTGAACCTTAGTTCATTGCCGCGGCGCGGAGCCCTTGGCCGCGGCGCGACATAACACTGGTCCGGGTGCCTGACCTGCAACATTTTACTTAAACCAACTTTTGCACATTTCATCATTCTCAAACACATTTAAAACAGCATAATTCATCCACCAACATAAAGATTCAGTTTCTAATATCTTAGACCATCCATAAACAACATTTAGACTTCAAAACATGTTTTCATACTCCAACCTTCATTAGGTCCCGAGTTTGACAACAACAAACATGACTCATACCAAAACACTAGGCGTTGATAAGCGGTAACCATGGAGCGTGTTTACAATAAGGGACTTGCAATACCACTTACTCTAATGCCAATGCTCCTCAAGTGCTTCACACGGGTTCCTTACCTTCACGATGGACTTTGGTACCTAAAACATAAAACATCATGGGGGTAAGTTTTTACACTTAGTGAGTTATAGGAAAGTAATAAAACACAAAACACAAAACATTTGGGCACAAATCATAACACTTATCCTTCAACCCATTGGTTGCTTGCATACATTCGGATCCAATTCATTCATACCATAGACATGACTTACTAGGCCGAACCTAGTAATCATGCCTAAGCTAACCATAGACATACTAAATATGCCTAAGCTATCATCATCTCATACATAGACACTTAATGTGTCTAAGCTAACACAAACCATAGGCAAGATTACTAGCAATGTAATAACCTTGCCTAAGCTAAACATCAACCATAGATACAACTATTAGGTTAACCCAATAGTTCTATCTAAGCTACATAACTAGTGCACTTAGTCGTTTCTCTCTTGCACGGATGCAATCCGAGAACACTAAGCCACTCTTGACCCGCCCATATTACCCTATGAACTCACCTTGCTTAATTGAATTTCCTTGATCACTTGAAATCTCTTTTCCTTGATTAGCACCTATACATGAGCTAATCCCATTAATCACATAACTCAATCAAAAACACAACTTTCTTGAATCATTACATCTTTTCATACTTACACACACATTTAACCCCCTAATCACAACAAGCATACAAGTAGCCTTAAAATCTCATTTTTCCTAAGATGACAATGTTACCAATTCAACATCACATTTTAATCATGTACATTACTAACTCATCCCTTTTAGCTCTATCATGCAACTTTTTCTTTAATCCTTTCATTAATCATCAAATGTGCATAGTAATCCAATTTCATTACTAACACCATTAAATTATCAAATTATCAATTTCTATAACTTACAACTATAACAAAAGTTCATACATGAACATCCTTCATCACAATTTCTAGCTAGAACACATAATCATCTCTTTGAGACATTTTAACAAACACTTGGTGTGCATGACTAGAAACTTAACTAGAACATCACCAAATTCACCATATTCATAACAAAAAATCCATCATGCAAGTCTATACATAATTCCTCTTCCAAAATCAATAACAATTACATTCTAACTCAAACAATTGTGCACAATTCAACAACTAGCAACTATTTAAGCATAAAACTCATCATAAACACACCATATAAGCAATACTTGGACACAAAATCCATACCTTGACTTTTAGAGTTTAAGAACCCTAATTGTGCACAAAGAGAGTGAAATTGGAAGATTAGAGCTTGCTAAAGTGATTAGGGTGTCTTAGATTTCACTAATTCAAGATTGCATGAGTTTAATTTTAACAATTGATGGATCCTCCTCTTCCCTTTGCAAATGTCGACACTCACAAGAACTCCAGGAAGGTTTTCTGTATTTTGCACTTAATAATTTATTTTTCCAGCATTTTAATCCCTTTTATATAAAATAACTTTGGCTTATTAGCAATTTCTACCCTCCCCACCACAACTATGGTTAGAGAAGTCCTTATTCTTAACTTTTCACCCTTAGTCCTTCCTAACTTAACCAATAAACTTAACTTTTATCCATTTAACATAAAATAACCTTTACCATTTAATTTCTTAGCAATAAAAAATTTACATAAAATAATACCTTAAATATTTGGGATGTTACAACTCTCCCCCTCTTGGATCGTTCGCGTCCTCGCGAACCATTCTTGATGCAACGACGGATAATACTTCAAGAGCCATTCTTCGGGTTCCCATGTACACTCAGAACCTTTTCTAAATTGCCATAATACCTTCAATAATATTACCGACTTATTCCTCAAGTGCTTAACCTTTTGATCCATAATTTTTATCGGCTTTTCCGCATACCTTAACTTATTATCGACCTCAATTTCATTCAAAGGAACATAGGTTGATTCATCCGCCAAACATTTCCTCAATTGTGACACGTGAAACGTGTCATGTATATTACTCAATTCATCGGGTAGAGCCAAACGGTAGGCTACCTTCCCAACTTTCGCCACTATCTCAAATGGTCCCACGAACCTTGGACCCAATTTTCCCCTCTTTCTAAAACGAATGATGCCTTTCCATGGGGAAACTTTTAGCATCACTTTATCACCTACTTGAAATTCTATCGGTTTTCTCCTTTTATCTACATAAGACTTTTGTCGATCTTGTGCCGCCTTTATTCTTTCACGAATTTGGTCAATCATCTCGGTGGTTTGTTGTACTATTTCCGTGCTTCCTAATTCCCGTTGACCTACTTCGCCCCAACAAATCGGGGTTCTACACCTCCTTCCATACAACATCTCATATGGTGCCATTCCAATTGTAGAGTGATAACTATTGTTGTATGAAAATTCAACTAATGGTAAATGAGCATCCCAACTACCACCAAAATCGATAACACATGCTCTTAACATATCCTCGAGAGTTTGTATAGTCCGCTCACTTTGACCATCCGTTTGCGGGTGAAACGCGGTACTTACATGTAACTTAGTACCCATTTCCTCTTGAAACTTTCTCCAATATCGCGATGTAAATCGGGTGTCTCGATCCGAAACAATAGAAACCGGCACTCCATGCCTTGCAACAACTTCTTTCATATATAACTTTGACATTGCTTCCGACGACGAAGCTTCTCTTATTGCCAAAAATAATGCACTCTTAGTCAATCTATCAACAATAACCCAAATTCTCCCATATCTAAGCCTTAAACCACGAGAATCTACCACAAAATCGTCAACTTGCCCCTTGATTCTTTCTTTTCTCACGTTTTCGGGCGATAATGCTTCACCTTGTGCAACACGAATATCATCAAATATTTGAGGTGATATTACCATAGCCAAGCTTGTTATCTTAATCGGTTGATGACTTGACTTCCTACTAAGAGCATCCGCTACTACATTCGCTTTTCCGGGGTGATATAAGATCTCACAATCATAATCTTTCACCAAATCGAGACCTCTCCTTTGCCTATCGTTCAAATCCCTTTGATCAAACAAATACTTTAAGTTCTTATGATCGGTATAAATGGAAAACTTAACACCATAAAGATAATGACGCCAAATCTTTAGAGCAAAAACCACGGCCGTCAATTCTAAATCATGCGTAGGATAGCGTTTCTCGTGTTCCTTCAATTGTCAGGAAGCATAAGCTATGACCTTCCCATTTTGCATCAATACACACCCTAAGCCTTTCTTAGAAGCATCACAATAAACCGTCATGTTCTCATTCCCTTCCGGTAAAACCAATATGGGAGCTTGAACGAGCTTCTCCTTAAGGAGTTGAAACGCTTGTTCTTGCTTTTCTTCCCATCTCCATGGCACACTTTTACGAGTCAACTTGGTGAGTGGGGTGGCTATTCTAGAAAAATCTTGTATAAATCGCCGATAATACCCCGCTAAACCTAGAAAACTCCTAACCTCGGTAGGATTCGTAGGTGGTTCCCATCTCATAATTGCCTCTATCTTCACCGGATCAACACAAATACCCTTCTTGTTAATGACATGGCCCAAAAATTGAACTTCACGAAGCCAAAACTCGCACTTAGAGAACTTAGCAAACAATCTTTCTCTTCTTAAAGTCTCTAATACTTGTCTTAAATGTACCGTATGTTCCTCTTCACTCTTAGAATATACCAAAATGTCATCAATGAACACAATTACAAACCTATCAAGCATCGGTCGACAAACTCTATTCATCAAATCCATAAACGCGGCCGGAGCATTTGTTAATCCAAACGGCATAACCACAAACTCATAATGACCATACCTTGTTCGAAAAGCCGTTTTAGGGACATCTTCTTCCCTCACCTTCAATTGATGGTAACCCGACCTTAAATCTATCTTTGAAAAGAAACTAGCACCTTGTAGTTGATCAAACAAATCGTCTATCCTTGGCAACGGGTACTTGTTCTTAATAGTGACTTTATTCAATTCTCGATAATCAATACACATTCTCATAGTTCCATCCTTCTTTTTCACAAATAAAACCGGAGCTCCCCAAGGTGAACTACTAGGACGTATAAAACCTTTATCTATCAAATCTTGTAATTGAGTCATCATTTCTCTCATTTCCGACGGGGCTAATCGATAGGGAGCTTTGGCAATTGGCGTGGCCTCGGGTATCAAATCTATTCTAAACTCTACCTCTCGCTCGGGAGGTACACCGGGCAATTCACTTGGAAACACATCTGGAAACTCGTTAACTATTGGTACATCATCTAATTCAACAACCTTTTTCGAATCATCAACAACATGTGCCAAAAACGCACAACACCCATGAGACAAAAATCTTTTAGCCTTAGCATATGTGCATATAGGAATTGCACGCCTAGCTCGTTCCCCATAAATCCATATAACTTTTCCACTTGGTGATTGAACTAACACTACTTTCTTATGACACAAAATTATCCCCTCATTGTCATCTAGCCAATCCATGCCCACAATTACTTGAAATTCCCCCATTTGCATGGGTATTAAATCAATGACAAACTTTTCATCATCCAAAATAATTTCACACCCCTTAATGATACTATACACCATCATGGTCTTATTATCCGCTATTTCAACCTCTAATGGGTGTTCTAACATACTTGGGGTCATATTAAAATGCTTACAAAAGGAATATGATACAAACGACCGCGTAGCACCGGAATCAAACAAAACATGCGCAGGTAAAGAGTTTACAATAAAGGTACCTGACACCACATTTTGGGACTCCTTCGCTTCGAGTGCGGTAATCTGATGAGCTCGGGCCCTTGGTCGGCTATCACTAGTCTTCGGTTCCGTCTTAACCTCTTTCTTAACACTACCACTAGCTAAATCCTTCTTGTATTCCGGACATTTGGCTTGAAAGTGACCTTTCTCAAAACAATAATAACATTGCTTACCTTTCTTAGGACATTCGGCGGCCCTATGTCCCGACTTTCCACAAGAGTAACAATCGGAGGTACCCGCTTTACATTCACCCGTATGATTTTTACCACATCTAGTACACAACTTGGCTTCTTTCCCACCGCTCTTACCCGACACAAAACCCCCTTTTGACTTGTGCGGGGATTCGGAACCAAACTTACCCTTCTTCGGACTAACATTATGCATCGCCTTAGAGTCTTGATCTAACTTCCGTTTAAACGCCGCCTTCTTCCTAAGTTCATGCTCTCTAACAAGTGCTCTATTCATCATCTCGGCTAAGGTCTTATAAGTGCTCTTGTCGATAAATTCACTTATCTCGGGATTTAACTTTTCATGATAATGATCCATCATCAACTTGGGACTTGACACGAAGTCCGGACAAAAACGAGACTTGTCATTGAACTCAGCATTAAACTCGGTCACCGACTTACTTCCATGCTCTATATTCATAAACTCGGATTTCAACCTACTAACCTCAGCGGGCGGAGCAAATTGAGTCATAAACATTTCACGGAATTTGTCCCATGAGAAACTTGTAGCCACGTCTCGCCCATGAGACTTAACTATAAAATTCCACCACTCATAACCACTACCCTTCATTTGATGTGCCGCGTAAATTACCTTTAAATGCTCGGGGCATTCACATAACATAAAAGTTTCTTCAATTTCGTCTATCCACCTTTGACTAACGATTGGGTCAACCTTACCATGAAACTCGGGGGGATGGCAATTTGCAAAGTTCTTGTATTCAAAACGATCATCCTTCTTCTTTGGGGCTTCTACCTCTTCTTGTCTTACCCCACTACCGCCTTCACCTCTTAAGGTAGGGTTATTAGCAATAAGAGTCTTTAACTTCTCATCTAATTGATCATTGATCAATGTCTTGATCTTTTCTAACAAGGTTGGGGTATAACGTATCAAGGCTTGCCCTATTTGCCCCGAAATGTCATTTGGCATGTTAACTTCTTCCGATTCGTTTTGAGAGTCTTCTATAGACTCCGTGGATGGGGTGCGGACGTACTCATCATCCTCATCTTGACCTCGGTTTGGCGATACAATAGCCATTTCTAAAAATTACATTCAACCCATTAGTTCAAATACCGGTAACACCATTATTCATCAAAACCAAACAATCTGAAAGAATTCCTAACTCGATTCACCATGACCATAGTAGACGTCCATGTGTACTAGAATGAAGTAATAGCAATGGCCTGTTGTTATTACACCATTTCATTACACATCTAGTCTACCACGACATCATGGCTAGCGAGTATCAAACTCCTTACATAAACCAATTCGTAATCTTATTCATTATTCTATGGGTCTTGTCAATGACTCTACCCTATGGAGCATGGCACAACTATACGACTTAAACACTTATGCAAGTCCTAAACCGCTTATCCTTTCACAACAATGGTTTAAGCCTAGATAATCCCTATCGTGGGTTATCCAAGTCCCTTAAACCTCAGCTCTGATACCAACTTTTAACGCCTTGATTCGAGTAAAATTTTTTTTTTTTTTTGAAAAGTTAAGTTACTGGCCGGACAAGGCATTTGCCGCGGCGCGGCCTGCCTTGTCGCGGCGCGACACAACACATAAAATTTTTATCTCCTTAACCCAACTTCTGTTTTGAACCTTAGTTCATTGCCGCGGCGCGGAGCCCTTGGCCGCGGCGCGACATAACACTGGTCCGGGTGCCTGACCTGCAACATTTTACTTAAACCAACTTTTGCACATTTCATCATTCTCAAACACATTTAAAACAGCATAATTCATCCACCAACATAAAGATTCAGTTTCTAATATCTTAGACCATCCATAAACAACATTTAGACTTCAAAACATGTTTTCATACTCCAACCATCATTAGGTCCCGAGTTTGACAACAACAAACATGACTCATACCAAAACACTAGGCGTTGATAAGCGGTAACCATGGAGCGTGTTTACAATAAGGGACTTGAAATACCACTTACTCTAATGCCAATGCTCCTCAAGTGCTTCACACGGGTTCCTTACCTTCACGATGGACTTTGGTACCTAAAACATAAAACATCATGGGGGTAAGTTTTTACACTTAGTGAGTTATAGGAAAGTAATAAAACACAAAACACAAAACATTTGGGCACAAATCATAACACTTATCCTTCAACCCATTGGTTGCTTGCATACATTCGGATCCAATTCATTCATACCATAGACATGACTTACTAGGCCGAACCTAGTAATCATGCCTAAGCTAACCATAGACATACTAAATATGCCTAAGCTATCATCATCTCATACATAGACACTTAATGTGTCTAAGCTAACACAAACCATAGGCAAGATTACTAGCAATGTAATAACCTTGCCTAAGCTAAACATCAACCATAGATACAACTATTAGGTTAACCCAATAGTTCTATCTAAGCTACATAACTAGTGCACTTAGTCGTTTCTCTCTTGCACGGATGCAATCCGAGAACACTAAGCCACTCTTGACCCGCCCATATTACCCTATGAACTCACCTTGCTTAATTGAATTTCCTTGATCACTTGAAATCTCTTTTCCTTGATTAGCACCTATACATGAGCTAATCCCATTAATCACATAACTCAATCAAAAACACAACTTTCTTGAATCATTACATCTTTTCATACTTACACACACATTTAACCCCCTAATCACAACAAGCATACAAGTAGCCTTAAAATCTCATTTTTCCTAAGATGACAATGTTACCAATTCAACATCACATTTTAATCATGTACATTACTAACTCATCCCTTTTAGCTCTATCATGCAACTTTTTCTTTAATCCTTTCATTAATCATCAAATGTGCATAGTAATCCAATTTCATTACTAACACCATTAAATTATCAAATTATCAATTTCTATAACTTACAACTATAACAAAAGTTCATACATGAACATCCTTCATCACAATTTCTAGCTAGAACACATAATCATCTCTTTGAGACATTTTAACAAACACTTGGTGTGCATGACTAGAAACTTAACTAGAACATCACCAAATTCACCATATTCATAACAAAAAATCCATCATGCAAGTCTATACATAATTCCTCTTCCAAAATCAATAACAATTACATTCTAACTCAAACAATTGTGCACAATTCAACAACTAGCAACTATTTAAGCATAAAACTCATCATAAACACACCATATAAGCAATACTTGGACACAAAATCCATACCTTGACTTTTAGAGTTTAAGAACCCTAATTGTGCACAAAGAGAGTGAAATTGGAAGATTAGAGCTTGCTAAAGTGATTAGGGTGTCTTAGATTTCACTAATTCAAGATTGCATGAGTTTAATTTTAACAATTGATGGATCCTCCTCTTCCCTTTGCAAATGTCGACACTCACAAGAACTCCAGGAAGGTTTTCTGTATTTTGCACTTAATAATTTATTTTTCCAGCATTTTAATCCCTTTTATATAAAATAACTTTGGCTTATTAGCAATTTCTACCCTCCCCACCACAACTATGGTTAGAGAAGTCCTTATTCTTAACTTTTCACCCTTAGTCCTTCCTAACTTAACCAATAAACTTAACTTTTATCCATTTAACATAAAATAACCTTTACCATTTAATTTCTTAGCAATAAAAAATTTACATAAAATAATACCTTAAATATTTGGGATGTTACAACTCTCCCCCTCTTGGATCGTTCGCGTCCTCGCGAACCATTCTTGATGCAACGACGGATAATACTTCAAGAGCCATTCTTCGGGTTCCCATGTACACTCGGAACCTTTTCTAAATTGCCATAATACCTTCAATAATATTACCGACTTATTCCTCAAGTGCTTAACCTTTTGATCCATAATTTTTATCGGCTTTTCCGCATACCTTAACTAATTATCGACCTCAATTTCATTCAAAGGAACATAGGTTGATTCATCCGCCAAACATTTCCTCAATTGTGACACGTGAAACGTGTCATGTATATTACTCAATTCATCGGGTAGAGCCAAACGGTAGGCTACCTTCCCAACTTTCGCCACTATCTCAAATGGTCCCACGAACCTTGGACCCAATTTTCCCCTCTTTCTAAAACGGATGATGCCTTTCCATGGGGAAACTTTTAGCATCACTTTGTCACCTACTTGAAATTCTATTGGTTTTCTCCTTTTATCTACATAAGACTTTTGTCGATCTTGTGCCGCCTTTATTCTTTCACGAATTTGGTCAATCATCTCGGTGGTTTGTTGTACTATTTCTGTGCTTCCTAATTCCCGTTGACCTACTTCGCCCCAACAAATCGGGGTTCTACACCTCCTTCCATACAACATCTCATATGGTGCCATTCCAATTGTAGAGTGATAACTATTGTTGTATGAAAATTCAACTAATGGTAAATGAGCATCCCAACTACCACCAAAATCGATAACACATGCTCTTAACATATCCTCGAGAGTTTGTATAGTCCGCTCACTTTGACCATCCGTTTGCGGGTGAAACGCGGTACTTACATGTAACTTAGTACCCATTTCCTCTTGAAACTTTCTCCAATATCGCGATGTAAATCGGGTGTCTCGATCCGAAACAATAGAAACCGGCACTCCATGCCTTGCAACAACTTCTTTCATATATAACTTTGACATTGCTTCCGACGACGAAGCTTCTCTTATTGCCAAAAATAATGCACTCTTAGTCAATCTATCAACAATAACCCAAATTCTCCCATATCTAAGCCTTAAACCACGAGAATCTACCACAAAATCGTCAACTTGGACACAAAATCCATACCTTGACTTTTAGAGTTTAAGAACCCTAATTGTGCACACCATATAAGCAATACTTGGACACAAAATCCATACCTTGACTTTTAGAGTTTAAGAACCCTAATTGTGCACAAAGAGAGTGAAATTGGAAGATTAGAGCTTGCTAAAGTGATTAGGGTGTCTTAGATTTCACTAATTCAAGATTGCATGAGTTTAATTTTAACAATTGATGGATCCTCCTCTTCCCTTTGCAAATGTCGACACTCACAAGAACTCCAGGAAGGTTTTCTATATTTTGCACTTAATAATTTATTTTTCCAGCATTTTAATCCCTTTTATATAAAATAACTTTGGCTTATTAGCAATTTCTACCCTCCCCACCACAACTATGGTTAGAGAAGTCCTTATTCTTAACTTTTCACCCTTAGTCCTTCCTAACTTAACCAATAAACTTAACTTTTATCCATTTAACATAAAATAACCTTTACCATTTAATTTCTTAGCAATAAAAAAAATTTACATAAAATAATACCTTAAATATTTGGGATGTTACAATATCATATTAAGAGATATTCATACATGATAATATCAGGATAATATAATAATTTAAAATCTCATTTGATATTATAAACATTGGGTTAACAATATTTAACAAGATCGTTAACCTAAAGGTTTCAAAACAACACTTACATATAACGACTAACGATGACTTAACGACTCAGTTAAAATGTATATACATGTAGTGTTTTAATATGTATTTATACACTTTTGAAAGACTTCAATACACTTATCAAAATACTTCTACTTAACAAAAATGCTTACAATTACATCCTCGTTCAGTTTCATCAACAATTCTACTCGTATGCACCCGTATTCGTACTCGTACAATACACAGCTTTTAAATGTATGTACTATTGGTATATACACTCCAATGATCAGCTCTTAGCAGCCCATGTGAGTCACCTAACACATGTGGGAACCATCATTTGGCAACTAGCAAGAAATATCTCATAAAATTACAAAAATATGAGTAATCATTCATGACTTATTTACATGAAAAAAAAATTACATATCCTTTATATCTAATCCATACACCAACGACCAAAAACACCTACAAACACTTTCATTCTTCAATTTTCTTCATCTAATTGATCTCTCTCAAGTTCTATCTTCGAGTTCTAAGTGTTCTTCATAAATTCCAAAAGTTCTAGTTTCATAAAATCAAGAATACTTTCAAGTTTGCTAGCTCACTTCCAATCTTGTAAGGTGATCATCCAACCTCAAGAAATCTTTATTTCTTACAGTAGGTTATCATTCTAATACAAGGTAATAATCATATTCAAACTTTGGTTCAATTTCTATAACTATAACAATCTTATTTCAAGTGATGATCTTACTTGAACTTGTTTTCGTGTCATGATTCTGCTTCAAGAACTTCGAGCCATCCAAGGATCCATTGAAGCTAGATCCATTTTTCACTTTTCCAGTAGGTTTATCCAAGGAACTTAAGGTAGTAATGATGTTCATAACATCATTCGATTCATACATATAAAGCTATCTTATTCGAAGGTTTAAACTTGTAATCACTAGAACATAGTTTAGTTAATTCTAAACTTGTTCGCAAATAAAAGTTAATCCTTCTAACTTGACTTTTAAAATCAACTAAACACATGTTCTATATCTATATGATATGCTAACTTAATGATTTAAAACCTGGAAACACGAAAAACACCGTAAAATCGGATTTACGCCATCGTAGTAACACCGCGGGCTGTTTTGGGTTAGTTAATTAAAAACTATGATAAACTTTGATTTAAAAGTTGTTATTTTGAGAAAATGATTTTTATTATGAACATGAAACTATATCCAAAAATTATGGTTAAACTCAAAGTGGAAGTATGTTTTCTAAAATGGTCATCTAGACGTCGTTCTTTCGACTGAAATGACTACCTTTACAAAAATGACTTGTAACTTATTTTTCCGACTATAAACCTATAATTTTTCTGTTTAGATTCATAAAATAGAGTTCAATATGAAACCATAGCAATTTGATTCACTCAAAACGGATTTAAAATGAAGAAGTTATGGGTAAAACAAGATTGGATAATTTTTCTCATTTTAGCTACGTGAAAATTGGTAACAAATCTATTCCAACCATAACTTAATCAACTTGTATTGTATATTATGTAATCTTGAGATACCATAGACACGTATACAATGTTTCGACCTATCATGTCGACACATCTATATATATTTCGGAACAACCATAGACACTCTATATGTGAATGTTGGAGTTAGCTATACAGGGTTGAGGTTGATTCCAAAATATATATAGTTTGAGTTGTGATCAATACTGAGATACGTATACACTGGGTCGTGGATTGATTCAAGATAATATTTATCGATTTATTTCTGTACATCTAACTGTGGACAACTAGTTGTAGGTTACTAACGAGGACAGCTGACTTAATAAACTTAAAACATCAAAATATATTAAAAGTGTTGTAAATATATTTTGAACATACTTTGATATATATGTATATATTGTTATAGGTTCGTGAATCAACCAGTGGCCAAGTCTTACTTCCCGACGAAGTAAAAATCTGTGAAAGTGAGTTATAGTCCCACTTTTAAAATCTAATATTTTTGGGATGAGAATACATGCAGGTTTTATAAATGATTTACAAAATAGACACAAGTACGTGAAACTACATTCTATGGTTGAATTATCGAAATCGAATATGCCCCTTTTTATTAAGTCTGGTAATCTAAAAATTAGGGAACAGACACCCTAATTGACGCGAATCCTAAAGATAGATCTATTGGGCATAACAAACCCCATCCAAAGTACCGGATGCTTTAGTACTTCGAAATTTATATCATATCCGAAGGGTGTCCCGGAATGATGGGGATATTCTTATATATGCATCTTGTTAATGTCGGTTACCAGGTGTTCACCATATGAATGATTTTTATCTCTATGTATGGGATGTGTATTGAAATATGAAATCTTGTGGTCTATCATTATGATTTGATATATATATATAGGTTAAACCTATAACTCACCAACATTCTTGTTGACGTTTTAAGCATGTTTATTCTCAGGTGATTATTAAGAGCCTCCGCTGTCGCATACTTAAATAAGGACGAGATTTGGAGTCCATGCTTGTATGATATTGTGTAAAAACTGCATTCAAGAAACTTATTTTGTTGTAACATATTTGTATTGTAAACCATTATGTAATGGTCGCGTGTAAACAGGATATTTTAGATTATCATTATTTGATAATCTATGTAAAGCTTTTTAAAACCTTTATCCTTGAAATAAAGGTTATGGTTTGTTTTAAAAATGAATGCAGTCTTTGAAAAATGTCTCATATAGAGGTCAAAACCTCGCAACGAAATCAATTAATATGGAACGTTTTTAATCAATAAGAACGGGACATTTCAGTATCCTTCATGAATTCGAAGGAAGAAACAAACGGTTGTCTTTTTGTTTATAACTTTTGACTCGCAAATTAACAATCAATAAGATGAATTTAGACTTGAAAATTTATAGAGAGTTTGAGTACGAAATTCCTAACAATCCTGCATTAATGGATTTTGAAATTGATTCGATTTCTTTGATTTTTGCCAAAAAGTGGACTGTACAGGGGACCTTCGGTTTTCATAAAAAAAATATGTTTCTGTTATTCAATTGTGATTTGCAGAATGGTGTGAGTAAGTAAGTGATTAGTTGATTTTGTGCAGTGACAAGAATTGGTTGTCACTTGTTTGTATCCTGAATTGGCTCGACAGAATCCCACGAGTATACAGAAGCAGGGAAAAAAATATAAAAAATAATTAAATAAATAATAAACTGATAGAGATGAATAAGAAATCGTTACATGTTTATATATATCTATTTTTATCTGTATCCATCTGAATTATCTGTATTTCTATTTGTATACACCTGCATTTATATATTTATATTTCTATATGTATACATTATAGTTAATCTACTAATTAATACATATAACAATAATAATAATACCCTTAATATCAATAATAATATAAATTTATAATAATTTAATAGTAATAATAATATTACTAATGATAATGACTACTATAAAATGTATACCGAAATATTGTTATTAATGATAATACTAATAATACCAATATTTATTAATAATAACAATGACATTAATAATAATACTATATTAATCTATATATAACATGTTCTTATCTTTATATTATTAATAACACTAATATTGATATTATTATTAGAAATAGTACAATAAAAATTATATTTACACTTGTGTTATATATATGTATCATTACTTATGTAATATAATATATTTTAACTTTTACTGAAATATTTATTACCTATACGTTCAAAATATATTACAAAATATCTGTAGTTTCATCTTTAATAACAACTTTTTATCTTGTGTAATATTTTACATAATTTGCTCAATTGATTAAGTTGTATTTTTTATTATTACAATTTACTATATAAACTTATATTCGTTTATATACATATATATATATATATATGGTTACAATACTCGTTCATGAATCGTCGGGAATAGTCAAAGGTTAAACAGTTTCATGTACAAAGTTCGAGATTTTGGGTTTCAACTATACATACTTTGCTTATCGTGTCAAAATCATATAAAGATTAAGTTTAAATTTGGTCGGAAATTTCCGGGTCGTCACTGTACCTACCCGTTAAAGAAATTCCGTCCCGAAATTTGAGTGGGGTTGTCATGGCTAACAATAAAAATGTTTTCATGACTCATATAAGCTGGTAAATAGAGTTTTATTACCATTAAGTAATAAAGATAAACTAATTCGATTACTCGAAGAGTAAGAGTGAAGCTATCACTTAATAGTGAAGTGAGATAGACAAGTTTCATCATAACTCTTCACTAGTCATGGTTGAATTCCGGAATTCGAAGGATTTCAAAATAATTCTTCGTTATTTATATAAGATTTGATTCGTCAGTGATTAAGGAATTTAAGATCTCGCTAATTAAATGCGGCCATCTGTCCCGATTGCTCTGTCGGATGCTTCCATTATAAATTTACCTCTTCCATTTTATTATTCTCACCATTCCTATACTTTCTTCCTTAATCCATACTTCTAAAGATTGTGAAAATGCCTAATCCATTCTAATCCTTGATATTTTTCTAATTATCATTCCCGTCATCCTTCTTTTAAATCTTCCACCAGAAAAATCTGTTTACTTCTACTATTACCTTGGGGTGATACTATTCTTAATTCTACCGTGTCTTTATATTGCTATTCGTATTAATATCCATGGTTTATAACCTCCGTGTTGTTGTTGGGCTTTATATTTTCTCTTATATTTTGGAGCTCTTTGCATTTTTATTCTCTTCTTGACCTCTATTAATGCGAGTAACGGTCCAGAATTCGTAAGTATGGAGTTTCGAATGAACTTAATGTTCTAAACAAGAATGAACGTAATAGCTTGATTTGATTAGTCAATTTATCAGAATCATCAAGAATAGAACTATCAAGAATATACTTTCTTGATATGTTCAAAATTTAAGTAGAATGAAAGAGTTATGTAACATGAAACATGATGATGTTATGATCTGTGAATCATCATGTTCCATTTAGAAACTCAGCATGAATTACTGTAATATAATCGCGTTGATCAAGTGTCATTATATTATACTAACTCATGCATCAATTTCCAACACTACTTCAAAATCATTCATAATTCAAACTCGAATTTTAAAGAAATTTAGAAACTAAAGTAGTTTCCTTTATGATGTAATATAGATAGCACGAAGAGATAATTAATTTTGGAAGAGAATATTTATGAAAATATCTTCAGAAATATCGAAGATATTTATGATGATATTTTAGAATTTTTAAGTTAGATGGTTGATGAAGAAAGATTTTCCGCAAGATTTTAACATGAGTACGGAGCAAGATTTTCGTTGAAGGTTTCATCGGATCCAGAACTACCTGGATTCTTTGAATATATGGTATGATCCTTGTATTTGGCCTTGGTCTCCTTTATGGTTTGCTCAATCTGTTTTTCAGTACCATATTTTCTATTGAGGGTTCCTAACACTCCCTTCTTTATCATCAAACTTTTGGCCGTTTAGACCATCTACAATTTTTCTGTTTCTTCTGCATTTAATGATACCATACCTGAATCATTAGTTATCAATCCGAGGTGGTTTCAAGAGAGTTGTGTTTTTAGATGATTAAACGCTGATGGTAATATGGTGGAATATAAAAGGTTCCCCGGTAACAATAAAAGAGCACACATATATATCAAGGTGTTAATAAGGTTGTTTCGAACGAAAAGTCGAAGTTGACTTGTTAGAGCTGTGACAAAATTGGCTAATTTGAAAAAGGATTGCAATGTTATTTTCGGTAATAACAATGCAAACGGAGCTAGTACAGATAAGTATTAAACGTTTACTCAGGGTTTCGAGTGTTTTCAGGTGCATAACTACATGCATCAATCTTTTCTTCCGTCGATGAAGTGCGGTTGGTTCATCCTCTCGATTGAGGTGTTTTCAAGAATTATGAAAGGTTTGAACGCAGATTATAATCGTCAAGATACAAATGAGGTTTAAGATAAACTCAAGTGGCAAACTTGAAGAATTGTTTAGTTTCATATGTTATAATCAATATTTTAATTCATTTTAATTGTCCAATGTTGGTATTCCACTGTCGATAGTCCACAGTTAACAGTCCAATAATTCATATATAGTTTAATATATAATATTCAAATTAATTAATACATGTCGTGACCCGTTATATACATGTCTCAGACTCGATCACAACTCAAAGTATATATATTATTTGAGAAAATCAACCTCAACCCTGTATAGAGAACTCGATCATTACAGCATATAGAGTGTCTATGTTTATTCCAAATAATATATATAGATGCGTCGATATGATATGTCAAAACCTTGTATACGTGTCCTGATATTTAAATGCGTAAATAACAGTATTTAAATGACGATAAATAAAGTCCGTAAAATAAATAACAGAAATTAAATGACGATAAATAAAATTGCGAGAATTAAAATTACGATAATTAAATTGCGATAAATAAATTGCGATAATTAAAATGTAATACGAAATTAACAGTTAGCTAGGAACAGTTAGCTAGGATTTCGTTAGCGTGGATTCTTAACAAAATTTCTCATAGTTAATTTGTTTGTTTCTAACAAATTTTATTTTGTCAAATGTTTTCTTCATTATGCCACTCGTTAGATTCTGATAGGTCAAAATCCAAATATGAAATTGAAGGAAAATGGTTATTCTGTGGTAAACGGGTACGTATATCTGTGGATGTAAGTAGGATAGTAAATGACCGTTGAATCAGATTCGAAGAATGTACAGTATAACATGTTAATATGAAAGTTAAATATTTCCTCGGGTATTACCTACCCGTTAAAATATTTTCACCATTAACAGTTTGTACAAAAGAATTTTTAATTACATTCTTTATGAAAACATATATACATATATATTTTCTTCAGGTGTAATCATGGATTTAATGAGTTAGTATGATATTAAACTCATTTGCTTTTTCGGTTTGAGCTAGAATAAGTAATCTCTAAACCTATTAGGAACCACATATTCTTCGCAGAATATTAATGAAGTTATGGATCAATACTTCATCGTTCATTGTTATTGGTACTCCTTGGTATCTATGGTGCGTACGACGTTGATGCTCGAGGTACAGATTTTGATGTCGAGGTGTGGGATGCGGATGTTACTGTTGGTGGTACTACCGGTGCTAGTGATGTTGCTGAAGCTGGTATGTTTTGCACCATATTTTCCACATTGATTACTCGAGCGCGAAGTTCGTTGACTTCTTATATTATTCCGGGATGATTGTCGGTCGGAACGAGCGAATGAATAAGATTTAGAATTTTAGATAGAATATAATCGTGGCGAAATACTCTGGAAATGAGAGAGAAAATAGTATTACGAACAGGTTCGCCGGTAAGTGCTTCAGGTTCGTCGCCAAGAGGGAAATTTGGTTGATGGAAAGTATCACCTTCTTCTCACCTCCATTGATTAAGTCTACTACAAACTCAGCCCCAATTCATCCAGAATTGATGATGGCTGATTGGTTGATTCATTCCGGTGATGCTGTTTCCAGAGCATAGGTGAACATCCATGTCGAAATAGCTGTCAGAATAACTATCGAAATAGCTATCGGAATCTGAGGACTCGAACTGGTTGAGGGATTCATCTCGTACGATCAGATGAAGGCTTTTCGATAAGAAATAGATTATAGGATGTAGATTAGTACCCTGCAATACATAATTTACATATGCATATATAATACTAAAATCACATAAGTTACGGAGGAATCTACGGAAGCTGTCAGGAAAAGGTAACAATAACAGATACGCTAATATATAAATTAGCAGATACGATAAGATATGAATTTTTGTCTATACACTATTCATGCAATCAATGCAGTAAGATGTGTCTAGACTAAGAATGATAAGCCAGTGATTCCCTGAGAATGATAAGCAGGTAATTTTCGACACAAAATGATAAGCAAAACTTTTGACATGCAAACACGGTCGAAGTCCAGACTCACTAATGCATCTAAATAACTATCATTTAGACACACTAATACAAGACCTGATTCACTAATACCACCGCTCTGATACCAACTTTAACGACCCGTCCTAATCCATCCGGACGAATACATTACATTTGGTTACATAGCGAGGTACTTGACCTCTATATGATACATTTTACAAACATTGCATTCGTTTTTAAAAGACATACTTTCATTACATCGAAAGTTAACGGCATGCATACCATTTCATAATATATCCAACTATAATTGACTTAATAATAATCTTGATCAACTCAACGACTCGAATGCAACGTCTTTTGAAATATGTCATGAATGACTCCAAGTAATATCTCTAAATGAGCAAATGAACAGTGGAAGATTTCTTTCATACTTGAGAATAAACATGCTTTCAAGTGTCAACCAAAAGGTTTGTGAGTTCATAAGTTTATCGTAAATAATAAAATTCATCATTTTGATAGACCACAAGATTCAAATACAGTACACCTATCTCATGTACGAAACTATTTTCATAAATCTTAGTAACCGTACACATATCTCGTGTACAAAAATATCATACACATAACCTATGTATAAAATCATTCTCTCGATACATAACATTCACTTTTCATTCATTGCTTGGCTTGGCTTGGTAACCGACCTTAACATATAATGCGCATAATAATATCCCCAAAACAGAACATCTCGTCTGTATAATAATCATATAAACTTCGAAGTACTAAACACCACGCCCACTAGCTCTTCCGTCTAGTGAACATTCTGGGTGGGGGTGTTAAACCCAGTAGCTACCTTTAGGATTCGCGTGAATTAGGGCCATACCCGATTCTAATTCTTAGGTTACCAAGCAATAATAATCAGGGGAAAATATTCACAACAATTAGTGGCAATTATCACGTCCAATTAATTGAATAATAATCCACAGAACTTCTGTCTACATAATAATTCATTCGAGGAATGTTTTGCTTGTGTCTATCTCGTCAAACATTTATAAAATCATTTCATGTATTCGCAGTTCAAAAAATATATTTCAAAAGCATTTAATAAAGCAGTTGTAAAAACAGCGCATGTATTCTCAGTCCCAAAAATGTAAAGAGTAAAAGGGAATCAAATGAACTCACCTAATATATTTTGTAGTAAAAATACATATGACTATATTGAACAATTGTAGGGTTGGCCTCGGATTCACGAACCTATATCAATTATATATATATTAATACATATAACCGTAATCGAACCAATTTATATAGTACTATTAATGATGTAATTGCTATATTTAATGTTTTATAAGTTTTAATATTGATTTCATATATATAAATATTACTATAGTTAAGTTATGCTTATTAAATATACTTATATACAAATATCGTTTATTTGTTAAATTAATGATAATACAAAAATCGTAAATAATTAGATTTAATAATGATGCTGAAAATATTAATTTTTGATAATAACATTTGTCACTTTATTTGTAGTAAAATATGATAGTGATACTGATAATACTTAAAGTAATAATAAAAATAAAAATGTAAATTTTAAGTAAAAATATAATCTTAATAATCATGATAAAAATAATACTTTTAATAATAATGATGATAAAATAATATATATAAAAAAAAATCGTGTCGATGATAATAATACTACTAGTACTAATAATAATACTAACTATAAAAATAAACATTTACTCCAATCGATAATAGGTTTAATGATAACTATACTAGTAATCATTTTAATAATAATGATAATGATATTAATTTTAATACTTATGTCATTAATAATAATGATAATAATAATAATAACAATACATCTATTGACAATAATAACAATGACAATAATTACGATACTAGTAACAATAATAATAATAATAATAATAACACTAGTTATAATGATATTAATAATGATAATACTAATATGTTTTAATTGTTATTACTTATAATAAATGATATTCATAATACTTGATAATAATAACATCAAATATAACACTGATTCTTAATGATAATAATACTAATAACAATAATAATAATAATAATAATAATAATAATAATAATAATAATAATAATAATAATAATAATAATAATAATAATAATAATAATAATAATAATAATAATAATAATGACAATAATAATAATGATATACAATACAACCTTTGAAGAAATCAAGTTCCAAAAAAAATACGCCATTGCCCAGGCTTGAACCTGAGACCTCTAGCTCACCCGAACCATTGCTTAACCACTGAATTTTTTCCTTTTTACTGAATCTATTCTATTTCTATTAAATATAACCCGTATTTCGCTGGTTCCATTTTCTTCTACAATCCAAAAATCAATCGACCAGAGCTTATTTAATAATCACAAAATCAAATTAAAATTTTGATTTAGAATATGAAATCAAAACAATAATTAACGATTTGAATGTCGTGATAAAATAAAAAAAATATACACAGCAGAATTGGTAAGCTTCGAAGAATAAAAAAAAATGAAGAACAAAAATTGATTTTTGATATAGGGATGTTTTGAGACCTCAAGACCTTCAGGAAATATCTTCTAAATTGTCATTATAACACTATGGGATTATCAATTGAACTGGAAACAATGTATCCTTCATGAATTCGAAGGAAGAAACAAACGCTTGTCTTTTTGTTTATAACTTTTGACTCGCAAATTAACAGTCAATAAGATGAATTTAGACTTGAAAATTTATAGAGAGTTTGAGTACGAAATTCCTAACAATCCTGCATTAATAGATTTTGAAATTGATTCGATTTCTTTGATTTTTGCCAAAAAGTGGACTGTACAGGGGACCTTCGGTTTTCATAAAAAAAAAATATGTTTCTGTTATTCAATTGTGATTTGCAGAATGGTGAGAGTAAGTAAGTGATTAGTTGATTTTGTGCAGTGACAAGAATTGATTGTCACTTGTTTGCACCCTGAATTGGCTCGACAGAATCCCACGAGTATACAGAAGCAGGAAAAAAATAAAAAAAATAATTAAATAAATAATAAACTGATAGAGATGAATAAGAAATCGTTATGCGTTTATATATATATATATATATATATATATATATATATATATATATATATATATATATATATATATATATATATATATATATATATATATATATATATATATATATCTGTTGTTATCTGTATCCATCTGAATTATCTGTATTTATATTTGTATACACCTGCATTTATATATTTATATTTCTGTATTTATACATTATAGTTAATCTACTAATTAATACATATACCAATAATAATAATAATAATAATAATAATAATAATAATAATAATAATAATAATAATAGCCTTAATATCAATAATAATATAAATTTATAATAATATAATAGTAATAATAATATTACTAATGATAATGATAATGACTACTATAAAATGTATACCGAAATATTTTTATTTATGATAATACTAATAATACTAATATTTATTAATAATAACAATGACATTAATAATAATACTATACTAATCTATATATAACATATTCTTATCTTTATATTATTAATAACACTAATATTGATATTATTATTAGAAATAGTACAATAAAAATTATATTTACACTTGTGTTATATATATGTATCATTACTTATGTAATATAATATATTTTAACTTTTATTGAAATATTTATTACCTATACGTTCAAAATATATTACAAAATATCTATAGTTTCATCTTTAATAACAACTTTTTATCTTGTGCAATATTTTACATAATTTACTCAATTGATTAAGTTGTATTTTTTATTATTAAAATTTACTATATAAACTTATATTCGTTATATATATATATATATATATATATATATATATATATATATATATATATATATATATAATATATATATTGTAGTGACCCGAACTTTTCCATGTTTATATATATATTAAATGAAATTGTTATTTACATGATTAAGTGTTTCCAACATGTTAAGCAATCAAACTTGTTAAGACTTGATAAATTGAAATAGGTTTCATATAGACAATTGACCACCCAAGTTGACCGGTGATTCACGAACGTTAAAACTTGTAAAAACTATACGATGACATATATATGGTTATATATATAGTTAACATGATTTTATTATAAGTATGTATCTCATTAGGTATTTTAACAATGAGTTATATACATAAAAATGAGACTATTAATTTAAGAAACTCGAAAACGATATATATAACGATTATCGTTATAACAACGTCTTACTAGGTACATATGAATCATATTAAGATATTGATACACTTGGTTAATTATGTTAAATGATAATTAAATATATTATTAAGTGTATTAACAATGAAATACATATGTAAAAATAAGACTACTAACTTAATGATTTCGAAACGAGACATATATGTAACGATTATCGTTGTAACGACATTTAACTGTATATATATCATACTAAGATATATTATATATCATAATATCATGATAATATAACAATTTAACATCTCATTTGTTATAATAAACAATGGGTTAACAACATTCAACAAGATCGTTAACCTAAAGGTTTCAAAACAACATTTACATGTAACGACTAACGATGACTTAACGACTCAGTTAAAATGTATATACATGTAGTGTTTTAATATGTATTCATACACTTTTGAAAGACTTCAAGACACTTATAAAAATACTTCTACTTAACAAAAATTCTTACAATTACATCCTCGTTCAGTTTCATCAATAATTCTACTCGTATGCACCCGTATTCGTACTCGTACAATACACAGCTTTTAGATGTATGTACTATTGGTATATACACTCCAATTATCAGCTCTTAGCAGCCCATGTGAGTCACCTAAAACATGTGGGAACCATCATTTGGCAACTAGCATGAAATATCTCATAAAATTACAAAAATATGAGTAATCATTCATGACTTATTTACATGAAAACAAAATTACATATCCTTTATATCTAATCCATACACCAACGACCAAAAATACCTACAAACACTTTCATTCTTCAATTTTCTTCATCTAATTGATCTCTGTCAAGTTCTATCTTCAAGTTCTAAGTGTTCTTCATAAATTCCAAAAGTTCTAGTTTCATAAAATCAAGAATACTTCCAAGATTGCAAGTTTACTTCCAAGTTTTCTAAATCCATTCCAAGTAATCATTCAAGATCAAGAAACCTTTGTTACTTACAGTAGGTTATATTTCTAATACAAGGTAATAATCATATTCAAACTTTAATTCAATTTCTATAACTATAACAATCTTATTTCGAGTGGAAATCTTACTTGAAATTGTTTTCGTGTCATGATTCTGCTTCAAGAACTTTCAAGTCATCCAAGGATCCTTTAAAGCTAGATCTATTTTTCTCATTTCTAGTAGGTTTATCCAAGGAACTTGAGGTAGTAATGATGTTCATAACATCATTCAATTCATACATATAAAGCTATCTTATTCGAAGGTTTAAACTTGTAATCACTAGAACATAGTTTAGTTAATTCTAAACTTGTTCGCAAATAAAAGTTAATCCTTCTAACTTGACTTTTAAAATCAACTAAACACATGTTCTATATCTATATGATATGCTAACTTAATGATTTAAAACCTGGAAACACGAAAAACACCGTAAAACCGGATTTACGCCGTCGTAGTAACACCGCGGGCTGTTTTGGGTTAGTTAATTAAAAACTATGATAAACTTTGATTTAAAAGTTGTTATTCTGGGAAAATAATTTTTATTATGAACATGAAACTATATCCAAAAATTATGGTTAAACTCAAAGTGGAAGTATGTTTTCTAAAATGGTCATCTAGACGTCGTTCTTTCTACTGAAATGACTACCTTTACAAAAACGACTTGTAACTTATTTTTCTGACTATAAACCTATACTTTTTCTGTTTAGATTCATAAAATAGAGTTCAATATGAAACCATAGCAATTTGATTCACTCAAAACGGATTTAAAATGAAGAAGTTATGGGTAAAACAAGATTGGATAATTTTTCTCATTTTAGCTACGTAAAAATTGGTAACAAATCTATTCCAACCATAACTTAATCAACTTGTATTGTATATTATGTAATCTTGAGATACCATAGACACGTATACAATGTTTCGACCTATCATGTCGACACATCTATATATATTTCGGAACAACCATAGACACTCTATATGTGAATGTTGGAGTTAGCTATACAGGGTTGAGGTTGATTCCAAAATATATATAGTTTGAGTTGTGATCAATACTGAGATACGTATACACTGGGTCGTGGATTGATTCAAGATAATATTTATCGATTTATTTCTGTACATCTAACTGTGGACAACTAGTTGTAGGTTACTAACGAGGACAGCTGACTTAATAAACTTAAAGCATCAAAATATATTAAAAGTGTTGTAAATATATTTTTAACATACTTTGATATATATGTATATATTGTTATAGGTTCGTGAATCAACCAGTGGCCAAGTCATACTTTCCGACGAAGTAAAAATCTGTGAAAGTGAGTTATAGTCCCACTTTTAAAATCTAATATTTTTGGGATGAGAATACATGCAGGTTTTATAAATGATTTACAAAATAGACACAAGTACGTGAAACTACATTCTATGGTTGAATTATCGAAATCGAATATGCCCCTTTTTATTAAGTCTGGTAATCTAAGAATTAGGGAACAGACACCCTAATTGATGCGAATCCTAAAGATAGATCTATTGGGCTTAACAAACCCCATCCAAAGTACCGGATGCTTTAGTACTTCGAAATTTATATCATATCCGAAGGGTGTCCCGAAATGATGGGGATATTCTTATATATGCATCTTGTTAATGTCGGTTACCAGGTGTTCACCATATGAATGATTTTTATCTCTATGTATGGGATGTGTATTGAAATATGAAATCTTGTGGTCTATTGTTACGATTTGATATATATAGGTTAAACCTATAACTCACCAACATTTTTGTTGACGTTTAAAGCATGTTTATTCTCAGGTGAATACTAAGAGCTTCCGCTGTTGCATACTAAAATAAGGACAAGATTTGGAGTCCATGTTTGTATGATATTGTGTAAAAACTGCATTCAAGAAACTGATTTCGATGTAACATATTTGTATTGTAAACCATTATGTAATGGTCGTGTGTAAACAGGATATTTTAGATTATCATTATTTGATAATCTACGTAAAGCTTTTTAAACCTTTATTTATGAAATAAAGGTTATGGTTTGTTTTAAAAATGAATGCAGTCTTTGAAAAATGTCTCATATAGAGGTCAAAACCTCGCAACGAAATCAATTAATATGGAACGTTTTTAATCAATAAGAACGGGACATTTCAGTTGGTATCAGAGCGTTGGTCATAGAGAACCAGAAAATTTGCATTAGTGTGTCTTATCGAGTTTGTTAGGATGCATTAGTGAGTCTGGACTTCGACCGTGTTTTCTTTAAAAATGATTGCTTAACATTTTTGTTGGAAACTATATATTATTAACATGTATATATTATGTGATATATTAATCTCTTAACATGTTTGATATTGTGTAATAGATGTCTACCTCTAGAACAAATCCCATTGACTCACCTAATAATAACGAAGAGTCGAATATATATTGGACTGATTCACAAGTTCCCGAAGAAGAACCGGAAGAAGAATCAGAACCGGAAGAAGAATCAGAACCGGAAGAGGAGGAACCGGAGGAGGAAATAGAATCGGTGGGGGAAATAATAAAACGGTTAAGTAAAAGAAAATCCTCAACCAACCGACCAAAGTTAATTATGGTCAATGGTGTTTCCGCCAAGGAAGCAAAGTATTGGGAGGATTACCAATTCTCCGATGAATCGGATCCCGACAAGGAATCCGATGATGTTATAGAAATTACCCCAACACAATTTAATAAGGCAAAAGAGAACAATAAGGGAAATGGCATAAAAATAGAGAAATTTGATTCCAACCCCGATGAACTTTATATGTATCGTCAACACCCGTATTTCTTAAGTTGTGACAATAACCCGGGAACCTCTAAACCACCAGGTTTTTCTAAACCAATGTGGAAAACAACGGCTCGTATTAGGGGAACATCATATATCCCTAGAAACTTGTCAAAACGAACCAAAACTGAAGAAGAAGAAACGAGCGAGTCGGAATAAGATAGTTGTATTCGTGTGGTGTAATATATGTAATATAGTGTGCTTATGCTTTATGATATATGTAAAAATTGCTTGTATTAATAAGTATTTTTTTTATGAATCTAACTCTTGTCTATTTTACAGTATAAAAACACAAAATGGATAGACAACCCAATATTTTAAGAGACCTACCCGGAGACATGATTGATGAAATCTCGTCTAGAGTCGGTCAGAATTCCTCGGCACAACTATTTACGGCGAAATCAGTTTGTAAGACATTCGAAGAACATTCCAAGAATGTCTTGATTTATAAGAGACTTTCGTTTGAAAGATGGGGGATATCACATTGGGAAACCCATAAGTTACGATGTGTTTACTTTGACGCATATATTGCGGGGAACCCAAATGCTATTTTACGCAACGGGTTAAGAAATTATTTTGACTCAATGTATTCGAATATAGGACTTCATGATTTAGAAAAAGCGGCTAACATGCAACATAAAGAAGCATGCTATGCTTACGGGTTAGTAATGTTCGCTTCTCACCAAAGTGAGAAAAAGAACATCGGGCTACAACTATTAAACAAAACGTTCCCACAAGTGACGGAGTCGGTAATTGGGGTAAGAAATGAGGTTTTTAGGTTATTACGAGACTGTTGGTCATTACGTAACCCTCGTCCCTTTGACGACGTTACAACACGCTGTCTTATCAACGGCCATAACGGTTATGTTCCACAAGACCAAGGATGGGAAGTAGTCCTAGTAAAACCAGAATGCATGACTTGTTTCTGGACGTATGAATTACGTGTCTTTATTGCCTTTGCTGAACGACTTGTGTACTAGCTAGAATTATCTTCACAACTATCTTGTATCAAAGTTATTGTGTGCTATATTTCATGCTTTATGTAAAATAAGCGGTATTGTAAGTTTGTAAAATATTGTATAAAAGTTTGAACGCGAAATATTATTATAATCAGTTTTTCATATAGAATTGTAGTAGTTGAATTGTATATTAGCTACTAAGTATGAACTTAACGGGTAGGTATTACCCGAATTTAAACTTATAAAACGCTAATATGAAGAAAAAGCTTTTATAAATGAGTTCATATTATGCTACGAAATACTATTAACTACTCTTAATATTCTGTATGATTAACTTGTTCCATTGGACTATTTTGAAGGAAATGGCACCGACTACTCGACACACCGTGAATATGAATGAAGAGGAATTCCGTACTTTTCTAGCTTCAAACATAGCCGCAGTACAGGCTGCGCTACATACCAACAATAACCTTGGATCTAGCAGTACAGGAAATCGTGTAGGATGCACCTACAAAGAATTCACTGCCTGCAAACCGTTGGAATTTGATGGAACCGAATGACCGATCGGATTGAAACGGTGGACCGAGAAGGTCGAATCGGTGTTTGCCATAAGTAAGTGTACTGAAGAGGACAAAGTGAAGTACGCTACGCATACCTTCACAGGTTCTGCGTTAACATGGTGGAATACCTATCTAGAGCAAGTGGGACAAGATGATGCTTACGCACTACCGTGGTCAGCATTCAAGCACTTGATGAACGAGAAGTACCGTCCCAGAACCGAGGTCAATAAGCTCAAGACAGAACTTAGAGGGTTACGAACCCAAGGATTTGATATTACCACGTACGAAAGACGATTCACAGAATTGTGCCTATTGTGTCCGGGAGCGTTCGAAGATGAGGAAGAGAAGATCGACGCGTTTGTGAAAGGATTACCGGAAAGAATCCAAGAAGATATAAGTTCACACGAGCCCGCCTCCATACAACAGGCATGTAGAATGGCTCACAAACTAGTGAACCAGATTGAGGAAAGAATTAAAGAACAGACGGCTGAAGAGGCCAATGTGAAGCAAGTCAAAAGAAAGTGGGAGGAAAACGGTGATAAGAATCACCAATACAACAACAACAGCAATTACAATAATAATTGAAACAATTATCCCAACAATCGCAACATCAATCGCAACTACAACAAACGGCCCAACAACAACAACAACAACAACAACAACAACAACAGCAACTACAACAATCATCCCAACAACAATAACAACCGCAACAACAACAAGAATCAGAAGCAGCTATGCCAAAGGTGTGAAAAGTATCACTCGGGGTTCTGCACCAAATTTTGCAACAAGTGTAAAAGAAATGGTCATAGCGCGGCGAAGTGTGAGGTCTACGGACCAGGGGTTAACAGAACGAAAGGAACAAATGGTGTCGGAACGAGTAATGGCGGAGCAAGTAGTGTCGGAGTAAGTTATGCCAATGTAGTTTGTTATAAATGTGGAAAATTGGGCCACATTATTAGAAATTTCCCGAACCAGGAGAACACGAATGGACAAGGCCGCAGAAGAGTTTTCAATATTAATGCAGCAGAGGCACAGGAAGACCCGGAGCTTGTTACGGGTACGTTTCTTATTGACAATAAATCTGCTTACGTTTTATTTGATTCGGGTGCGGATAGAAGCTATATGAGTAGAGATTTTTGTGCTAAATTAAGTTGTCCATTGACGCCGTTGGATAGTAAATTTTTACTCGAATTAGCAAACGGTAAATTAATTTCAGCAGATAATATATGCCGGAATCGAGAAATTAAACTGGGTAGCGAAATATTTAAGATTGACTTGATACCAGTAGAGTTAGGGAGTTTTGATGTAATAGTTGGCATGGACTGGCTGAAGAAGGTGAAAGCAGAGATCGTATGTTATAAAAATGCAATTCGCATTGTACGAGAAGAAGGAGAACCCTTAATGGTGTACGGAGAAAAGGGCAACACGAAGCTACATCTTATTAGTAATTTGAAGGCACAAAAACTAATAAGAAAAGGTTACTATGCTGTTCTAGCACACGTCGAGAAAGTACAAACTGAAGAAAAGAGCATCAATGATGTTCCCGTCGCAAAAGAATTTCCCGATGTATTTCCGAAAGAATTACCGGGATTACCTCCACATCGATCTGTTGAATTTCAAATAGATCTTGTACCAGGAGCTGCACCAATAGCTCGTGCTCCTTACAGACTCGCATCCAGCGAGATGAAAGAACTGCAAAGCCAATTACAAGAACTTTTAGAGCGTGGTTTCATTCGACCAAGCACATCACCGTGGGGAGCTCCTGTTTTGTTTGTCAAGAAGAAAGATGGTACATTCAGGTTGTGTATCAACTACCGAGAGTTGAACAAACTTACCATCAAGAACCGCTACCCACTACCGAGAATCGACGACTTATTTGATCAACTACAAGGCTCTTCTGTTTATTCAAAGATTGACTTACGTTCCAGGTATCATCAAATGCGGGTGAAAGAAGATGATATTCCAAAGACTGCTTTCAGAACACGTTACGGTCATTACGAGTTTATGGTCATGCCGTTTGGTTTAACTAATGCACCAGCTGTGTTCATGGACCTTATGAACCGAGTGTGTGGACTATACCTTGACAATTTTGTCATTGTTTTCATTGATGACATACTTATTTACTCAAAGAATGACCAAGAACACGGTGAACATTTGAGAAATGTGTTAGAAGTATTGAGGAAGGAAGAATTGTACGCTAAGTTTTCAAAGTGTGCATTTTGGTTGGAAGAAGTTCAATTCCTCGGTCACATAGTGAACAAAGAAGGTATTAAGGTGGATCCGGCAAAGATAGAAACTATTGAAAAGTGGGAAACCCCGAAAACTCCGAAACACATACGCCAGTTTTTAGGACTAGCTGGTTACTACAGAAGGTTCATCCAAGACTTTTCCAGAATAGCAAAACCCTTGACTGCATTAACGCATAAAGGGAAGAAATTTGAATGGAAGGATGAACAAGAGAAAGCGTTTCAGTTATTGAAGAAAAAGCTAACTACGGCACCTATCTGAAGGGAATGATGATTTTGTGATTTATTGTGACGCATCAAAGCAAGGTCTCGGTTGTGTATTAATGCAACGAACGAAGGTGATTGCTTATGCGTCTAGACAATTGAAGATTCACGAACAAAATTATACGATGCATGATTTGGAATTAGGCGCGGTTGTTTTTGCATTAAAGACTTGGAGGCACTACTTATATGGGGTCAAACGTATTATATATACCGACCACAAAAGTCTTCAGCACATATTTAATCAGAAACAACTGAATATGAGGCAGTGTAGGTGGATTGAATTATTGAATGATTACGACTTTGAGATTCGTTACCACCTGGGGAAGGCAAATGTGGTAGCCGACGCCTTGAGCAGAAAGGACAGAGAACCCATTCGAGTAAAATCTATGAATATAATGATTCACACTAACCTTACTACTCAAATAAAGGAGGCGCAACAAGGAGTTTTAAAAGAGGGAAATTTAAAGGATGAAATACCCAAAGGATCGGAGAAGCATCTTAATATTCGGGAAGACAGAACTCGGTATAGGGCTGAAAGAATTTGGGTACCAAAATTTGGAGATATGAGATAATGGTACTTAGAGAAGCTCATAAAACCAGATACTCAATACATCCTGGAACGGGGAAGATGTACAAAGATCTTAAGAAACATTTTTGGTGGCCAGGTATGAAAGCCGATATTGGTAAATATGTAGGAGAATGTTTGACGTGTTCTAAGGTCAAAGCTGAACATCAGAAACTATCAAGTCTACTACAACAACCTGAAATCCCGAAATGGAAATGGGAAAACATTACCATGGATTTCATTACTAAATTGCCAAGGATTGCAAGTGGTTATGATACTATTTGGGTAATAGTTGATCGTCTCACCAAGTCAGCACACTTCCTGCCAATAAGAGAAGATGACAAGATGGAGAAGTTAGCACGACTGTATTTGAAGGAAGTCGTCTCCAGACATGGAATACCAATCTCTATTATCTCTGATAGGGATGGCAGATTTATTTCAAGATTCTGGCAGACATTACAGCAAGCATTGGGAACTCGTCTAGATATGAGTACTGCCTATCATCCACAAACTGATGGCCAGAGCGAAAGGACGATACAAACGCTTGAAGACATGCTACGAGCTTGTGTTATTGATTTCGGAAACAGTTGGGATCGACATCTACCGTTAGCAGAATTTTCCTACAACAACAGCTACCATTCAAGCATTGAGATGGCGCCGTTTGAAGCACTTTATGGTAGAAAGTGCAGGTCTCCGATTTGTTGGAGTGAAGTGGGGGATAGACAGATTACGGGTCCGAAGATAATACAAGAAACTACCGAGAAAATCATCCAAATTCAACAAAGATTGAAAACCGCCCAGAGTCGACAAAAGAGCTACGCGGGCAGTAAAAGAGAAGATATAGAGTTTGAAATTGGAGAAATGGTCATGCTTAAGGTTTCACCTTGGAAAGGCGTTGTTCGATTTGGTAAACGAATGAAACTATATCCAAGGTACATTGGACCATTCAAGATTATAGATCGTGTCGGACCAGTAGCTTACCGACTTGAGTTACCTCAACAACTCGCTACTGTACATAACACTTTCCACGTCTCAAATTTGAAGAAATGTTTTGCTAAAGAAGATCTCACTATTCCGTTAGACGAAATCCAAATCAACGAAAAACTTCAATTCATCGAAGAACCCGTCGAAATAATGGATCGTGAGGTTAAAAGACTTAAACAAAACAAGATACCAATTATTAAGGTTCGATGGAATGCTCGTAGAGGACCCGAGTTCACCTGGGAATGAGAAGATCAGATGAAGAAGAAATACCCGCATTTATTTCCAGAAGATACGTCAACACCTCCAACTGCTTAAAATTTCGGGACAAAATTTATTTAACGGGTAGGTACTGTAGTGACCCGAACTTTTCCATGTTTATATATATATTAAATGAAATTGTTATTTACATGATTAAGTGTTTCCAACATGTTAAGCAATCAAACTTGTTAAGACTTGATTAATTGAAATAGGTCTCATATAGACAATTGACCACCCAAGTTGACCGGTGATTCACGAACGTTAAAACTTGTAAAAACTATACGATGACATATATATGGTTATATATATAGTTAACATGATTTTATTATAAGTATGTATCTCATTAGGTATTTTAACAATGAGTTATATACATAAAAATGAGACTATTAATTTAAGAAACTCGAAAACGATATATATAACGATTATCTTTATAACAACGTCTTACTAGGTACATATGAATCACATTAAGATATTGATACACTTGGTTAATTATGTTAAATGATAAGTAAATATATTATTAAGTGTATTAACAATGAAATACATATGTAAAAATAAGACTACTAACTTAATGATTTCGAAACGAGACATATATGTAACGATTATCGTTGTAACGACATTTAACTGTATATATATCATACTAAGATATATTATATATCATAATATCATGATAATATAACAATTTAACATCTCATTTGTTATAATAAACAATGGGTTAACAACATTCAACAAGATCGGTAACCTAAAGGTTTCAAAACAACATTTACATGTAACGACTAACGATGACTTAAAGACTCAGTTAAAATATATATACATGTAGTGTTTTAATATGTATTCATACACTTTTGAAAGACTTCAAGACACTTATCAAAATACTTCTACTTAACAAAAATGCTTACAATTACATCCTCGTTCAGTTTCATCAACAATTCTACTCGTATGCACCCGTATTCGTACTCGTACAATACACAGCTTTTAGATGTATGTACTATTGGTACATACACTCCAATGATCAGCTCTTAGCAGCCCATGTGAGTCACCTAATACATGTGGGAACCATCATTTGGCAACTAGCATGAAATATCTCATAAAATTACAAAAATATGAGTAATCATTCATGACTTATTTACATGAAAACAAAATTACATATCCTTTATATCTAATCCATACACCAACGACCAAAAACACCTACAAACACTTTCATTCTTCAATTTTCTTCATCTAATTGATCTCTCTCAAGTTCTATCTTCAAGTTCTAAGTGTTCTTCATAAATTCCAAAAGTTCTAGTTTCATAAAATCAAGAATACTTCCAAGATTGCAAGTTTACTTCCAAGTTTTCTAAATCCATTCCAAGTAATCATTCAAGATCAAGAAACCTTTGTTACTTACAGTAGGTTATCTTTATAATACAATATAATAATCATATTCAAACTTTAATTCAATTTCTATAACTATAACAATCTTATTTCGAGTGGAAATCTTACTTGAAATTGTTTTCGTGTCATGATTATGCTTCAAGAACTTTCAAGCCATCCAAGGATCCTTTGAAGCTAGATCCATTTTTCTCATTTCCAGTAGGTTTATCCAAGGAACTTGAGGTAGTAATGATGTTCATAACATCATTCGATTCATACATATAAAGCTATTTTATTCGAAGGTTTAAACTTGTAATCACTAGAACATAGTTTAGTTAATTCTAAACTTGTTCGCAAATAAAAGTTAATCCTTCTAACTTGACTTTTAAAATCAACTAAACACATGTTCTATATCTATATGATATGCTAACTTAATGATTTAAAACCTGGAAACACAAAAAACATCGTAAAACCGGATTTACGCCGTCGTAGTAACACCGCGGGCTGTTTTGGGTTAGTTAATTAAAAACTATGATAAACTTTGATTTAAAAGTTGTTATTCTGGGAAAATAATTTTTATTATTAACATGAAACTATATCCAAAAATTATGGTTAAACTCAAAGTGGAAGTATGTTTTCTAAAATGGTCATCTAGACGTCGTTCTTTCGACTGAAATGACTACCTTTACAAAAATGACTTGTAACTTATTTTTCCGACTATAAACCTATACTTTTTATGTTTAGATTCATAAAATAGAGTTCAATATGAAACCATAGCAATTTGATTCACTCAAAACGTATTTAAAATGAAGAAGTTATGGGTAAAACAAGATTGGATAATTTTTCTCATTTTAGCTACGTAAAAATTGGTAACAAATCTATTCCAACCATAACTTAATCAACTTGTATTTTATATTATGTAATCTTGAGATACCATAGACACGTATACAATGTTTCGACCTATCATGTCGACACATCTATATATATTTCGGAACAACCATAGACACTCTATATGTGAATGTTGGAGTTGGCTATACAGGGTTGAGGTTGATTCCAAAATATATATAGTTTGAGTTGTGATCAATACTGAGATACGTATACACTGGGTCGTGGATTGATTCAAGATAATATTTATCGATTTATTTCTGTACATCTAACTGTGGACAACTAGTTGTAGGTTACTAACGAGGACAGCTGACTTAATAAACTTAAAACATCAAAATATATTAAAAGTGTTGTAAATATATTTTGAACATACTTTGATATATATGTATATATTGTTATAGGTTCGTGAATCAACCAGTGGCCAAGTCATACTTTCCGACGAAGTAAAAATCTGTGAAAGTGAGTTATAGTCCCACTTTTAAAATCTAATATTTTTGGGATGAGAATACATGCAGGTTTTATAAATGATTTACAAAATAGACACAAGTACGTGAAACTACATTCTATGGTTGAATTATCGAAATCGAATATGCCCCTTTTTATTAAGTCTGGTAATCTAAGAATTAGGGAGCAGACACCCTAATTGACGCGAATCCTAAAGATAGATCTATTGGGCTTAACAAACCCCATCCAAAGTACCGAATGCTTTAGTACTTCAAAATTTATATCATATCCGAAGGGTGTCCCGGAATGATGGGGATATTCTTATATATGCATCTTGTTAATGTCAGATACCAGATGTTCACCATATGAATGATTTTTATCTCTATGTATGGGATGTGTATTGAAATATGAAATCTTGTGGTCTATTGTTACGATTTGATATATATAGGTTAAACCTATAACTCACCAACATTTTTGTTGACGTTTAAAGCATGTTTATTCTCAGGTGAATACTAAGAGCTTCCGCTGTTGTATACTAAAATAAGGACAAGATTTGGAGTCCATGTTTGTATGATATTGTGTAAAAATTGCATTCAAGAAACTGATTTCGATGTAACATATTTGTATTGTAAACCATTATGTAATGGTCGTGTGTAAACAGGATATTTTAGATTATCATTATTTGATAATCTACGTAAAGCTTTTTAAACCTTTATTTATGAAATAAAGGTTATGGTTTGTTTTAAAAATGAATGCAGTCTTTGAAAAACGTCTCATATAGAGGTCAAAACCTCGCAACGAAATCAATTAATATGGAACGTTTTTAATCAATAAGAACGGGACATTTCATATATGGTTACAATACTCATTCGTGAATCATCGGGAATAGTCAAAGGTTAAACAGTTTCATGTACAAAGTTCGAGATTTTAGGTTTCAACTATACAGACTTTGCTTATCGTGTCGAAATCATATAAAGATTAAGTTTAAATTTGGTTGGAAATTTCCGGGTCGTCACATACACAATACGTCTTAGTTAATTCTAAGACAATACGTATACAATACGTCTCTGGGTTGATGCAAAGACAATACATATACAATACATCGTGGGGTAATTCTAAGATTATATATATATATATACCGATTATTGGACTGTTGGAATTTTCGGACTATTTTGGACTACTAACAAAGGACTACTAATAATGGACTACTAACATAAAATGTTAAAAATTATTATATAAGTATTCTATGAACTTGCTTTATTTTATTCATATGTCATATTATTATCTGAATCGTATAGGTTCGTGAATCCAAGGACGACGGTCATATTTTTTAATAAGTTGAAAACTTATTATTAATATACTTTTACTACTGTGAGTATATAGTCCCATTTTTAAACTCTAAAAATATTTTAAGATGAGAATACATGCATTTTATGTTTTACGCCATGGACACAAGTACTTAAAATATATTCTACGTTGAGTTGTACCACCTTGCATATCTTCCCTAATAGCTTGGTAACTAATATTTACATGTTGTAAGAACATGTAAGCGCGAATCCTATTGATAGATCTATCGGGTTTGACAACCCCAACCGGGCTAGTCGCTTTAGTATCGTAAACGGTTGCATAGTACTTTGTTTTTACTACACTTGGTACATTGTAGGAAGATTTCATAATAAAGGGAATATGCCACATTAATGGTTAAGTATAGTTACCGAAGCGCTCAACAACTTATAGAATACTTTTATACACTTGCGAGTGTACATATATTTATAACTATGAAATCTTGTGGTCTATATTTATATCGATGATAAACCTATATATCTCACCATCCTTTGTGCTGACTGTTTACGCATGTTTATTCTCAGGTCCTTAAGAAAGTCTTCCGCTGTTGCATTATCTGAGCAAGCTATGCATGGAGTCTCATACTTTTATTTAAATAAAGTGTTGTATTCAATAAAACCTTTGTCATGTATTATATTTGACTATTACGTCACGTGTGTAGTATTTGGAAATCGATGTATTTTGGGGATTATTTCTTAAATAATCGCCCACTTGTTTAAAACATGCATTATGTATAATAATGATGTGCTTTTTATGAAACGAATGCAATATTTTCTAAAACGTATCATATAGAGGTCAAATACCTCGCTATGGGACCAATGAGAACGTACTGCGTTTATAGTAATATGGACGGGTCATTTCAGTATGCCTATTGACTGTTCCGAAGAGACTTCTTAGGAGCTGTTAAGATCTAGTTAGTGCCTTTACTGTATGACCCAAGCCTATTGCATGTTCTTGTTTGATTGTTGCCCTAGGTCTTAGTCATATCAACTGTTTAGGTATTCATTAGGTGTTTATCTGATTTACTATCAGTATATTAACTGTAATGCTATATAATGTTTAAATTGTTGTGATCTCATTAGTATGATGGAATGGTTGTTAGTTTTCATTTAAGGTTTTGCCAACTTAAACCGACGGATTCCTTCCGTTTGTGATCAGTGTTCAATCAACATCGCACGTTGTTATTCAGTTACCTAAACTGATAACGAGGGTTAGGATTAGAGCTTAACTCACTAACCAACCTAGTACTTTACTGAGGATAACCTCCGAGGTATTGTTACCTTTCAATTATACGACCAAGTGACATACTTCTCGCTACTCAAAGAGAACTCCGAGAGTTCAGAGACAAGTAGGTCTGTGTAATTGGCTCATCCAACCAGATCTACATCATTCCAAGCATAGTCTTAACATAAGCATAATTACCTTTCCCTAACCCAACACTGATATCTTGGTCAACATTTCCCTGATCTGCATACTCCGGATATCCTTCCACTTTTTTTACTTTTCTGCATTTAGGACCTTTAGCTAAAATCAACTACTATCTTTTATCCAGGTAATTTAACTAAAAGACAATTATCCACTTGATCTTCAATTCGTTAATCAGCAAAAAAATACGATACTAGGTTAACTTACACCTCCTACACCTTAGAAAGTAAAAGTAAATTTAGGCCCCGCAAAATATAAATAACAAAGACACTGTGTGCTACCGAATCGGACATCCTGCGACCTAACGACACCGCACAAATAAAACCGTCCGTTAGTGGCATATCATGAGCCCTATCTCTCGGCTCTTAAGAGGATCTTACGTTATGTTCATGACACTTTTGATCTTGTTCTACAATTATTCTCTTCTTAGACAACCTATCTTGTTGCATACTTGTATGTTGATTGGGCAGGTTACCCCACCACTCGACTTTCTACGTTCGTATATTGCATTTTTCTTGGCAATAATTTGTTGTCATGGTCTTTGATATGCCAACATATCCCCTCTCGCTGCAGTGCATAAGCTAAATATCGTGAGGTTGCCAACGATGTTACTGAAACCTATCGGATACGTAACTGGTTACGAGAGCTTCACTGCCCAAACTTCTCGGCCATACTTGTTTAATGTGATAATGTCAGTACCAGTGTTGTAAAAAACGGAAAAAACGGGGGTGTAGACGGGGGTGTAGACGGATTTTGGAGTGCCCCGTCCCCTTTATACATAAAACGTTTGAAAAAACGGAAATCGGCCAAAAAACGGTCAAAAGACGGTCAAACACGGTCCGAGACGGGAAAAAACGGGTTTTTCTGATTTTTTTCAAGTTTTTTTTTTTTTAATATTAAACGTTGTGCTATTACTTAGGGTTTCTTTTTTTATGTTTGAAATGTTGAAGTATTTAAACATGTGTGAAATGCTTATATTTGGAATAATGTAATGTACAATATATATATAATATATAACATTTTTATTTAAAAGTCAACGTTAGTCAACATCCATCTAGACCTCCGTCTCGACCCCGTCTCGCGTCTTTTGCAACCTTGGTCAGTACTGTGTACATTTCATCTAATGCAGCTCAACATCAGCCAGTCAAACACATAAAGATTGACATTCATTTTATACGAGACTTTGTGGCTAAAGGTCAGGTTCGTGTTTTACACGTCCTGTCTCGGTATTGGTATGCAAATATCCTCACCGCAGGCCTTCACAGAGCTTTATTTGATGAGTTTTCCTTTAGTTTATGTGCTCGTCATATCTCGTATCTCGTTCCAATTGCAGAGGGATATTAGGCGGTATATTGTGTTTGGTCCAATGAGCATGATAGATTTATTGGCTTTGATCTTGCATGGAATTTACCCTAGTTTAATTATTATTTATATGCCTAGATTGTAAGTTATTCTCAATGGATGATATACACATCTCTGTAATAGATGATGTCCTTAAGAGACATCTTTACAAAAAGTTTTACATATATATATATATATATATATATATATATATATATATATATATATATATATATATATATATATATATATATTAGTTAATGTAGTGGTTATCATCAAAGTACATATAACAACTCTCACTTTTTCATTCTAAATTTACTAAATTACCCTTAGGGTTTCATTGTCTGATCCGGTATGCTGTCATTAGGGTTGTTATTCAGATATTAAATGCTCTGTTATTAATGCACATGTTTAGTAACCTGAAACCCTAACTCTAAATCTTTTAATAATATAAAACCCTAACCCTAAACATTAATTAACATCACAAACCCTACATTTATTAATATTATAAACTCTAACCCTAATTAATACTATCAACCCTAATATTATTTAAAATCCTAACCCTAAATAGTAATTAATAAATTAAACCCTAATTCTAATACTAATTGAAATATATGAATTATTATTAACATCATGTATATACATATAACCTATATTAACTTTGTTATATAACTAACATTATAAACTAAATGTGACAAATTATAAATAATGAAACATGAAGTAATTTAACTAAGAAAATGATAAACTAATTAAATGATAAACTTATAAAATTATTTACATTATTATTAAAAATCAAATAACACATATGTAGAATTATTAATTTCAAATATTAAAGATAAATAATAAAGAAAAATATTTTATCTAGCAAAAGTATTCTAGATGGTTCTTACAATATATATATATATATATATATATATATATATATATATATATATATATATATATATATATATATATATATATATATATATATATATATATATATGTGTGTGTGTGTGTGTGTGTTTTATATCTCGGTCAAAAAAAAGGGGATAACACATTCAATTTTTTTTTCATGGAGGGATAAAATTTAAAAAAATTGATCAAGTAGTGATCAACAAAATTCAACAAAATATCCCAAAAATTTTGCAAGTCTCGCGGCATTTGATTTTTTTTATTTACTTTTCTTTTATTTTATTTACTAATTTTTATCCTATAAATACTAGCTCACTTCTAATCATTTTTTTTATCACTAACACTCACTAAATTTTCTCTCAAGAAAAATCACATCCATTTGAGGTATTTTCTACCTCTCAACTTCGTATATTTTTTTTATTTATTTCGGTATAAATTTTTTTTTGTTATTTATTTATAGCCGATTGTGTTTAAATTGATAATAAATTAAAACTCAATGTTAAAACTCATATGATCATACTATAATTAATATTAAGTAATATGGAATGTTAGGACTCCGAAGCTGTATAGTGTTAATGTGAAATAAGCTTAAATGAAGGTTCCTTAGAAAAGGGCTATATAAGGAACCTAAGTAGTCCTAATTAGATAGTCATTGCATTGTAACTGAGTTCTAGAAGCTGTGGAATGTAATTTGTACCGATTCTCTCTCTTACCGAATCTCCTTCTCACCTACCGAATCTCATTCTATCTTATCGTTTCTCTCAATCTCAACATGATCTGACCTATCATTTGGTATCAGAGCTTCCAGGGAGTGATATTACATCACTAGATCGATCCAGAGATTGAAGATTACAGAATCTGAGCACATTCGATTTATTGAATCAGATTCGGTATAATCGAATCTGATAATCTGACGTTTAGATTCTTGTGATAAGTTCAGCGAAGGTGTATTAGGTTGACTAGAAAGAGTTTTGATCATCATTACAGCTTTTTAACATCAATTATGGAGAATCAAGTTGATTTTTAGAGTTTGTGGCTAAAACTCTCGGTATTCATCATTTCTAGCTTGATTCTGTAGTTAAGTAAAAATTTGAGGTTTCAGTTATGATCGTGAGGTGTTTAATCACATTTCTGACGGTTTAATTTCATCAATTCTTCAAGTTTTGAAGATTTGATACACATTCGGTATCGAACTGCCATACCAAATCTGCTTCAAGTTAATAATTCTCATTCAGTGTTGTAGATTGTGGTGTGTTTGTGATTCTATCACATTCGGTTTGGTCATACGCAGCTAGTTGGTGTGATTTGGGAAAGGATTTGTTTGAAACTCTAAGTTTTCATACTTAGACTCGGTATTGTCAACTGCTACAGTTGACATTCGGTATTCTATACATTCGGTATCTTTATTATTTTGTGTGATACTAACGTGTTTCCTTGTGCAGTAAGGTTACTGAATCTAATTCAAAGGGATTGAATTGTGTTTGAACTTCATATTCATACAGAATCTGACTACCGAGTTAGATACCGAATCTGAATCTCTGTATCACTTAATTCATTGGTTTAAGTGTTCTTAGGCTTCAAGTCTTGTGGTTACCGAATCTATACTAAATCTGGGTGTGTTACTTGTATTTCTGATCAGTTTCTGTTACAGAATCTGGTTTACCGAATCTGATACAGTACAGAATCTGTACTGAATCTACTACGGTACCGAATCTGTTACCGAATATGACATTCTTGTTAGATGGCAAGTACACTCAGTGGCTTCATCATATCACTCAGTACATTGACTACAAGGGTGAGAAAGCAAAGTACATATGGGCTTCTCTGAAAGATGGTCTAGTTGTAGATTATCATCCGGATACTGGTATGCCAATTCCAGTCTATGAACTTTCTGGTGATAAACGTGAGAGAGCTCAGGGTGACATAGAGGCAAAGAACATTGTTATGCAATCTATCCCATATGAATTGTTTAAAAATGTTGATAGCAACACAACAGCAAAAGATATATGGGATGAGATCAAACGATAGCAAGAAGGTTATGACATGTCAGATGTTACTAAACTGAATAAGGCTCTGAGATTTTATGAAGACTTCAAGCAGGAACCTGATGAACCACTCAAGGATACCTACCGTCATTTCAATGGTGTTCTCAATGAGTTGAAAAGGTGCAAAATCATAAAAGTAAATGCTGGAGTCAACATGAAATTTTTCAAAAAGCTCAATGCTGATTGGCTTCCTTATGGAACCATTGTTCGATCAACCAAAGAGATCGACAAGATGACTATTCATGAGCTTGTTGAAGTTCTTATGCATTACCAACCTGAAGTGTCTAAACTTCAAGAAGGAAGAAAAGAGTCATCTCCAAATGATCCTCTTGCTTTCATTGCCAAAAAGAAGAGCAAATCATTTACGACTTCCAAAAGCTTATCCAAGAAAGTGCTTGTTGAAGATTCAACTGATTCTGAAGAATTGAATCTGTCTGATGTTGATGATTCTCACCTTGAATTAGTCAAGATGGCAGCCATGTTCACAAAAGCCTTGAACAAATACAAATTCAAAGACAAATCAAGCAATCAACGCAAGAATTCATCATATTCCTCGTACTACAAAAAAGCTGATCAATCAAAATAACAACAACGTGCTGATGATTCCAAGAAGGATGATTCAATATGTTTCAATTGTGGCAAAGCTGGTCATTACTCTCGTGAGTGCACGATGCCTAAGAAGAAGGATGCAGCTTACTACAAGAAGAAAATATTGTTGGCTAAGATTGTAGAAACTGGGGGAGAGCTGAAACCGGTTGATGATACTTGGTTTAACTGGACTGACGATTCAGATTCAGAGGTTGAACATACAAATGTTTACAAGGTGACTAAGCTCATCAAAGCTATGGAAGCAATGGAGAATTCTAACTCAGCATCTGATGATGATGAGGTACAATCATCTGAAATTCCACCTGATTTTATCAAAGTGCAAAATGACATGATGAAGAATTTGGTCTCAATGTCAAAAGAAGTCAAAGGTTTAAAATCTGAAAACAAGGTTTTAAAAGATAAAATCAAACTTTTTGAGACCAAACCATCTTCATCTAAATTACAATCGGAACTGCAAAGATTGACTGTCTAACTCAGCTCCACAGAAACTGAGTTGGAAGATCTTAAAAAATCAGTTCATCCGATTAAGGTCGAAAGGACATATTATCGTCTAAAATCGGAACGACTTGCAGAAAAAGTTCAATTTCTAGATAAAGATCTTTCTGATTTGAAAACTCAACATGAACCCACACTTTCAAAGCTAAACAAGAAAATTATTCAATTGGAAAACACTATCATTAAAAAGGACTCTGAAATCTCTTCGTTGTCAAAAGAGTCTTTTCAAATGAAAGCACAACTTGCTCGATATGAGGAAAAACTCTATCGAACAGATCAATCCAAAGCTATCATGAATATGGAACTTTCAAAACAAACGATTTTCATGAATAGACCAAAAACAATTCATGGTGACAAGTGGGGGTTGGGTTATGAAGATCCTAAGATCTTAGACAATGCTTCCAAAAAGATTCCAGGATTATATCATTCTGGTTAGTTTCAAGCTGGTTTACCATATCATTTTGTGCATGCTTCTGATGCTGATTTTGATGATATTATTGTTAATCGCAAATCTAGAAAATACCATCAAATTAGCTTAATGTATGAGAAAATTAATACTAAATTGGGCAAATCAAATCCTGATTTCTTGAAGGAACTTGTTGAAACTGAAAAGAATATGCAACATGAAAATTATGTGCCTAAGCGTAGACTGGTTTATATTCCAACACTCATGCTAGAGAAATACATTTTAATGCTTGAGAATGAAGTGTTTAACAAACCTAGTTCTAGCATTATTGTCATAGATGAGGTGTTTGATGAAGCAACTTTTGATGTGAAACCAATTCTACCAGCTTTGCCTGCATGTTCTGATAATGTTTTCCGTGAAGACCTAGCACATGAATTAACTGTCTTCTTTGAGACAGAATCCCTAGGTCAAACTGATTTAGATGTAAAGGTAGAACCTCAAGATGAACCAACTCCTGTAAACCTGATAGACTTTGACAAACCAATTGATCCTTGGAATGAATTTTATGCAAACTTACCTATTGTACAAAACTTGAAACGAATACTAGGTGAAGTTGAACAGGAAAACGTTGATTTGCAACTTAAGTGTCAATCATTAGAACAAATGCTTACTTTGTGTGATAAATTGCCTCCACTTCCTAAGAAAGAATGTACTTATGATTTTAAGGAAGGTGAAGTGATAGTTTCTGCAGAGGAATTATGTCTTGAGATTAAGAGCTTAAAACAAAAAATAATTCAACTGAAACAGGTTAACACACTTAAGCAATCATCTATTGTTGAAACCATTGTGTCTACAAGTGTTGGTGGGATGATTAAGAAGGGGAAGGGGACAACAACATCTAAGGATGTAAAACCCATTACTATTCTTAATAACCCACTACATTCTCAATTTGGAAACTGTGTTTCAAAAGTTGCACCTTCAACACAATTTGTTGTCAAGAGAGTTCATTCTCAAAATGGTTATGTGTTAACTGAAAAGATTCCTATGATTCCAATGTCGAATCAATCAAAGGAAAGTCTTTTACAAAAATCAGTCAAGTCAACACAACACAAGAGTCCAAAACCTGATTTGAGTGAGTATGATGCAAAGGAACGTAAAATCAAATTGGAAATTTTGCAAAATCAATCATCTCATGTGTCAACTGAAAAGTTTGGACGTCTAACTAACAGAGGTGTTTTTCGTGTCATATGTTATAATCCAAATTTGACTTACAAGTCTCTATGGGTTCCTAAGTCCACGACTAAGAAAGTAGCAACTAAACCAACACAATCTGCTAGTCGACCTAGGAAATAATCTCATGTTTTTCGATTTTCGTCTGTGAACAACACATCTACTTGGAATAAGTTGTGTGTTAAGACTTCTGATAATGATGTAAAACTTGATATTGCGTATCAAGCTTCATGTAATGTGGTTTTAAATGATGCTTTATTGTCTAAATTGCATGATGCTTTATGTGATTATCTCATTATTGATCCAAAGTTTATTGTTGGTACTAACTGAAAAGGACCCAAGAAACTTTGGGTACCTAAACTCTAGGAAATTAACGTTTACAGGGTTTCGACGTCTGTGTTTAGTATATCGATTCCAGTTGCTCTCGACACATGACGGGCGATAAATCCTTGCTTATCAATTTCGTTGAAAAATTCCTAGGAACGGTTACTTTTGGAAATGATGAGATTGCAGCAATAACGGGTTATGGAGATTTTGTGAAGAATGGCATAACAATCAAACGGGTCTCATATGTTGAGGGTTTAGGGTGCAGTTTATTTAGTGTTAGCCAGTTTTGTGATGGAGATCTCAAAGTTTTATTTGAACGTCGTCAATGCTCGGTGCAATCCACCAATGGAAACGATCTCCTTGTTGGTAAATGTTATGCTTCACTTTATACTATTGACCTCAATGATGCACCATCACATGGAACCATGTGCTTGGTTACTCGGTCAACGAAGGAGAATTCATGGTTATGGCATCATCGGATGTCTCACCTAAATTACAAGGGTATTAATCGACTAGTCTCTAAAGACTTAGTTGATGGTATTCCAAGCTTTCAATATGATAAGCATCATGTGTGTCCATCATGTGCGATGGGTAAGCTGAAACGGACTTCGCATCCGACTACGCAAAACCCCAGTACTTCATCGTCCTTGCAATTACTACATATGGACTTATGTGGACCCATGAGGATTTCTAGCCTCGGTGGCCGGAAACATGTGCTTATCATTGTTGATGACTATACCCGATTTACATGGATTTTCCTTCTCCGGACTAAGTCAGAAACCCCCCGACATTATCATTGAGTTCATTAAAAAGACTCAACGCTCTTTTAACAAACATGTTAAGAGTATTCGAACTGATAATGGGACGGAATTTAAGAATGACCTGCTTGATAGTTATTTGAAAGACCAAGGCATTGAACATCAGTTCTCTGCTGCACGGACCCCTCAACAGAATGGAGTAGTCAAACGACGTAATTGTACGTTGTGCGAAGCAGCACGAACGATGCTTGCTTACTCCAAACTACCTCCAAAACTGTGGGGGGAGGCCATTTCAACTGCATGTTTTACCCAAAATCGCTGCATCATTAATAAACGTTTTGATAAAACTCCTTATGAGTTACTATATGGTAGACGCCCGAATGTCAAATATTTATGTGTCTTTGGTTGTATATGCTATGTGCTTAACGATTTTGACAGCCTCAGAAAGTTTGATCCTCATGGCGATTAGGCCATATTTCTTGGTTATTCTTCGAACAAAGTTGCCTATCGTGTTTATCACAAACGGACAAAGACGATCAAGGAAAGCATTAATGTAAGATTTGATGAATTATCGGGAATGACTTTTGAACAACTCAGTTCAAAACCCGATCATAACCTGGCTATTACTTCTTCCGTGCAAAACTCAATTTTCTTGAAGAAGGGTGTTCTTACGGTTACAACAGAGGAACTGGATATCTTATTTGATAGTCTTTATGCTCCTCAACGAAATTCAAATGTTCAAATCGTACCGGTTACACCAACACAGTCAACTACTGTGGAGACTCAATCAAGTCTTTTTGATGAAGATACAACACCAACTGATTCACCCGTTGCTTCTTCATCCTCCCTCCCACCTCCAGATACAGATAATCTTGAACCAATTCAAGATTCATCAGTTGATACAACTCCAGTTGTTTCTCCAATTACTCAATTGAATCCATTAGATGGTGTTACATCAGATCAAGCGGATCAAGGCTCAACTTCAACAACGGTTGATGTTCCAACGGATAACACTGATGTACAACCTCTTCCACATAACAACCGATGGACTAAAAGTCATCCAATTGATCTTATCATTGGTGATGCATCTGCTCCAGTCTCAACTCGAAGGGCTACTCAGAATATGTGTTTATGCACTGCCTTTCTTAGTAAGATTGAACCAACAACGGTTGCTCAAGCTTTACTAGATCCAAACTGGGTAGTAGCAATGCAAGAAGAGATCAGTAAATTTGATCGTTTGAAAGTATGGCGATTAGTTCCAAGACCAACGGGTCAACGACCAATAGGGGTTAAGTGGATTTTTAAGAACAAGAAGGACTCTGATGGAATTGTGGTTCGAAATAAGGCACGTCTTATGGCCAAGGGATATCGACAACAAGAGGGTATTGATTATGATGAAACGTTTGCTCCGGTTACTAGGATTGAGGCTATTCGTCTTTTCCTTGCATTTGCTTCTCATATGAAGTTCACGGTGTTTCAAATGGATGTCAAAACTGCTTTTCTGAACGGTCATCTTCAAGAAGAAGTTTATGTTGATCAACCATAAGGCTTTGTCTATCCCTTTCATCCAAACCACGTCTATTACTTGGAGAAAGCTTTGTATGGTCTGAAGCAAGCACCGCGTGCATGGTACGAGACCTTAACAAAGTATTTGCTGGACAATGGCTTCTCTCATGGAACGATTGATACAATGCTATTCATCCGTAAAAACCACGGTCACATTCTCTTGGTTCAAATTTACGTTGATGACATTATTTTTGGTTCCACGTCCCCGGCCTTATGCAAAGAATTTGGTGACCTTATGGCCAACAAATTTGAAATGAGCATGCTTGACCAGCTTAATTTCTTCTTGGGGTTACAAGTAAAATAATTACCAAACAGGATTTTTATCAGTCAAACAAAGTATATCAATGATATGCTTAAACGTTTTAAAATGACTGCTTTGAAACTAATGACAACCCCAATGAGGACTTTACTGGATGCTGATGCTAATGGAGAACCCTTTGACGTAACGCTTTATCGAAGCATGGTTGGTTCTTTAATGTATCTGACTGCAAGTCGACCAGACATTACACTTGCTATAACTGTCTGTGCCGCTTTCAGTCCAACCCTAAGAAATCTCACTCCAAAGCGGTTGTTAGGATTTTTCAATACCTTAAAGGTACACCTAACCTTGGGATCTGGTATCCTCATGGATCCGATTTCAATCTCACTGCTTATACTGATGCGGATCATGGCGGTTGCCATATTGATAGAAAAAGCACATCTGGATCAATTCAGATGTTGGGGAATAGGCTAGTTGGTTAGTCATCCAAAAATCAGAACTGTGTATCTTTATTAACAGCTGAGTCTGAGTATATTGTTGCAGCTCATTGTTGTTCACAAGTTTTGTGGATGCAAACTCAACTTTTGGACTATGACTTTAAGATTTCTAAGACCCCTATTTACTGTGATTCACAAAGTGCTATTGCAATTACGAGCAACCCAGTCCAGCATTTTAAGACTAAACACATTGATATTCGTTATCATTTCATTAAGGACCATGTAGAAAAAGGGGATGTAGAGTTATACTTTGTGCCTACCAAAGTGCAATTAGCTGACATGTTCACTAAGCCCTTAGATGAACTTAGGCTAAAGTTCTTGATCAAAGAAATTGGCATGGTAGAGTATAGTGCTTGACATTCCTTAGATCTGTTGGGACTTATGCTTAGGATCTTGTGTTTAGGGAGAGTAGATACATTCTAGGGGGAGTAACTGCTTCTTTTGCTTTAGATAACATCTTTTAAGGGGGAGTCTTACTTTTAGAATTCGGTTAACTTTCTGGGATTAAATTTCAATGGTTAGAAAAGGGGGGGGGGGGTAACTCATTGATATCATATTTCAAGGGGGAGTTAACTCATTTTCTTAGGAATATATCAAAATGATGACTTACTTTCTTGTATATCACATTTTGAGGGGGAGAAAAAGGGAGAAAATGAAAAGAAAACTGTTTTTCAAAAGTGAATTTCATAAATTTTTGTTTTTATCTGAAATAATTCACTAAGACTTGTATACATCTCAGTATGCAACTCGTTTTAACAATTGGTATCACTAAAGATCTGTACTTTATTCATAATTCAAAGTTCTTTTAAGTACAAATATTGTTTTGAGAAAATTCATAAAAAATTGGAAAAGATAAAATCCAAAAATATTTGAATTTTACTGAATAAATGCTAATTTTAGCATTATACCGAATCTGACAACTAACTGTACAGATTCGGTAAGTTCAAAATTTTCAATAATTGTCTCAGAAATATTTTTCATGAAAAGATTGAAATGAATATTGAGAGGAAAAGTCAATTTGTCAAGATTTGAAGTTAAATTGATAAAGTTTTGAAAAGTGGACTATATTCGGTATAATATTCCCATTCGATAAAGCCCATTCGGTATTTTATCTTCGGTATCTATAAAAGGAGGGTCAAAGTCAAACTAACTCTCTTACTATTCTTAATTACCTACCGAGTCTGACTGAACATATTGAATCTGCCTAATCTACCGAGTCCGTCCTTCTCTTTCTTCAAATCTTTGGTATATTTTCATTTTAATCAATGTTTAAGATACGTAATTGTAGATCTGAGATAATTAAGTGTCTATCAACCAGAAAAGATCAAAATAACTGGATTATGACTTTTAATTTTGAAATATTGTTGATTATACCGAATCTGAGTCGTACTCTTTTAATCTTTAATTAAAGTCAATTGATTTAAATAATTAACATGAAATCTTGTCTAATCTGAGTTAAATTTGATTGATTTATCATTTGACCGAGTCTGATTACATGGTTAATTGCTTATTTGATGGATTCTGTATATACCGAATGTGTTCTATCTACAGTACCGAGTCTGTTCAAACAATTAACATGTTGTTATGCTTTAATTGAGTGGTTAATTGATTTTGGTTGTGTTCTTGCATGATATGTGATAGAATATGCATGTTTGAGTGACTTTCTGTTAATTTTGAAGATACCGAATCTGTTCTTGTCTTGATACCGAGTCTGACATTTGGTACCTCGAAACTTTCTGATTTTTATCTTCGAACACTTAACATGTTTATTCTGGATCTTTTTGAATTTAAAACTCAAAACTCATTTGGTTTCCAAATCTTAAAATTTTTGGTATACCGAATCTGCTTAATTGTGTTCAAAATTGACTAAGTGTTGTTCTGATTCTTTATGGTATATACTTGATTACATGATAGGGTATAATGTGATGAATATCATGTGTGTCAAATCTTTGTTCATATTTTGAATAAATGGTTTTTATAAATTAGAAAATCATAAAAATTATAAAACTAGAAAAATACAAAGGATTTCAAAGGCAAATAAGAATAGAGATATGTGATTTATGTTAAATATCTTGTGGTCTTCTATTTCTTATTCATACAGCTAAATGGCGAACAATCACTTCATCAACTCTGAAACCAATATTCCCTGCAACTACTGGACTGCAATACTGGAGAGGCACACATTATGGCCTGCTCTCAGTACTACTGCCAGTGTGGCATTGACAGATCTGGAGCTACTTAATAGAACTATTAGGTTTGTGGAAGCTACACAACCTACTACTGAAAATCCAGAAGGAACACAAGCTCGCTTCGAATTTCAACTAAGGGGAGTTCAAGGGATGAGGAGTATCACTAAGGCTGATTTCAGGAGGATCTTCAGACTTCCTCTTGTACAAAATGCTCCTGCTTTACCTGCTACGCGGCAAATGATGAATGCAGTCTTCAATCTTGGTTATGTTGGAGCTACCAATGTTCTACCAGCTAAGTTTCAGAAGAAATATCTGCACTCAAGGTGGTATGTGATCTTCTCAATCATCAACAGATGCTTGCTGATGACAAGGAGTGGATCCGAGAGCCTTACCGTGCCAATGCTGAAGTTGTTCTACTCTTTCATAAGACTAGAGGCTCCTGACTATGCTGAGCTTCTATGAGAACTGGTTCAGGCACAAGTTGATAAGCCAATGGGTTCATACATCCCTTGTGAAAGGTTTTTCTGTATCTTTATCCATGATGCTATCACTACTTGCAGAAATGCAAATATTTTTGTACCAGGTACTCATGGATTACAGATGAAAAGATTTAGGGAGTTGAAGATGAATACCCCGGTGATTTCTGACAATCAATTCACTGCGCCGATTCCAAATTGGCTTGTGGGGCTAGCTGTACCCCAAGATGCTTGAATGCGCTCTTATTTTGAGGCTGTAGGAATACCTCTTCCGAACTCGGCACAACAAGAACAAGTTAAACCCGCCGTGGTTCTAGCCCCAGAGGTTGTAGAGGAACCTGTAGTACAACCACCCGGACCAGCTAATCCTCCACTTAGGGTGAACCTCAAATGTTCTAGGGTAGCACACCAAGCTCAACCCGTGAGGATCAGGGAGCCTAGTTCACCTAGGATTGAACCAACCATTTCATCAACACCCGAAGTGAGCAGTGACACTGATTCTTCAGCAACTGAGTCATCTCCTGAACCTTCTCCTAAGAGAACTCGATTTATACCTGATGAGATGATTCAGACTCCGCCAACCCAACGAGTAACTAGATCTAGGACTTCGACACCCTCGTCTGCCAAGCAGTTACTCCAACCGTTGGTAATACGGACCAAGGCCTAGAACCAATTAGGTCACCCTCACCCATCTCCGTATCACATCCAATAATAATAGTAAGCCCTACGCTAAATGAAGCGCAAGCTTCGGTAGGCAAGAGATCTAAACGCAAGGATGGTAAAAAGACCACTAAGCCCATCCAATCTAAATAGGACTTAATAATAAATCCTACACAACAAGATGCTTCGGCATCTAAGGAAGTAAAGTCTTCCTCTGCAGTAAAGTCTGTGTTGACTCAATCGATTGAGGAAACTCAATCATTGAAGTCCAGAACGGCCGAAAGGGAGTCAAAAAGTCTTGAAAAGGCACCCTGCGTATCGGCTGGAAATCCTCCTGTGCCTCAATGTACAACAGGGTCTCGAGGTCCAGCTTATCTTGATGAGTGAGATCTGCCGTGTCCCATAGAAACGAGTCAACATGACAATCCTTCGGGATATTTATCAGACTTCCAGCAGACTGATCCTTTGGTTCATGAAAGTGATCCATTGGTTCAAACCACTTTTCTTTCAGATTCTGAAAATCAGGGTCTGGAGGATGAGTCGTTAACTGAAACAGATGTACCACCTCATGGTATATCAATGATTTCAGGAGTCAGAGATAGCAATATCTCTGCGAGATCAAAATCGATGGGTAGTTCTACTACTTTGTCAGAGTCCCATGAGACTAAAGTCATGGAGGCGGATGCTTCGAAAGAAACTTCACCGGTGACAACTCCGGTTGTTGCCCAACCTCCATCAGAAGGGGATATCACGAATCTGACTAGTAGTATGTATAGCCCTACATATAAGAATAATACCGCACAAACATCCTTACCTACCCTCACGGCAACTCAAACACTTCCACCGATATCGCCTTCAACAGTTGCTGCTGATGCTGATGTTGTTCGTGGTTACACTGTTGTTTCACCAACTGGGTCACCTTCTCAGAGTTCGAATAGATATGGATTACAATATCTCTCCTACAATGAGGTGGAGGAACTATATCTTGCTATGTTTGCTAAACCACCTAATCTTGATGAAGTTCACGAGACTATGATGATTTATCTTGAGCAAGCAAGAGTAGTATATCCCTTATCTCCATGCAAGTCACCTGGACCAATTTACATGCCTGATCATGATGATTTTGATCCCGATAATCTTCATGAGGGGGAGAATAGACAAGGTGGTTATCGGTCCAGTGGTTTTTAAAGGTCAACATATGAAGCTGGTACATCTAGTCAACATAAGGATCAAGATGTTGTTGATATATCTGATTCTGAAAGCGATGAAATTGAGGAAATTCAGTGTGAAAGTTTTCTAGATGAATCGGAAGGTCAGAGAGAGGGTGACTCAGGGATGCTTATGATTATGGATTCCACTGATCAAGTAGAGAATAAGTCAGCTCAAGAGAACAATCAAAACTTCGATAATATTGAAGATATTTTGAAGGGGTCGTCGAGTGTCGCCAATGAATTCAACGATCATCAATTTGTTAACTTGTCATCTCCAACTGATGAATTTATGATATACTTTGAGAAGAAGATTTTCTCTAATGGCAAGGAAGATACTACGACTCCTCCTGATCTGAATGTTTCATTTCAAATTGCAGAGATTGTTCTTGAGCGTGATGCTGATTTCCAATTAAGTGAGAAAGAAGAGAAGATGATTCTTTGTTCACCATTCATTGAACAACAAGCGTATAGAATCTATGATGATTCTAATCTCATCCTTTCTGCATCAATTAGTGTTCTGGGTGCATGGAAATATCATAAGAAACCAGAATATCTCAAAGCTTATCTGAGTGTTCGTGACAAATATAAATTGAAGAATGAAGAGAAACTTCAAGTTCAGCGAAATTCAGAGATCAAAAGCATAAATAAGATTTTGATGATTAACAAGGATGGAGTGAAGATTCCATTGTTTCAGGTAACAAGAATGGATGATGAAGATTATCAATTCTCTGAGGCAGATTTTGATAGATTGAAGATGGACGACATTATTTTCATTTACAACCACTTGATTAACTTGAATGAATCTGCAACAATTTATCATGCTACCGCAATGAAGGCAGTCTACAGATTTATTCTTGACTCGATGAGATGGATGTCCGTTCACGATTTTCAAATGGGGTTAGAATCTGGACACAAAAAGCTCGGAATCAAACCGCCAAATCAAATAATCGAAGAGCTAAGATTTATGTCCTTACTTGAAGTAAATGACAGTCCTTATGGGTTTGTGTTTGTCAATTCTCACTATACAAAAATTTTCATCAGAGTCTCAGACTTCAGAAGATACTCAGACGGAACGTTGATGTATGCTTTCAAATATTTGAGATGGAGACTGATCAATAACTGCTATTCAACTGAAGATAATGAGATTGTCAAATACATTCTCACAAGATTGAAAAGTCGTCTAAAGACAAGAGTGAACATACGAAGATATGAGAATCTCAATGGATTCAAATCCAAAGTTCACTTCAGAGGAACAAAGTTCCTTTAGATGTTTTTAATAGGATTATATTGTAAAGTTCACATTTAACACTAAGTGGGAGATTGTTAGGACCCCGAAGCTGTATAGTATTAATGTGAAATAAGCTTAAATGAAGGTTCCTTAGAAGAGAGCTATATAAGAAACCTAAGTAGTCCTAATTAGATAGCCATTGCATTGTAACTGAGTTCTAGAAGCTGTGGAATGTAATTTGTACCGATTCTCTCTCTTACCGAATCTCCTTCTCACCTACCGAATCTCATTCTATCTTATCGTTTCTCTCAATCTCAACATGATCTGACCTATCATGGAATGTTACAAAATTATTTTTATGAATTATATATTCGGATTATATTTATAATACAATTAAAAACGAATTTTTGATTTATACGATTGAATATTCGAAGTAAATATGAAATAACTATATAAAATTGATAAAAATAATTTTTACAGGTTCTTAAATATTAATATGATATAATAGTGATCTTCTATAATTTTTGTGGAATTTATAAATGCTTAATTCGAATTATTAACTATTTATTGTATTATTATGCATCGAATATCATATAAACATGCAAAAATCGAAATTAATTGTTATAAATACTTATAATTTGTTATGATAATTTTTACAGAGGTTATAAGACATATTAAAATTATTGGATGAGAAAAATCATTAAATATAACATTTTATATATTTATTCAATAATTAGTTGTTTTCGAATTGTATAAATACATAAAAATGTATTTAAATTAAATAAAAATATTCACATCAGTAGTATTTGCTTGGAAATTATTTATAATAGTATTAGAACTCATAGAAATAATTATAATAAGTTTTGGAATATTATTTATAAATTATGAATTACTTATTAATTAAACACAAAAACTATGTAAAATTCGTAATAAAATATTAAATAGTACCAAAAATATTTATAAAAATTTTTCTGAGATTATTACACTGGTATAAGGCTGGGAAAATTATAAAAATAAATAAATGGGTCGATATAGTATTTAAATTTAATTAATTTTTATTTTATTCTAAACCGAGAGAAATAATAAATAAAATATAAAATAATACAAAAGTGTATTAAATATGTTATTATAAAAGTTATATATGACTATTAGGATTAATAGATATTGTAAAAATTGTAAAAATTAATTTTAACCCATTTATCCTATTTATTTAATTGTAGGTCGAATAGAATGGATGAATGATTAGAAAATATTAAATAAAATATATTTCAGTATAAAATTTGATTTAATAATTTTTATAACATCTTTACAAAATATAGAACCTGTAAAAAATATAAATATTTATTTAGGTGGATTTAATATTTGTTATCTAATTAAATTTGATTAAAATAGATCGAGAACATATATAAAGAAAAGTGAGAAATAAATACAAAAACATGATAAAAATTATTTTTATAAATTATCCTACTGATTTGTATAATTAACTAAGTTTATAAATATTATGAATATAATATTTAATGAATTAATTATCAAATTAATATGTATTAGTATAATTTTTTGTTAACATAAACATTTATAATACATATACTAAATTATTATTATTATTATAACTTTTGGACAATTATAAACTTGTAATTTCATGATTATTTAATTGATTAATTGATTAACTAAGTATACTATATAATAATTATAAAGACAAATAATAAAGTATAATGCTTATAATGTAAATTAATAATGATAATACATTATTAATAAATACTTAGATTGTAACTTATTAAAATACTTTAGTTATTACATAATAATTAAAAGCTAATAATAAATAATAATACTAACTATGGTAATACACTATTAATAAAGAATTATATTATAACTTATGATTATAAGAAGGATTTTAAAATAAATAAGAGTAATGCATTAATAATAAATAAATATTATATAACTTATAATATAATAACAACATATAATGTGATATAAACTTAGAGTAAATTTAACGACTCGTCAAAGTACACTTGACGACCATCGTTATCTTGGTCCCACAGCTTGATCATAACTCTATATGAAATTGATAAATAACTGTGCATTCTTTATTTAAAAAGATTTCCTATAAAGAAAACCTACCAAAATATGTAAGTTTAGAAAAACCATACAAAAATTCTTAACCAAAAGTTGACCAAACAAAGTCAACAAACACCCACAATTTAATGTATCAAAATAGAATGCAAGTTAATGTTTAACAAAAGCTGCCATCATAAATATGCAGACTCTTTAAGCACAGCGGAGGCAATCAGTCATGAACCTGAGAATAAAACATGCGAGTAAACTGTCAACAAAAATATTGAGTGAATTATAGGTTTAATATTGCAAATAATATTTAATTTAAACCATAAAAATTTATGTTTGAAAACATAAAGACCCATTTTGGACCACAAAATTTATATGCTCGAAAATATATAAAAATATTATTCCATTAACCCGTGAGCCACCTGGTAATAACTTAACAACTTCATACCCTTAACGAAACCAATATTACAATATACACTGAACAGGTGTATCTTCCAAAATACGAAGTACTAATACATTCCGTCTGTAAATGCTAGCGCGACTAGCACAAAATGGGGTTGTCAGGCCCGATAGATCTATCCATAGGATTCGCGTTCACCAGTAGAAACCAGTGATTAAAATTACCAGATTAGGAATATTTTCGTTCAACTCACAATGAATAATTTAAACCAACTTCCACTTGTGTCCAATATGTAAAAATAAAATGCATGTATTCTCATCCCAAAACATTTAAAATAAAAAATTGGGATTATAACTCACCTTAACGTAAATGAAGCAACAACACAGAAATGCAAACAGCAAATGGTAAAGTGATCAAGAATGATCACAGCTCCGACCTATAAATAAAGTAGGTCGATATAAATAACTAACTTAGGTCAAGTCTTAGTATGTTAGCAATAGTAGTTGTTGTAGATAAGCATAGAACATCACTCAGTATGTTTCGGTATGATCAGAACAGCGTTTAACACGTACTTTCTATTTTTAGAAAGTTTCTATTTTTGGCAGGTTTCCATTTTTGGAAAAAATTCTATTTTTGGAAAGTTTCTATTTTTGGAAAGTTTCTATTTTTGGAAAGTTTTTATATTTAGAATGTTTCTATTTTTAGAAAGTTTTTAACTTAGGAAAGTTTAATTAATTAGAAAGTCAGCAAAAGTCAACTGAAAGTCAAAGTCAACCGAAAGTCAAAAGTCAACCTTGGTCAACCATAGTCAACATTAAATTTTAAAGTATAAGTTATAATAATAATATAAGTTATAATGTAATTTAATGTCATATATGTATAATCATGTCATAACATAAGTTTAATTAAATTAAATTGAATTAATAAAGTTAACATAAGTTTAAATGATATAATTAATATAGCATAAGTATTTAATTTATTAATTAAATATTAGTCATAACATAAGTACTATTAATTAATAATAAATTATTAATCATATCATAAGTATTTAATTATAATTATTAAACCATAAGTATTTAATAATTAAATCATAATTAAATAATAACTAAGCCTTATAATAATTAAATAATTAATTGATCTTTATTATAAGTCTTAATATAATAATCTCATATCATAAGTTTAATATTTATCATAAGTATTTTTCATTAATAATAAAAGTAATTAATAAATGATATAATAAATATATATATCATAAGTCTTAAACTAAATTAATTACTTTCATATCTTAAGTAATTTAATGATAATGAAAATCATTATTCATATCATACGTTAATTTTTATAACCATAAGTTTTATTAAAACGTTCATCGGGTCATAACTTGAGCCCCGGGTGTCGGTTTTTGACGAATTTTATATATATCCTCGTCTAACCCAGCCACCTGACACCTTAGTGTACTCAAGAACACCCTAAGATCAGTCCCCAAGTCGTGTCCTTGATGCATGCTTTAAAATACATCTTTTTACCCTCTAAATTTATATTTGACTTAAACACTACAATCAAGCACACAAAATTAACGAGCACTTAAAACCCGGTTGTTATAGCACTTTAATGCAAGTATTCTTATCAAGTTCGTCCCAAGGGAAGCGGTGTAAGTTGGTTATTTGAAACTAGTAATTGTCATTGGGTTTGTTTGATTGGGGAGATTTTGATTGATATCAACTAACAACTAAAACTTTTGCAATTAAACAAACCTAAATTAACAAAGTAGCAACGTATTAAAGACTTAAATCAATTAACTAAACGTGTTCACTTATCCAATCCTCTCTATGCTTGGCTTGCCCCGTTTTGCCTATTTTGTTATCTCATAAGTTGTTGAACTATTAAATGTTAGAATCACTTCTAAACCTCAATTCAAATGATACTCCACGAATTCACATAAGCTTTGTATCCTAAGATCGAGTTAAGCATGATTTGGTCATTAAGATTGAGCTTGATTTAAAATCACTTAAAACTCCCAACTATCGAAATCACTTAAGATAATCGGCACTACTATGTTGACTAAAGGCCAATTGAAAACCAACTTAGATCAAGAACACAATCACATGTAATTCCCTAGCTAGTTGTCTAGATCACCTAAGGTGTTGAAGCACACATTGATTCACTTCTCAAATCACTAAGAGAGCTACTCAACATATGTAATCAAAGTCAAGCCTAAAACAAACTCATAGCAATGGTTCTTTAGCCAATCTCAATAACACATGATCATGTAATTCATTCAAACAACAATATTCAATTGATTTGGGGCAAACACTAGCATTAGAGATTCATAGATAAGCAAATACAAGAGATTTAGCCAATCATGGCTAAAACTAAACTAATAATAAGCATAGAAATTTAAATCATCATCATATTCAAGCTATTACAAGTAATCAAAGCAAGTATTAAGATTAAAGTAATGATTACAACTAAATATTGCAAAGTAATTAAAGTGAAGTAAAGATTACAACCCAAATTGCAAAGAAGATGAAGATCTAAGCTAAGTGATGATGAATCTTGAACAATCTCCCTTGAATCCTCCCTTAATCTCTAATAGATGATGAAATTAAGGTTTTGTATGTGAAAATCGGACCCTAAGCAGCTGCTACAAAATATGCATATGAAAAATGACCTAATCTCGTCCTTTTTATAGTGCTGAAAATTTGGGCTGAAGCAGCGACAGGAGCGCCGCTTTTGCTTCAGGAGCGGCGCTTTTGGCTATCTTCAGGAGCGGCGCTTTTGATGAACAGCGACGCTTTTGGCTCTGATCAGGAACGACGCTTTTGGTTGAAGAACGGCGCTTTTGCCCACTGATAAGAAATGAAGACAAATCGTACATAATAGCGGCGCTTTTAGTTCTGGAGCGGCACTTTTGATCCTGTAGGAGCGGCGCTTTTAGGCCATGAACGGCGCTTTTAGAGTTGTTTCCTGCACTTGTCACTTTCTAAACCAATTTAATCAACTCCTTAGCCCAATATTTACCAAATAGCTCAATAACACACTAAATGGGTCCCGAGATAGTCAAAAGCCGAGCAAAGTGAGGTAGATATCGCGAGATAAACATATATAAATTGAGCGATATCAAACCCCCTACATTTAAACTTTGATTGTCCTCAAGCAAACAATCACAAAACAAGCTTTGGAGGTAGAGAACGAACAAGTGAACAATGCCAAAGCGTGAAAAAGTTTAGGCTCAAAGTGATACCTTTCATGAATAAGCACTTGATGGCTAAAGTGTTCTCCAAAGACTTGCATTTGCTAGGACCAAGCATAATCATCCTCTTCTTCCACTACACAAAAGACTACTCAAAATCCAATCAATCTCTTCAATATCATATCTTCACATTCTCGATCCTCAAACAAAATCATGAACATAAATCAAGCCTAAGTCTACCCGAACCATTCATGTCCCCGGTTAAAGTAAACTTCATCTACAAGGAGGTCATCAATCATCAATCAATAATCATCAAATCTATACAAACTCGAACTTGACCTCCTTGACCTTGACCAAATATGTAGGATTTACGGGATAGCCATAAACTCATCAAACAATTCAATCTCAATCTATCATCAACTAACTCAAACAAGCTCAAAGTATACTCAAAAATGTAAAGTGCACCCCGAAATGAACAAGGGTCATGAAAATCGTACACATCACCACTAGTCATAAAATAATACATCGTGTAAAGAATATGCTTCCGAAAAGAATGCTCACCTCATCAAACAGCGTTGGCTACCCCTTTTTCACCTCCATGCCCCCAAAATGCCTATTTTCGTCAATTTCAAATATAAACCGTTAATTCCAAGAATGATCGTCAAATCCAAATATAAACCGTTAATTCCAAGAATAGGGTTAAGGTGGGTGTGCCAAAGGTAAGGGAATGGTTACCCCACCTTTATTGGTCAACCCGTGATCGGGCCAACTGGCACTCATCAAGCTTTCTATCACAACTCTATGGTTTCTCTCATAGTAGGGCGAAAGCATTGACGGAGGATCGTGGAATTAGGGCCCTACGTGGCTAAATAAGAGAGTCCGACAATTTCAAGTTTTTGAAGCATTAGGAGGACTTTAACCTCCTTTCAAGTGGTTGAGCTTGACTTGGGAGACTTTACTCCCAAGTTTGGAACACACAAGACTTGGAAGACTTTACTTCCAAGTTTGGAAGACTTTACTTTCAAAACGATATGATGCTTATCTACTTCCCACATAACAAGCTTTTATGCTTATTTTTAGAAAAGGTAAGAAGTAGTTACTACCTTTCCGTTAATTGCAAGCGCAAGGGTGCCATAGCTTTTGGCTATGGGTTGTGTTGTTTAGCAACACTAGCACGAAGCCATTGCTCTTCATTAAGAAGATAGCACACGTTGAAGCTTGGTGGCTCCTCTTCCCTCCGTATGATACACCGGTTGAAACATCGTGAAATGATGAGACAACCAATGTCAATATAAAATGGTGTGGATTAGGAAGTGTCCCACACCAAGTAGTACGACATTCGGGAGACTTGACTCCCTTCAATGGATGGACTCGACTCATCTGGAAGTGTTAAAGCATAGATCTTTAAACACTTGGTTTTGGTGCACGTGCGTTGATAGATATTAACTTTCAAGCACAAACTTTATTTTTCTCAAAATTTTTATCATTTAAGTTCAAAATCATATGGAAAGTGAAAGACTTTACTTTCACTTGGTGGAATACAAGCATGAAACAAGGAAAAGACTTTACTTTTCCTAAGAGTTTAATTTTTTTTTTCAAGTTTTAACCATTTTAAGTTGTTTATGATTTGATTTAGTGTAATGGTTAAAAACTTGTTCAAAAAATTAATTGACATTGCAAGCTTCAAACTTTGTAGCATATATGATATATATACCCGAAAAAGTTTAAAAATGGCCCGAAATTTTAACTCTCTCCCCCCTACATTTAGCGTATGCAATGTCCTCATTGCATTAAAGCGATAGAGTAAGTTAAAATGAGGGACATTTTGAAATCAAAAAGTGATTAGGGAAAAGAAAATAAAAATCGGCCAAGATCAAACGATCTTTGTAGTTACCATATAATCACCATGGAATGCAAGTCGATGAGCATGATGCCTGAACCTAATGTCAGGCTTGGATCAATCATCAATAAGGTATCCTACCACTAAGAACGACAACAAGCAAGCACATAACAACAATCATAGAAAGTATCCACACACACCCATTGTCATAGTTATTACAAATATCGAATGTATCATGTGTGAGAGTAGCAATATGTGTCTACTACCTCACACCGAATCGACCAAATTAAGTTCACACACACAAGCATCAAATTTAGTTAGGTTACATGTCAAATTATTAAAATTGTGTCACAAATCATGATGAACATTAGCATCACACAAATTTACTTGCAACTATTCATGAATCGGTTGACTTTGCAAGGCCTTTTCCTTTTCCACTTCCCTGAAAACAATTCAGCAAACAAGAGACATAAAGATGGCTTCATGATATTAGCACAAATCAAATATCCCGCATTCAAACATTGATGGGGCAAGGTGCTCCCCCTACATTTAATTCCATAGCAAAAGCTTCACAATCTTGAAGTGTTTGGGTCGTGTAGAAAATTTAAATTCCCAGGTCCAGGAGCACCGCATTTGAAACAAAAGCGCCGTTCCTGGTAAACAAAAGCGTCGCTTTAAAAAAAACAAAAGCGTCGCTCTTGACCACTGTCCAATTTTGGTCCTAAATCACAGGTTAAAGCATCACTATTGAAGTAGAAGCGTCGCTCTTAGATGGCCAAAAGTGCCGCTCCTAGGACAAAAGCGCCGCTTTTGTACCTGAAGCAGTTTTGCAGTTTTAAAATCCATTTCAACTCAATCAAAAGCTATTTTTGCAGTTTTTCCAATTTACCCAAATGCATGAAATGCAACTATATGCAAATGCAAGCTATAAAAAACATAATATCATACAAGTCTATATGAAATGCAATCCTAAATGCATAAATATACACAAACGTGATTGTTTTGATCTCGGGTCTATCACTTGACCCGTTTAGCGCAAAGGTGGTCATGGTAGTTTAAAAGCGATGTCATCAATCTCGATTGGATTGACTTCATCGTTGAAGAGTTTCAAACGATTCTCGTGAACTTTAAATGGGTTGCCCTTTCCAATCAACTCAACGAATCCGTTTTCAAGTATGTTTTAACAACAAACGGCCCATGCCATCTTGACTTAGACCGACCGAGTGACTTTTTGAAATCAAGGTTAAATAACAAGACCTTCTCATCCAGTTTGAACCTTAGGTGTTTCACATAGTGATTATCGACCTTGACTTTTTCTTTTAAGACCGGTTTTTGCAATGACTTCTTTTTAACTTTGTCAAAACCACATTTTTCATCCTTTTTTAGAACTTGGGTGGGTTTAACCCCCTTCCCAACAACATTTTCCCCAATTGGTTCCAAAATAACCTTTTTACCAACAACATCTCCCCTTACATTTGGGTCTAAATTCATTTCCTTGACCATTTTGGGGTTACTTAAAGCATTTTCACAAAGTTTCCTATCAATAATACTTTCACAAGCATTTTCAAAACCGTTTTCATCGCAAGATTTCATAAACAATTCAAACTCTTTATCAACATCAAAATCCTCATTTTTATCAATTTGGTCAACATCCGGAGTGTCAACCGCCAATAAAGCTTCAAAGTCATTTTCTTTACACGAATTCATGACCTCAATTTGACTAAAAGACTCAATTTTTGACAAATTTTGTTTCTTATCAACTTCAGGCACATAAAAATCAAGTATTTCATCTTTCACCCCGATACTAAGTTTGTTTTGTTGCACGAAAATAATTGTATCGGCAGTGTTTAGAAAAGGTCGTCCCAAAATTATTGGTACATGTTCATCCTCGAGCATTTCGAGGATCACGAAATTGGCCGAAAAGGTTAATTTACCAACTTTGACCATAAGGTCTTCGGCTATACCGATTGGTGTATCAAACATTTGGTTTCCCATTTTAAAAACCATCTGGGTCGATTTTAGTTCCCCAAGATTTAACTTTTTATAAATTGAATAGGGCATAAGATTTACACTAGCCCCCAAGTTGACAAATGCATCATAAACTTCCGACCCGTCCATATTGCATGAGATTATAAAACGACCTGAATCACCCAATTTGGGAGGCAACTTTTGCTTTTGCAAGATGGCCGAACATTCCTCTATGAGAAACGTGGCCGACACCTCCTCATATTTGCCTTTTGAAGATAAAAGATTTTTAATGAACTTCCCATAATTAGGCATGCCCTTAAGCACTTGGATGAGCGACATGTTGACATGAACTTGTTTCATTATTTCCATGAAGTCCTTTCGTTGCGATTCAACTTTTTCCTTCCTCAAAGCTTGCGAATATGGAATCGGCTCCATGTACTTCCTCAAAGGTGCTTCTTCATTCTTTTTACCCTTAACCCTTCGTGGTGCATCCTTTTCAACCCTTGCTTCTTGCGAATCCCCATTAGTACTTGATTCATTCTCAACGGTTTACGAAGTAGGTGTAGTAGGATTTGGTGTTTGGGTTGGGGTTGTTGGGATTTGTGGTTCCTCATAAGTTAAACCGCTTCTTGTTGAAATAGCATTGACAAATTCAATTTAGTTGACGTTTTCAATAGGGATAGTTCTTGTGTTGTTTTGGTTTTGTTAGTTTTGGATCTTTTTGTAATTGTTGTTGGGGTTGATTTGTATGTTGGAAGGTGGAGTTTCTTGTGGTCTTTCGGCAACTTGATTTGAAATTCTTCCAACGGTGCTCTCAAGGTTTTGGAACGAGGCTTGTTGGTTTCGGAGTTGTTGCTTCAAGAGCTCATTCTCTTTCATTAGAAAAGCTTCGGTTGATTCCACTTTCTTTATGTAGTTTTGCATGATTTCTTCTAAGCTTTTCTAAGGTTGGGATTGTTGAATGTTTTGTTGAGGTTGTTGATTGTAACCTTGGTTATTTTGTGGTTGACTATAACCTTGATTGTTTTGATAATTTAAATCGCTTTGGTTGTTATAAGGTTGGTTGTTGTAAGGTTGTTGGTTTTGGTATTGGGAATTGTTGTTTCAGTTTTGGTGGTAGTTGTTGTTATAACTTTGGTTTCGGTTTTGGTTTGTGAATCCGGGTGGTGTATTGGTTTGGTTGTTGAATGACACTTGTTTTTGGTTTGGATTGTAGTAGCTTCGATTAGATGATCCTCCCCTTTGATAGCTTTGATTACCCACGTGGTTCACATGAGCATCCGAATTCATGAATGTCATCTAGATCAACATGATTGCATTGAGTAATATGAAGACAATTCTTTGTGAAATGGGGACCCTCGCATCTTTGACAACCAACTTGCATTACAACTACCGTTTGTTGAATCTTCTTCAACTCCTTCCCGAATGATTGAAATTGATTGTTCAAGCTTGCAAGCGTCACTTGCCCATTTTCACTCTCGACTTGTGCTACATTCGTCCTTGCTAAATCTCGTGGTGAAGGTGCCCATTCATATGTATTGACCGAGATATCTTCTAACATAACTTCGGTCGCATTTGGTGATTTGTACATAAATACCCCACCGGATGAAGAATCAAGACGTCGCTTTGTTTGCATATTACAACCGCGATAAAATGTGTTAAGGTATTCCTTCTTTGTCAAACCATGCGGTGGACAAGCTCTTAGTAACTTCTTGAATCTAACCCATGCATCATATAAACTCTCACCACCCAGTTTGGTGAACCCATTAATCTCCATTCTTAACCGCTCTACCTTGGACGGTGGAAAGAAATGATTGATAAATTCGTTTGTTAGCTCTTGAAAAGTTCTTATGGAATCGGATGGTAAATTACGCATCCAAGCTTTTGCGTCTCCTTGAAGTGTAAAGGGGAATGCCCTTAACTTAAAAGCGTCATCGGTGACGTCTTTGGTTTTGTAAATATCACAAAGCTCATTAAAGTGTTGAATATGCTCAAATGGATTTTCATCTATCAACCCATAAAAATAAGTATCCTTGATCAATGTGAAAAAGTTACCCTCGATCTTCCAATTGTCCGCTTGAATTGGTGGTTTAGTTATAGCCGGTGCTATCAATGTTGGTGCAACCAATCTAGCGTTCCACATTGGAGTATCGTTTGGATCATTCAATGCTTCTTGATCAATCAGATGACCATTAGGATCACCCTCTTCGTTAACAATTGGATTACCATTTGGATCCATCTCTTCTAAACAAAATGATAAAGCTTCAAAGTTTTTCCTTAATACCCTTGCTTCTCTACGATTATAAACCCCGTGCACGTATCGTTCCGGATCGGAAAATGGAGGCGTGAACTCTTGATCCTTGTGAGATCTTGTTTTCATACACCAAAGGCACCTATCCTTCAATCACAACACAAACACAACGGTTTTTCCAAACAAAAATAATATATAAAATGCGAAAAGTAACTTCCGCAAAGGCAAGCCCTTACAAAAGGATCGAACAATTAAAAGTTTAAACCAAATAACCCACTAGGCTAACCACATTCCCTGGCAGCGGCGCCAAGTCGTGTCCTTGATGCGTGCGTCAAAATACATCTTTTTACCCTCTAAATTTATATTTGACTTAAATACTACAATCAAGCACACAAAACTAATGAGCACTTAAAACCCGGTTGTTATAGCACTTTAATGCAAGTATTCTTATCAAGTTCGTCCCAAGGGAAGCGATGTAAGTTGGTTATTTGAAACTAGTAATTTTCATATGGGTTTTTTGATTGGGGGATTTTGATTGATATCAACTAACAACTAAAACTTGTGCAATTAAACAAACCTAAATTAACAAAGTAGCAAAGTATTAAAGACTTAAATCAATTAACTAAGACGTGTCCACTTATCCAATCCTTTCTATGCTTGGCTTGCCCCGTTTTGCCTATTTTGTTATCTCATAAGTTGTTGAACTATTAAATGTTAGAATCACTTCTAAACCTCAATTCAAATGATACTCCACGAATTCACATAAGCTTTGTATCCTAAGATCAAGTTAAGCATGATTTGGTCATTAAGATTGAGCTTGAGTTAAAATCACTTAAAACTCCCAACTATCAAAATCACTTAAGATAATCGGCACTACAATGTTGACTAAAGGCCAATTGAAAACCAACTTAGATCAAGAACACAAGCACTTGTAATTCCCTAGCTAGTTGATAATGCTAAAAATGAACATATATTTCATAGCATTATTCCTCAAGAAAGACAAGCTTTTAGTTGCAATTGTTCTATTTACAAGTGATATTCGTTTAAATAATAAAAGGTGAAGACAAAAGACAGATTCGACGAATTGAAGACGCAAACGACCAAAAAGCTCAAAAGTACAAAATACAATCCAAGAGGTTCCAATTATTGATAAGAAACGTCTCGAAATTACAAGATTACAAGATTCAAAACGCAAAGTACAAGATATTAAATTGTACGCAAGGACGTTCAAAAATCCGGAAACGGGACCAGAGTCAACTCTCAATGCTCGACGCAACGGACTAAAAATTACAAGTCAACTATGCACATAAATATAATATAATATTTAAATAATTCTTATAATTATTTAATATATTATATTATTTATAAAACCGTCGGCAGAAGAAAACAACCAAAAATGAGCCTCCCCAGCTGGCCATGCGATGGCATGGCCTGGAAGGCATAAATCCATGCGATCGCATGAGCCCCAGTTCCAGCCCACATGCCTATAAAAATCGAGCTTTGGTGCACCAAAAATCATAATCCATCTCTCTCTTTTCTCATTCATACGTAAAATATATATATATATATATATATATTTATAATTTATATTTTAATTTTAATTATAATTCTAATAATAAGGGTATGTTAGCGAATGTTGTAAGGGTGTAAGTCGAAATTCTGTCCGTGTAACGCTACGCTATTTTTAATCATTGTAAGTTATGTTCAACATTTTTAATTTAATGTCTCGTAGCTAAGTTATTATTATGCTTATTTAATCCGAAGTAATCATGATGTTGGGCTAATTACTAAAATTGGGTAATTGGGCTTTGTACCATAATTGGGGTTTGGACAAAAGAACGACACTTGTGGAAATTAGACTATGAGCTATTAATGGGCTTTATATTTGTTTAACTAAATGATAGTTTGTTAATGTTAATATAAAGATTTATAATTGGGCGTCCCTATAAATTACCATATACACTCAATCGGACACGATGGGCGGGGTATTTTTATGTACGAATAATCGTTCATTTAACCGGACACGGGAATGGATTAATAGTCACTAGAATAATTAAAACATGGGTGAAATTATGTACAGGGACACTTGGTATAATTGATAACAAAATATTAAAACCTTGGGTTACACTCAGTTGACATCCTGGTGTAATTATTAAACAAAGTATTAAAATCTTGTTACAGTTTAAGTCCCCAATTAGTGGAAAATTTAACTTCGGGTATAAGGATAATTTGACGAGGACACTCGCACTTTATATTTATGACTGATGGACTGTTATGGACAAAAACCAGACGGACATATTAAATAATCCAGGACAAAGGACAATTAACCCATGGGCATAAAACTAAAATCAACACGTCAAACATCATGATTACGGAAGTTTAAATAAGCATAATTCTTTTATTTCATATTTAATTTCCTTTATTTTATATTTAATTGCACTTCTAATTATCGCATTTTTATTGTTATTTTATTTAATTGCACTTTTAATTATCGTACTCTTTAATTATCGCAAATTTATTTTATCGCACTTTTATTATTCGCAATTTCATTATCGTTATTTACTTTACGCTTTAATTTAAGTCTTGTATTTATTTTTAATATTTTACATTTGGTTTTAACTGCGACTAAAGTTTTAAAATCGACAAATCGGTCATTAAACGGTAAAAAACCCCCTTTATAATAATAATATTACTTATATATATATATTTGTATTTTTATAAAAGTAAACTAATATAGCGTTAAGCTTTGTTTAAAGATTTCCCTGTGGAACGAACCGGACTTACTAAAAACTACACTACTTTACGATTAGGTACACTGCCTATAAGTGTTGTAGCAAGGTTTAAGTATATCCATTCTCTAAATAAATAAATATCTTGTGTAAAATTGTATCGTATTTAATAGTATTTCCTGCTAAAATTAATAACTATTTTATACCACTCTGCTAAAACATCAAGTATTTTTGGCGCCGCTGCCGGGGAACTCTTAAACGCCGAAAGCGCAACGCTAATATAAAAAAAAATATATTTTTAGTTTACTTTTATTAAAATTCGTTTTTGTAAAAATACGTTTTAAATATTCGAAAATATAAAAAGAAAAACAAAAATATAAATATTTTTTCTTAGAGTTTGGTAAATATTTAAGTTTTATAAAGTTTCTTTATTTCTATTTTTTATTTTTATTTTGTAAAAATATAAATTTTATTTAATTAATAAATATATTTTATATTTTACAGCAAAAACAGAAAAAAAAAAAAAAAAATTTAATCGGCCTGTACTGTAGCAGCCCAACTCTGGCCCGAAACCCTAGCCCATGCGATCGCATGGCTGGGTAACTTAGAACTCATGCGATCGCATGAGCGTATCTGACAGGCCATCATCGTACAGCAATTAATGCGATTAGGGTTTTAATTAATTATTAATTTTATTATTAACCCTAATTAAGTTTTATTATTTAATTAGTTATTAGTTTAAGTTTAATTTGTATTTTTAGTTTAATTAGTTTATTTAAATTGTAAAATTAATAGTTTTATAAAATAAATAATATAAAAATAATATTTTTATAAAAATTGTACTTTTTACAATTTTTTTATATTTTTTTATATTTTTTTTCCTTTTTAATCGTTTTAGCGTAACTTTTGTATTTTTAGCTCATATTTAGTTTTAATTCATAGTTTTTGCCATAGTTATTTTTACTTCTAGATTTTTAGGCTTTGCCGTAAAATCCCTTAAGTGCTTTTTCTTTAGACTAAGATTTAGGTACTCTAGAATTCTGCGACGCCTTTTTAAGTTTTAGTTTCTTTTAAAGATATTTCCATTTGGGATTTAGTTTTTCCTGTAAGCTTTAATATTTTTAGACGACTTTTACCTATGTATCAATTATCATTCCAATTAGTAATTTCAATTTGCGATTATAATTTTAAGTTAGTTGTAGTAATAAGGTTAGGTTAGTCAAGTATTTTTAAGTTTTATAAGTTTCTTTTATTTTTCCGTCACCTTTTATTTTTCAACCATTTTTCTTTTTCGACCTTTTTCGACGAACTCTTTTTCTTTCTTATTTCTCGCTATTCTAGTTTTAGGACATAGATTTTTATTCTACTTCTTATCTAAATTTCTTAAAATTACGAAAATTTATTTTGAGTGGTTAAATTGATAGACATCAAAATTTTCTGGTTCGTAGTAATAGTTGGATTTGTACGTGGACCGGGTTATTGGAGCCAAACAGTCCTCAATTATATTAAGACCAAACGAATCCTGCCCCTCTGCTGCATCTTTTGGCTATTCGAAATGTGGGCAAAATCAGAAAAGTCTATTAATTGGATAACTTATTATAATTTTTCTTTCCTTTTTAAAACTAATAGGATATTCAGTGAATGCACCGAGCAAGACGTTCACCACCTTTTGTACGTTCACCACCTGTAACTAGATCAAGACATTTAGCAAATATAACCGCCGTTGATTTTTCTTTAGAATCGTCATCCAGTCGACCAAGTACTTCAGTTCAAATTTCCGATAATCCATTTTTTGAACCCGACCTCACAATTGAGAATCTGGAGAATATTCAGGAACGGTTCGTAGATCCTGAACCACTAAACTTTCCCCCGGAACCACCAATCATTCAAACAGAGATTGTTGAGGAACGAACCATTAAATCAGAATCCTCTAGTGATTCCGATTCAACAAATTCAATTATGGAGAATCTGGAACCTTTAAGTATGGAAGACCGAATGAGAGCTAAACGCACTGGCCAAGGTCACGCAATTACTCATCCAGACATTAATGCGCCAGATTATGAAATCAAAGGACAAATTCTACACATGGTGACTAATCAATGCCAATTTAGTGGTGCACCGAAGGAAGATCCAAATGAACATCTACGTACCTTTAATAGGATCTGCACACTATTTAAAATCCGAGAAGTGGAGGATGAACAGATATATCTCATGTTATTTCCCTGGACTTTAAAGGGAGAAGCCAAAGATTGGTTGGAATCGTTACCTGAAGGGGCGATCGATACATGGGATGTTTTAGTTGACAAATTTCTTAAACAATTCTTTCCTGCATCTAAAGCCGTAAGACTTCAAGCAGAAATTGTTACGTTTACACAGAAGCCAAATGAAACTCTATATGAGGCGTGGACAAGATATGGAAAGTTATTAAGAGGATGTCCGCAACATGGTTTAGACACCTGTCAAATAGTACAAATATTCTACCAAGGATGCGACATCACTACAAGGAAAGACATAGATATAGCAGCTGGTGGTTCTATTATGAAGAAAACCGAAACTGATGCTTACAAAATTATTGATAACACTGCTTCCCACTCACATGAGTGGCACCAAGAAAAAGATATCATTAGATCATCTAAAGCAGCTAGAGCCGATTCTAGCCATGACTTAGATTCCATTTCCGCAAAGATAGATGCTGTGGAGAGACGAATGGAAAAGATGACTAAAGATATTCACTCAATACGAATTAGTTGTGAGCAGTGTGGAGGACCACATTTGACAAAAGATTGTCTCAGTATTGAATTAACAATGGAACAAAGAGAGAATATTTCATACATAAACCAAAGGCCTGGAAATAATTATCAGAATAATTATCAACCGCCAAGACCGATTTACAATCAAAACCAGAATTATAACAGAAATATTCCATACAACAACCAACAAGGTCCTAGCAATCAACAAGTATCCAATAATAATTACAATCAGCAAAGACCGAATTTTCAAAACAAACCACCACAACAAACCGATGATAAAAAGCCGAATTTAGAAGATATGATGACGAAGCTAGTTGAAACTCAAACACAGTTTTTCACATCTCAGAAACAAACCAATGAACAAAATGCTCAAGCATTTAGAAATCAACAAGCTTCTAGTCAAAATCTGGAACAAGAAGTAAGTAACCTAGCAAGGTTAATAGGTGAAAGAAAACCGGGAAGTCTACCTAGTGATACAAATGCTAACCCCCGGAATGAAACAGCTAAAGCCATTACCACAAGAAGTGGTACAACACTTAAACCACCTGAAATACCTGTAACTTCTGATGAAGCCATTCCTACTCCACAAGAACCACAACCTGATCAAGATAAGGAAAAAGAACCGGTAGTTGAAAAGGTTAATGAAGATAACACAGCTAAGGCTAAACCTTATGTTAAACCATACCAACCACCACTTCCATACCCGAGTAAAATGAAGAAAGAGAAACTTGAAGCCGAGCAATCCAAATTCTTGGATATGTTTAAACAGATAAATATAAATCTTCCTTTCATTGATGTGATTTCAGGAATGCCTAGATATGCTAAATTCTTGAAAGATCTAATCTCAAATAGAAAGAAAATAGAAGAACTCTCGGCTGTTACTATGAATGCTAATTGTTCAGCAGTGCTGTTGAATAAGATACCAGAAAAACTATCTGATCCAGGAAGTTTCACAATTCCATGTTTTCTGGGTAGTCTTAGTTCAATAGAAGCATTGGCAGACTTAGGTGCTAGTATAAATCTAATGCCGTATTCACTATACGCTAAACTAGACCTTGGAGAATTGAAACCAACCAGAATAAGCATACAACTAGCCGATAGATCAATAAAATATCCTAGAGGGATAATGGAGAACATGCTAGTTAAAGTTGGTACTTTAGTATTTCCAGTAGATTTTGTTGTTTTGGACATGGAAGAAGATTCTCAAGTTCCTCTCATATTAGGAAGACCATTCTTAAACACGGCTAAAGCAATGATAGACGTGTTCGGTAAGAAATTGACCCTAAGTATAGAGGATGAGAGTGTTACCTTTTCAGTTGATAGAGCAATGCAACAACCACAATCTGCAGATGATACATGTTATTATATTCAAACTATAGATGCACATGCAGAATTATTAGAAGAATTTCAGAATTACAAGGAACAAGAGAATGTTCTTTAGGAGAAGGTAATGAACCAATTGATGAAGCTGAAATGTTAGCTACACTAATAGCTAATGGATATGAACCAACAACAGAAGAAATTCAAATGCTAAAAGAAGAAGACAGATATAGATACAAATCATCGATAGAAGAACCTCCGAAATTAGAGTTAAAGCCACTTCCAAACCATTTGGAATACGCTTATTTACATGGTGAATCTGAATTACCTGTAATAATATCGTCTTCTCTTACTAAAAATGAGAAATCACAACTCATTTCTGTGTTGAAAGCTCATAAACCAGCCATTGCATGGAAGATTCATGATATTAAAGGAATAAGTCCTTCGTATTGCACACATAAAATCCTTATGGAAGAAGGTCATAAAACGTATGTGCAACGCCAACGAAGACTAAATCCTAATATGCAAGATGTAGTTAAGAAAGAGATTATTAAACTGCTAGATGCAGGTCTAATTTATCCAATTTCTGATAGTCCATGGGTAAGCCCAGTTCAATGCGTACCTAAGAAGGGTGGCATGACTGTCATTACAAATGAGAAAAATGAGCTTATTCCTACTAAAACCGTAACAGGATGGCGTGTGTGTATTGATTATAGAAAATTAAATGACGCCACCAGAAAAGATCACTTTCCCTTACCTTTCATAGATCAAATGTTGGAAAGATTAGCCAGAAATAGTTACTATTGTTTTCTAGATGGATTTTCCGGATATTTTCAAATTCCAATAGCACCCGAAGATCAAGAGAAAACCACATTCACGTGCCCTTATGGTACTTTTGCTTACAAACGCATGCCATTTGGACTTTGCAACGCCCCTGCAACCTTTCAAAGGTGTATGATGGCGATTTTTCACGACATGATAGAAGAATGCATGGAAGTTTTCATGGATGACTTTTCAGTCTTCGGTGATACATTTGAATCATGTCTAGTTAATCTTGAACGAATGCTTATTAGATGCGAACAATCAAATCTAGTACTTAATTGGGAGAAATGCCATTTCATGGTTAAAGAAGGCATCGTTCTTGGACATAAAATTTCAAAAGAAGGAATTGAAGTGGATAGAGCTAAAGTAGATGTAATTGCTAAACTTCCACATCCCACCAATGTTAGAGGAGTTAGGAGTTTTCTAGGGCATGCCGGTTTTTACCGACGTTTCATAAAAGATTTTTCTAAAATTGCCACTCCTATGAATAAACTCCTAGAAAAAGATGCTCCATTCATCTTTTCAGATGAGTGTATCAAATCTTTTAATATTCTTAAAGAGAAACTCACTAATGCACCGATCATGATAACACCAAATTGGAATCTACCATTTGAACTAATGTGCGATGCAAGTGATTTTGCAATGGGAGCCGTTTTAGGACAAAGGATTGAAAAACGATTTCAACCTATATATTATGCTAGTAAGACGTTACAAGGAGCACAAACGAACTATACAACTACTGAAAAAGAACTCCTTGCTATTGTCTTTGCTTTTGACAAATTTCGATCATATCTCGTTCTAGCAAAAACGGTGGTCTATACCGACCATTCTGCTCTTAGATACCTATTTTCAAAACAAGATGCTAAACCAAGATTAATCCGTTGGATCTTACTCTTACAAGAGTTTGATATTGAAATCCGAGATAAAAGAGGAGCAGAAAATCTCGCCGCTGATCATCTTTCTCGTCTTGAAAATCCCGAATTAGAAGTTCTAAATGAATCAGCCATACAAGACAACTTTCCTGATGAATATCTATTGAAGATAGATTATAAAGAAATCCCATGGTTTGCAGACTATGCAAACTATTTAGTATGTGGATTCCTTGAAAAAGGATTATCGTACCAAAGACGAAAGAAATTCTTCAGTGATATAAAACACTATTTTTGGAAAGATCCACATCTGTTTAAAAGTTGTCCCGATGGAATAATACGCCGATGTGTATTTGGAGATGAAGCTAGTAAAATATTAAACCATTGTCACACAGGACCAACAGGAGGGCATTATGGGCCTCAACTAACAGCAATAAAAGTTTATGATGCTGGATTCTATTGGCCTACAATTTACAAAGACGCACACCTTCTTTGCAAATCCTGTGATGCATGTCAAAGGGCCGGAAAAATAAGTCAACGTGATGAAATGCCACAAAATGTCATCTAAGTATGTGAAGTATTTGACATTTGGGGTATTGACTTTATGGGTCCATTTCCAAAATCTCATAATAATCTATATATACTCGTAGCCATTGATTATGTATCTAAATGGGCGGAAGCACAAGCTCTCCCAACTAACGATGCACGAGTTGTAGTCAACTTTTTAAAACGTCTTTTTGCAAGGTTTGGAACACCGAAAGCTTTAATAAGTGATCGGGGTACTCATTTCTGTAATAATCAACTTGAGAAAGTTCTTAAAAGATATGGAGTAACTCATAAAATCTCCACCACATATCATCCACAAACAAGTGGACAAGTTGAAAATACCAACCGAGCTTTAAAACGTATTCTAGAGAAAACCGTAGGATCAAATCCGAAGGAATGGTCCATTAAATTGGAGGATGCACTCTGGGCTTTTAGAACAGCCTACAAAACTCCAATTGGAACCACACCTTTTAGACTTGTTTATGGAAAAGCATGTCATCTTCCAGTAGAAATTGAACACAAAGCGTTTTGGGCTTTGAAGACATGTAATCTTGATTTACATGAAGCCGGACGTCTACGATTAAGTCAACTAAACGAATTAGAAGAATTAAGACATGAAGCATACGATAATTCGTTAATCTATAAAGAAAGAACGAAGAAATGGCATGATAAAAGAATCAGAAGTTCAAAAGAATTTAAAGAAGGAGACAGAGTTCTTCTTTTCAATTCACGATTCAAGCTATTTCCTGGAAAATTGAAATCAAGATGGTCTGGACCATTCATAGTCAAAAGAGTTTTCCCATACGGAACGATAGAATTAATGAATTCAAATGGAATTGAATTTAAAGTTAATGGTCACAGAGTTAAACATTACATACATGGTCCGATGGAAGTCGACAACGAAGTTAATCACAATTTCGACACCACAGCTAACTAAGTGTGGGAGAATCAAGTCTTTAAAGGATAATATGTATTTCTGTTAGAGTTAGATTGTCTGTTTTCGTGTAGTTCTCAAAAATGGAACCCGAATGGTCTTTCCCTAGCAGACCCTAAAGAACTAGTCTTCTCCCCCCATTCTGAATTTTTTTTTTTTTTAGGTTTTTAGGAAATGAAGACTGCCTGTGAACTAAACCATGGTCTAATGCTACACGCTTTGATCACTAAACGTAATAATGACATACTACCGAGTGAACTAGTATCAGTAATCAGAGAAAGAATGGACGGAGTTAGAAAAGAATCCAGATGCGAAGATAATAAGTTACAATTTGGTAAAGGAAAATCAAAATCCGCAGCAAAAAGAAGAGCACGACACCTAGAAAGATGTCACAAATGCGGAAAATGGTCACATGGAGGTAAATGTTCAAATAATCAAACATATTCAAACACCGAATTTGTTACTTTATGCAGAGACGGACCGTTCATATGTTTAGAAGAAAAGACACTGAATGCTCGAGGTTACGCCTATGTAGCTATGGAAAACCAATTAAACCGACTATCTTATGAATGGGATAGATCATATAATTAAGAAATCTATTTCACAGGTATGTTTGTACAGTTTTTATTTTTTTTTTTTATTTTTAACCTTTCGATAATAAACGCTAATTTGTTCGCTAAAAAGTATTAAATTGGTATTGAATAAAATTAGGTTTGGCGACCGAAATTATTGATATCATTCAAAAATTTATTACATCACTGCGAAATTTAACGTTTATTCTTAAGGTATAAATATCTTTAATCAATCAACCCAAAATATTTCAAAAATTCGTCATGAGTTAAATTAGGTCTTAGAACCGAAATTACTTTACCGAAAAGAGGGGCGCATATTTTTGATAATATTTGATTGATTAAAGTGGGATAAAAAGCCAAAAAGATTTTTAATTTTATTTTTACCATGTTTTTTAAAATTAATATTTAAATCTTAAATTAATATTGCAAACTTTGTAAAAACAATATTTAAAAAAAAAATGTAAATATTTAAAAAATTAATATAAGTTTGGTGTGAATTTATAATGTGAATTTTTAAATTAAGTCTGGTGTGAATTTTTAATTTTTAAAATATGAATTTTTAATTTTATGCATTTCAAATTTTAAGTTTGGTGTGATTTTTTAATATTAATTTTGAATTTTATATTTAAATTGTGTGAATTTAAAAACAAAAATTTACTTTATCTCATTAAGTTAAAAATATGATTTTTAAAATTCGTCGTAAGTTGAAGACTAGGTCTTTAAACCGAAATTGCTTTACCCGAGGGAGGGACGAGAACTTTTATTATCATTATTTTTAATCTTATTGAATTAAAGTATGCCAAAAACATTAAAAAAAAAACCCAAAAATCTTTACTTTTAAAAACAGCGCTTTGATTTGACAAATTTTAAAATTTTGTCGAGGGACAGACTAGGACAACGATCCGAAACGCCCTCGTTCCTAAAGGAAACCAAATTTTTAAAATTTAAATAATTATAAGTTTTATAAAGTATAAGGTTTTATATAAAAAAAAAAAAAACCTGAAAACACTGTACCCGGACCCCCATGCGATCGCATGGGTTTTACACTTCAACTCCATGCGATCGCATGGAGCTGAAGTCCAGACCTGATACATACAGCAGCCTGTTCTGCCTTCCTCACCACAACACACACACATTCACGAAACTCACCCAAAAATTCACCAATTTTCGCCATTTTTCCACCGTAATTCGTCATTTTTCTTGCTCTAATCATGCCTAGATTCTCATTCCTCAGCAAATTGGTAAAAATTACACCCCTAAACTCTATAAATTCCTAGTTTTTGTGATAATTACCAATTTTTTGCCTAATGCAATTTTGTTAATTTCTAGTGTAATTAGTGATAAATTGTTAGTATTTTATGCATGTATAACCTAGATTGATGCTATTTAACATGATTTGAAGCCAAAAACTTCAAAATTTTTAGAAATCTAGAGTTTGTGTTCTTGAGCAATTTGGGACTTTTTGATATAAACAGTTTATGGCCGATTTTTGTCATGAATTATTGCTAAATTGAGTAGTGTAACATGTTTAGATAGTTAAATGATCCAAACAATGATCCTAAACATGATTTTTGGAGATTAAAGTGGACTTTTTAAGTCCAAAATTCATGAACTTGATTTATTTGATATATTTGCCATTTGAGACTTGTTAAATTATTAGTAATGAATATTTTGACATGTTATTTGAGTTAAATGCTTATGAATTTTGTATACATTTTCATATGTGCTTATTTGAAAAATGTAGAATTGTGAAAAATTGTGAAAATGTGTATAAGTTTAATTGATTTAACATGTTATAGTGATTGTTTTAAGTTGTTATTTTGATAACACTAATGCATATTTGGATGCACAAATTTTGTGTTTAATGTATTTTACAGAGAGCCGACACTGGAGGTTCAGGAGCATCATCATCTAGACGACCAGCACCAGCACCAGAACCAGAACCAGAAATGCAACACGAACAAGAACCGCAACAGGAACAACAACAGCCTGATCAGCACATACCTTATTATGATCCAGTACAGTTTGTTGATGAATTTATAGTATTCCCAATGAGGCCGCCAGTAGAATTCCCAACGATTCCTGAGCACACTCTACATCCTAATCTGAGATTTGATAGAAGATGGAGAGATTACGAGACATATCAAAGGAACAAATTCAAATTGGTAACAAAAAATGTAGAGGTGCCAAGGGTAATTGATTGGGCCCCTTTGGAAACGGTCCATCTAGCTGACCGTGTTAGACAGCTTTTAGTTCAAAGGTATGGCAATTCTTCTTTTACAGATTGGGAACGTCTTTTCACCATTCGTAGACCTGTATATAAGGAATGGTGTGTTGAGTTGATGAGTACTGTATCACTTGATACAAATATAGTTAGGATAGATGATAGAAGATTTCTTAGGTTTATCCTTGGCGGTAGGATGTACAGAATGTCCATGCTGGACATGGCCAGGGCCTTACAGATATATACTCCTGGTGAGTTGCTATTACCCGATTGTACAAACTTGATTCATTATGGTGAACGGGTAGATAGTAACTTTGACGCTGATGCCATTTGGAGGCGTATGTCACATTTTGATGTTTTTACACGAGCAGGAGGACACTCCTATACACATATTGACAGAGCCGAGCTTCGTATTATTCATAGATTTTTGGCCAACTCGATTACACAAAGAGATCATAATAAAGAAAAAATTACCTTATATGATTTATTCTACCTAAAGTGTATTCGGGATCCTAGAAGCTTTGTCAATATCCCTTACTGTGTTGCTTTTTATTTATCTAAAATGGTAGAGGGAATGCAGGACGGGAGTATAATAGGAGGAGGTATTTTTGTTACTCTCATTGGAGAGTATTTAGGTGTTGATAGGAACCAGGGGGGTCCATTACAGATTTGTAGAGAACAGGTTGAGCCCTTAGGATTGAAAGTTTATGTGGGTGCTAAGGTATTGAAAAGTAGACGTAACCAGGCAGTACCCTATGAGGGATCTCATCCTCAGGTAGAGAGAGGCTCAGACGAGGAAATGGAGGAGGCGGAAGACATTAGGGATGTCTTTCGAGATGCTATTCTTGACGTCCACGTTCGTATAGATGAGGAAGCAATGACGAACGCGGCAAGACATAGTATGTATGAGCAGTGGAACTCCGAGCGAGTATACGAGGATTATAGGCGACGCCAACACGATAGCTGGATGTGTTGCTTTCCAAATACAAGGTTAGCAAGTGGGTGACACAAAACCGCAAGTTTTGAGCTAAAATTTTCAAATCTGAAACCCACCAAAACTACAAAAATATTTTGCAAACACCGGTAAAGGGTTATTCCGGAAAACTTATCTAGGGTAAAAGCTAGCTTGAATTTTCAAAAGATCAAATATTTTCATAAAGATCCAATTTCCTTAAGGATCTACATTTTCATAGTCATGTGGGACTGTAAACCGCCTTTCAAATGTGCACTTTGCTTTGGAAACCGAAAGTAAATCAGCTATTTGATTGCAAGTGTCGTTGACCTAAACCCGAGGCAACTGTGGATGACACACCCACCTTTAACCATGGTTCTATCGTTACTATCATTGTTTATACCGCCGTATAGAAATCACTGATGTACAAAGTGTGAAGAATAAAGAAGTGATTCTAGTATTTCAAGACGATATTGCTTGAGGACAAGCAACGCTCAAGTGTGGGAATATTTGATAATGCTAAAAACGAACATATATTTCATAGCATTATTCCTCAAGAAAGACAAGCTTTTAGTTGCAATTGTTCTATTTACAAGTGATATTCGTTTAAATAATAAAAGGTGAAGACAAAAGACAGATTCGACGAATTGAAGACGCAAACGACCAAAAAGCTCAAAAGTACAAAATACAATCCAAGAGGTTCCAATTATTGATAAGAAACGTCTCGAAATTACAAGAGTACAAGATTCAAAACGCAAAGTACAAGATATTAAATTGTACGCAAGGACGTTCGAAAATCCAGAACCGGGACCAGAGTCAACTCTCAATGCTCGACGCAACGGACTAAAAATTACAAGTCAACTATGCACATAAATATAATATAATATTTAAATAATTCTTATAATTATTTAATATATTATATTATTTATAAAACCGTCGGCAGAAGAAAACAACCAAAAATGAGCCTCCCCAGCTGGCCATGCGATCGCATGGCCTGGAAGGCATAAATCCATGCGATCGCATGAGCCCCAGTTCCAGCCCACATGCCTATAAAAATCGAGCTTTGGTGCACCAAAAATCATAATCCATCTCTCTCTTTTCTCATTCATACGTAAAATATATATATATATATTTATAATTTATATTTTAATTTTAATTATAATTCTAATAATAAGGGTATGTTAGCTAATGTTGTAAGGGTGTAAGTCGAAATTCTGTCCGTGTAACGCTACGCTATTTTTAATCATTGTAAGTTATGTTCAACCTTTTTAATTTAATGTCTCGTAGCTAAGTTATTATTATGCTTATTTAATCCGAAGTAATCATGATGTTGGGCTAATTACTAAAATTGGGTAATTGGGCTTTGTACCATAATTGAGGTTTGGACAAAAGAACGACACTTGTGGAAATTAGACTATGAGCTATTAATGGGCTTTATATTTGTTTAACTAAATGATAGTTTGTTAATGTTAATATAAAGATTTACAATTGGGCATCCCTATAAATTACCATATACACTCAATCGGACACGATGGGCGGGGTATTTTTATGTACGAATAATCGTTCATTTAACCGGACACGGGAATGGATTAATAGTCACTAGAATAATTAAAACAGGGGTGAAATTATGTACAGGGACACTTGGTATAATTGATAACAAAATATTAAAACCTTGGGTTACACTCAGTTGACATCCTGGTGTAATTATTAAACAAAGTATTAAAATCTTGTTACAGTTTAAGTCCCCAATTAGTGGAAAATTTAACTTCGGGTATAAGGATAATTTGACGAGGACACTCGCACTTTATATTTATGACTGATGGACTGTTATGGACAAAAACTAGACGGACATATTAAATAATCCAGGACAAAGGACAATTAACCCATGGGCATAAAACTAAAATCAACACGTCAAACATCATGATTACGGAAGTTTAAATAAGCATAATTCTTTTATTTCATATTTAATTTCCTTTATTTTATATTTAATTGCACTTCTAATTATCGCATTTTTATTGTTATTTTATTTAATTGCACTTTTAATTATCGTACTCTTTAATTATCGCAAATTTATTTTATCGCACTTTTATTATTCGCAATTTCATTATCGTTATTTACTTTACGCTTTAATTTAAGTCTTGTATTTATTTTTAATATTTTACATTTGGTTTTAACTGCGACTAAAGTTTTAAAATCGACAAACCGGTCATTAAACGGTAAAAAACCCCCTTTATAATAATAATATTACTTATATATATTTGTATTTTTATAAAAGTAAACTAATATAGCATTAAGCTTTGTTTAAAGATTTCCCTGTGGAACGAACCGGACTTACTAAAAACTACACTACTTTACGATTAGGTACACTGCCTATAAGTATTGTAGCAAGGTTTAAGTATATCCATTCTCTAAATAAATAAATATCTTGTGTAAAATTGTATCGTATTTAATAGTATTTTCTGCTAAAATTAATAACTATTTTATACCACTCTGCTAAAACATCACTAGTTGTCTAGATCACCTGAGGTGTTGAAGCACACATTGATTCACTTCTCAAATCACTAAGAGAGCTACTCAACATATGTAATCAAAGTCAATCCTAAAACAAACTCATAGCAATGGTTCTTTTGCCAATCTCAACAACACATGATCATCTAATTCATTCAAACAACAATATTCAATTGAGTTGGGCCAAACACTACCATTAGAGATTCATAGATAAGCAAACACAAGAGATTTAGCCAATCATGGCTAAAACTAAACTAATAATAAGCATAGAAATGTAAATCATCATCATATTCAAGCTATTACAAGTAATCAAAGCAAGTATTAAGATTAAAGTAATGATTACAACTAAATAGTGTAAAGTAATTAAAGTGAAGTAAAGATTACAACCCAAATTGCAAAGAAGATGAAGATCTATGCTAAGTGATGATGAATCTTGAACAATCTCCCTTGAATCCTCCCTTAATCTCTAATAGATGATAAAATTAAGGTTTTGTGTGTGAAAATCGGACCCTAGGCAGCTGCTACAAAAGATGCATATGAAAAATGAACTAATCTCGTCCCTTTTATAGTGCTGAAAATCTGGGCTGAAGCAGCGACAGGAGCGCCGCTTTTACTTCAGGAGCGGCACTTTTGGCTATCTTCAGGAGCGGCGCTTTTGATGAATAGCGACACTTTTGGCTCTGATCAGGAACGACGCTTTTGGTTGAAGAACGGCGCTTTTGCCCACTGATAAGAAATGAAGACAAATCGTGCATAATAACGACGCTTTTAGTTCTGGAGCGGCGCTTTTGATCCTGTAGGAGTGGCGCTTTTAGGCCAGGAACGGCGCTTTTGGAGCTGTTTCCTGCACTTGTCATTTTCTAAACCAATTTTGCCTAAGATTTGATCAATTTTACACCAAATCAACTCTTTAGCCCAATATTTACCAAATAGCTCAATAACATACTAAATGGGTCCCGAGATAGTCAAAAGCCGAGCAAAGTGAGGTAGATATCGCAAGATAAATATATATAAATTGAGCGATATCAGTCCTACAGCCATGAATCAACTTGGAACTTCAATCCGATCAAAATCTTGTTTTAGTCATACCGGGTGATCCGTGGCTCTGATTTCGATGAGCCGAACATGAATGTTCATCCAATCATCAATCCTAAACCACTAGTACACCCTAGAGACTCCAAAAGTGGTCACAAATTCGGACCAAAACTGAATACATTCGTTTATATATTTTAATTCCATGAAAACACTAAATTAATCATAACTTACACTAAATTAATCATAACTTAAGTTCCGGGAATCGAAATAGCATGAATCCTGAGTCTAAAATCAATGTATTGATGAGAGGAACACATCTAAATACTTTAATTTATCAAAAACATCAGTTAAATGTACAGAAATGATCAAATAGTCCGCTGTCCAAAATTTATCAAACCGAAAACATACAAACTCGAGCATTTCTGCGCATACAATCAATAATACAACAATACACAAGTGCTATACTATCATAATAACATCTAAATCAGTAAAATTAAATAAAAATCAAAAAGCTAGGGTTAAGGTTTATACCCTAATCGAGAAATGAAAGGTATAGACGCGTAAAGAACGATGCGGTGAATCCGGAAATGATGAAAGCCCTTTGAATTAATTAACAATTTGATGAAGATGATGATGTTTTTGGGGGTTGTAGTCGACGACTCCAAATGGGGGAGGAGGAGAGGATTTTGCAAGTATTTAAAAGTAGGTTAAAATGAGAGAATGGTAAAATGAAATTGTAAAATTCAAAATCGAAAAAGAACAAGGCTAACACTCCCTCCCTTGGAGTGTTCGGTCGAGAATTGCATGGGGGTAGGCCCCATGGCCCAATTTTGGTTAAATGGTAATTTACTTGTGGCCCGAATGCCCGAACGAAGCCCGAAATGCGAAAACGCTACTACGCGATTGAATCTTCGGAGAGATAACATATACGCGCCAAATAAAATATATAAACACTATATACAATCATATGACATCAAAATATAATATTTAAAATAATTTGGATTTAAAAATCCCAAAAGTTTGGCCGTTGGTTTGAAAACCGAAAAGATTCGCCGGATAGAAATCCACGACACGTAGAAACATATAACTTTATCAACATGAAGTTCAACAAGAGGAATAGTCTCATCGGCCTCGGCCAAACACTTCTTCAAATTCGACACATGGAAAACATCATGAACGGCGCTAAGTTCTTGTGGCAATTTCAAACGATAAGCCACAGGTCTAACTCTCTCTGTAATTTCAAACGGTTCAACAAATCGAGGATTCAACTTTCCTTTTTTACCAAAACCTACCACACCCTTCCAAGCTGATACCTTCAACATAACACGGTCACCGACCTGAAATTCTAAATCCTTCCTTCTAACATTGGCGTAACTCTTTTGCCGACTCATGGCGGTTCTCAATCTCTCTTTAATCTGTACGATCTTCTCTGTAGTCTCGTGAATAATCTCTGGGCCTGTGAGTTGAGCATCCCCAACCTCATTCCAACAGATAGGAGACCTACACTTTCTACCATGCAGAGCTTCAAACGGTGCGGCTTTAATACTTACATGATAGCTGTTATTATAAGAAAATTCGGCCAGTGGCAAGTACCTATCCCAACCATTACCACAATCAATGATGCACGCTCGTAACATGTCTTCCAATGTTTGAATAGTCCTTTCACTCTGACCATCCGACTGTGGATGATAAGCGGTGCTCATATCCAACTTCGTTCCCAAAACTTCCTGTAAAGACTGCTAAAACCTCGATGTGAATCGACTGTCTCGGTCTGAACTAATGGATACAGGAACACCATGTCTGGAAACAATTTCTTACAAGTACAAGCGAGTAAGCTTCTCCATCGAATCAGTTTCCTTAATTGGCAAGAAATGAGCTGACTTTGTGATTCGGTCAACAATAACCCAAATGGTATCATAACCACCCCCAATTCTCGGTAACTTCGTAATAAAATCCATTGTAATGCCTTCCCACTTCCACTCGGGAATTTCAGGTTTCACCAAAGGTCCGGACGAGTTCTGATGTTCGGTTTTAACCTTAGCACAGGTCAAACACTTAGCCACATAAGTAACCACATTAGTTTTCAAATTAGGCCACCAATACAACTCCTTAAGATCATGATACATCTTCCCTGAACCAGGGTGAATAGAGTATCTCGACTTATGAGATTTGTCTAAACAAGTTGTCGCAAATCACTAAATTTCAAAACCCAAAGACGTCCCGCAAAATACCGAGTACCATCGGTTCGTACCTCAAACTGTTTATTCAAGCCTCAGACCTTCCCGTTACGAAATTCCCCTCCTTCAAGGCTTCTTGTTGTACCTCAAGAATCTGCCTAGCAAGGTTGGTTCGAATTGTCATATTCAAGGCTCTAAACCTATGAGGTTAAACTCTCTCTTTACGACTCAAAGCATCATCTACAACGTTGGCTCTTCCCGGATGATAAAGGAGTTCACAATCAATATCGTTCAACAACTCAACCCATCGTCGCTGCCTCATATTCAACTGTTTTTGATCAAAGATATGTTGAAGACTTTTATGATCAGTGTACACTGTACATTTGACCCCATATAGATAATGTCTCCAAATCTTAAGCGTAAACACAACAACTTCCAACTCTAAATCATAGGTTATATAATTCTGTTCATGGATCTTCAACTGACGTGACGCGTAAGTAATGACTTTCTTTCGCTGCATCAAAACACAACCAAAGCCCTGACACGAAGCGTCACAATAGATAACAAAATCATCATTACCCTCAGGTAGTGATAATATCGGAGCGGAAGTTAACATCTTCTTCAGAGTTTGGAAAGCAGACTCTTGTTCACTCTTCCACTCGTACTTCTTCCCCTTATGCGTTAAAGCAGTCAGAGGTTTCGCTACTCGTGAAAAATCTTGAATGAACCTTCTGTAATAGCCTGCCAAACCTAGAAACTGACTAACCTGAGTAGGAGTCTTCGGAATTTCCCACTTCTCAATTGTCTCAAACTTGGCAGGATCAAATTGAATTCCCTGTTTACTAACAACATGTTCAAGGAATTGAACTTCTCTTAACCAGAACGCACATTTGTTGATTTACACTTCGATTCTTTCATTCGTGGAATAACTCTCTTTGTTCTAAGGTGAACTTCATAGCCCCGTTTTAGATATTTATTGATTTTTATAAATCTTGGGGTGAGACGCATGCTTGTATTTAAGTGATTTACACTTTAGACATAAGTACTTAAACTTTTTGATATGCAACTTCATGAGACTTATGTTAACTTGTATTGATTATATCTTTACATGCAAATCCCCGTCATAATATCGTTAATTGCTGGAATTAAAATGTTGCAAGTTTAATTATTGTGAGTAGGCCTATTGAGAGCGACGTCTCTACACATTGACCGATCGTCAAAGGGGTACATAATAATGATTATCGACACATGTACAGTGTCAGAGGTTAATGTTTGGCTCGATATTATAACTCATGGCATATTGAATATTTTTGTTTTGAATTAAATCTTGTGGTCTAAAACTTTATTGATTATTAAACCTACGATGTTCACTCAACCATTGTGTTGACATTTTTAAGCATGTTTGTCTCAGGTGAAGATTAGCTTATGTACCGCCATATGTTGCCTTGCTAGCTGATGCATTGAAGTCCACATATTTATATCTTAGCATTTGTTAAACAATTGTTAATTTCATTTGGGTTTATCATGTAAAATATTATTTCGTTTCCGCTGCAATACAATTATTGTTTTTTATAAAACGTCTTATTTAGAGTCATTCTCGCTTATATACTTGTGTTGTGATATTGTGAAGTTATATTCACCCCCGGTCCTATTTGGGGGTATAACAGTACAAATAATTAAAATATGTCCTAAAATATTAAAGATATGTTATAATTCAGTAGGCTTATAACTACCTTTAGTGGTTCTTGACTGTAGAAGGTATATAGAGATAGAGATACTGTAAAACGGAGAAAACAAAGGTTGAACAAAAGGTATGAGTAATTGGTTTTTTATTTATAGAAAAATGTACAATGAGAGTTTGGTGGCATTTGGAATCTAGAGAGAGAGAGTGTTTTTGTTAATCAAAAAATACACATAATAAACTCTAACTCAACACACCTATTTATACTCAAAAAAATATACTATGCAATATCTATAATAATAATAAAATTATCATTCAATTATTACTTTTATAACACTCCCCCTTGGATGATAATTTTATTAGTGAATAACTAGTACTGCCTCGTTAAAAACCTTGCTAAAGAAAACCCTTTGGGATAAAACTTTAGCTAAGGGAAAAAGAGTGCAGCATAGAGTTGACTCCCCCTCAAGTAGGCAACGCCTGAGTTGTTACATCTTCTGAACATGCCTCATGCCAATATTATGAACGTGTGTTCTGAAAATAGCAGTTAGCAGTGCTTTGGTATAAAGATCAGCAGAGTTGTTGATTGAACGTATCTCATTTTAATCTGGTTGTCTTTTACGATATCTTGAGTATATGAGAAAAATCTGAGGTTTTCATCTGAAACTGTATCATCTAAATCTTTTATGTACAAGTTTGGCCCTCGTGATTTGTCTACAGTCTCCTTCATGGTTTGTTCAAACCGTTGTTTCAGTTCCTATTCCCTTTCAGTCTTTTTCTGAGCCTTACCAATATACCATTCTTTTCCATCAAACTTATGACCGTTAAGACCGTTTATAGCTTTAGCGCCTCGTCAGCATTTATGTTTTGTTCTGTCATTTTTGATACTCTTCTTTCATTTGTATTATGTAAGCTGTATTATCTTCATAGATAGTTGTTACGCTTTTATAGCGTTCTAGTCCACAAGAATCAATAATGATTTGTATCATTGATCTTAACTAAAATCATTCCCGAGTAGCTTCGTGTAATGCAATCACTTCGGTATGATTTGATGATGTTGCAACAAGTGTTTGTTTTGAGAACGTCATGATATTGCGGTGCCTCCATTTAGGAATACATATCCAGTTTGAGATTTAGCTTTATGTAGATCGGATAAATAATCTGCATCTGTATAACCAAACAAATCTTGTTTCGAGTTGTTAGAATAAAATAATTATAAATCAGTAGTTTCCCGAAGGTATCAAACTATTTGTTTGATCCCATTCCAATGTATTTTGGTAGGGGCTGAGCTGAATCTTGTCAACAAATTAACTGCAAAAGAAATGTCAGATCTTGTATAATCTATAAGATACATAAGAACCTCAATTGCACTAAAATATAGAACTTCCGATCTGTTAAAATTTTCATGATCTTCGCAGGGATGAAATAGATCAGTGTCAATATTGAGTGATCTAACAACAATGAGTTTGTCTTTAAAAAAAAATGTTTTAAAATCTTTTCGGTATAAGTTGTTTGATGTACAAGTAAACCATTAGGCATATGCTCAATTTGCAATCCAAGGTAATACTTGGTTTTTTCAAGATCTTTCATTTCAAAATAATTCTTTAGAAGTTGAATGATTTCATAGATCTCTTTATTTGTTCATATGATGTTAAGAACATTGACATAAACAACTACGATCTCATATCCGAACATTGTTTTTATAAAACATACGTGCAAAATAAGTTTATATTTATACCCTTTTTTTTTATCAAGTAGCCATTTAATCGGTTATACCACATACGTCCCGTTTGTATAAACCCACTTAGAAATCTTTGTGATTTAATGGAATATATTCCCTTGGGTTTTACATTAGATGCTTATGATACCTTAACCCTTTAGGTATATTCATATATATCACTATTAAGTGATCCATACAGATAAGTAGTAACAACATTCATGAGATGCATTTAAATAACTACCAGGTTGATTAAGTATCTAATAAGTAATTGTATCCATTACAGGAGGATAATTTTTCCTCCTAATTCATTTATGGTCTTTGTGGGAAATATTGAGTTACAAGTCTAGTTTTGCCTTGTAACTTCATTTGCACATTTCTTTTCGGATAAAAATTCATTTGTATCCCATACGTTTCACATCTTTAAAAGTGATAACGATTGATCCGAAAACTTTTCTTTTATCGAGCGATTCTAATTCAGCTCTTATTGCTCCTTTCCATTGAGCTCAATCATGTCCATTTTGTATATTCAATGACAGATTTTAGTTCCAGATCATCATCTTTATTCATGATGTCATTGTAACATTATATGAAAATATCTCATAGAGATTTTAGTTTCATTTCGGTTCCATAATATTGCATAATTTATCGCAATTTTACTATTTACATTTATCAATATCCTCTGCAGAAGGAATATTGATTTGTGGTTCTTCTTGAACACTTTCTCTTACCTCATTATCAGCTGATTTTCTTTTTCGAGGATTTTTATCTTCGGAACCAATTGATCTTCCACGTTTGATGCGTGGCAAAGACTCAACAGTGACATTATTGCCAGCTTTTGGAATTTCAGTTCGAGCTGGAGCATTTATCGCTGGTATATATGATTTAGTCACTTTTTTATATCTGTAAATGCATAAAGTAATTAATTTGCAAGTTCTTGCATATGCATTATTTTTGAACTTTCGTTTCACATTCTTTTGTGCGAGTTCAATATACCTTAATTGATGTTCACATCATGAAGCATCATTTTATTTTTTATTTTTATTTCTCCCCCTAATCTAGGGAACAATGTTTTATTAAAATGACAATCAGCAAAACGTGCTGTAAAAACATCACCCATCATGGGTTCAATATATCTTATGATTGAAGATGTTTTATATCCAAAATATATTATCATCTTTCTTTGAAGAACCATTTTATTGTGTTGTGGTGATACAATTGGAACATACACTGCACAACCAATGTTTTAAGGTAGAAAATATTTGGCTCTTGGCCAAAATCAAGTATTAAGTGAAAATATTTACGACTTCCACATGGTATAATGCGAATTAATGTCGCAGCATGTAAATTTACATGTCCACATATAAATATTGAGAGATTTGTACTCATTATCAATTGTCTAGTTATTAGCTGTAAGCGTTTATCTATTGATTCAGCTAAACCAATTTTGTGTATGCACATGAGCAACTGGATGTTCAACAACAATCCCTGTAGATATATAATGATCATTAAATGCTTGAGATGTTAACTCACCAGCATTATCAAGTCTCATCCTTTTAATGGTGTAATCAGAATAATGTGTTCTCAATTTAATAATTTGTGCAAGAAACTTTGCAAATGCCATATTACGGCTTGATAACATACAAATATGAGACCATCCGCTAGATGCGTCTATTAGAACCATGAAATATCAAAATGGTTCACATGATGGATGAATTGGTTCATATATCTTACCTTGAATTCTTTCAAGAAACATTTGTGATTCTTTTTCACAATATACTTTTCATTAATCACCATATGTGCTTTCCATTAATCACCATATGTGTTTTTTTTTTTTTTTTTTTATAAATCACCATATGTGTTTTTTTTTAACATATATCCTTTTCACCATATACGCTTTTAATCATATGCGCTGTGTTTTTCACCATATGCGCTTTTAATCATATGCGATTTTCATCATATGCGTTGTGCTTTTCATCATATTTGCTTTTTATCATATACGCTTATCATATGCGATTCGCTTTTTATCATATGCGCTTTTTTATGTGAATAGTAAATTAATTAATTTTGTTTTACTATTCATATGAATTAATTTAGATTTACTATTTTGTTAATTGAGTAATATATATATACATCATATACTTGTGACTCCGAAGGCTCAAATGAATTTGACCATATAGTTATACGTTGTACCTTGCACATTAATTTTCAGTAGAAGCTTTAGATGCATATTATTTTCAGTAGAAGCTTTAGATGCACTTTTTTTTTAATCACCAAATACCACAAACACTTTGTTTGCGTTTGTTCATAGTCATCAATGAAAACCATTTTCTTTAATTTTATTTTATACAATAAAATTAACGCATCATTATTCTTTTCAAAAACAATAATCTATTGTTATTGTTCACTTGTGCCATGTTTAACAACAAAAGTCAACAACCTCTGTCTTGTTTGTTGTGGCAACCAAAAAGAACCTTTGCTTTTGTTACCGAGAATCCAAGACCAAAAAACAATTAATTTTTAATTAATCTTTTATCAAAACCATAAATGATTTTATTGATCTACGTTGATATGGCCATAAAGAATTGACGGCTGACCTACTTTTGTAAGTGTATTTCGGCTATCATCCCGAAAACGCACAACGACCTTTTTTTTTTATGAACTATTTGTTTCATATCTAGCTTAGGCAATTATTGTGAACATTTGGTCCCTATAAGAGCATTTATTTTTTAGACTTTTAGTTGATTTGTACTTGTCACAATTAGGGATAGCACCCGCGGGTCGTGGACGCGGATCCATTGGATCCATCACCCGTACCCGCGGATTTTTTTTTAAGAGACATCCAATTGAACCCTTGTTCGTTGAAATAATTTGACTATATTTTTACTCCCCATTATTAAACGGGCCATTTTGATGCACACTCTTAAAAAAATAATTTGTTTTTTAAGTTTTATTATTCAACCTCCTTTTTTCAACGGTCACGTTTTTAACAAAACATTTGACAAGTTTGGAAAAAAGTTTTTTATTGATTATCATCAAAAGTTTTATATTGTCACTCTACTGGATGAAATTATGGCATACAACCAAAATTGCAACCCAACACTACATAAGAACAAAAAGGTTGTTTTTAATTAACATATGTATATGTGTTAAACTCGGAATAATAATAACTTATTTTAGAAAATTAACATAAGACATGTTGAAACATTTTTGTCACATTTAGCTCATCAAGTCTAATACTTATCATTGATAGATTTTATCACGTCTAGGAGATGTTTACTTTTTTCTTGTATTAAGTCCTACTTTCATTTACCTTTGTTTGGAAAAAAGTTTTTTTTTACTTTGTTTTCCCCCTTTCTGTAAAACTCATTTAAACACTTTCTTTGTTTTTTTTTTTTAAAAAAAACTTCCTTTTTTTTACGTTACCCGTAAATTATAAATATATAAAAAAAACTTTTTGTTAAAATTTTTTTTTTTCTAGTTTTTAAAAGGCCACTTGACCAATTTTTTAATTCTTTTACAACACCTGATATCGTGATCGTGACCTTTCACTAAAGCAAGAGATATTCTTGATAAACTAAACACGGACTCGTGTTTGAAATTGTCGGCCACAAAAAAATTCATTTGATAAAAGTATATATTTTTTTTTTAGTTATAGAAGGAGACCACTTCATTTTCAATACTTCATTTTTGACAAAAAACTATTCAATTTTACCATCCCTTTTTTTTCTTACTTTAACTTTTAAGATATACTTTTAATAAAAATACAAACTACTTTTTCTTATTTTAACTTTTAAGATTTACTTTTAATAAAAATACAAACTACTTTTTGTATTTTAACTTTTAAGATTTACTTTTAATAAAAGTACAAACTACTTTTTCTTATTTTAACTTTTAAGATTTACTTTTAATAAAAATACAAACTATTTTTTTATTTTAACTTTTAAAATTATAAATTTAAGAATAAACATTAGTATGCATGAAATAAATAATGATTAATTGCATAAGTAATCATAAATGTTAGATAACATATAAAGACCCCGTCGTATTCGTATTGATCGGAATTAATCTCGACCCATGGTACCGTGTTGTCAAATGACGTGTTGCGTACATAAAGTACCGTGTTGTCAAATGACGTGTTGCGTACAATCATGAGGTCTTATTAACATAAATATAAATGTTAGTGAAGTTAATAAGAGTTAGATTACAGAAAATATAATTCAGGTGGTATAACCGACCATATATAACTTAAATAACATAAATATAAATGTTAGTGAAGTTAGTAAAAGTTAGATTACAGAAATATAATTCAGGTGGTATAACCGACCATATATAACTTAAATAACATAAATATAAATGTTAGTAGTCCAAAATTTGATATATTCGAGTCTGAAAATTATTAATAATTTCATACCTTGATTAGTGATTCGTGATCGTTTGAGATATCTTTTAATTACACTAAGCTTTTCGTGCTGATAACGTGTTATAATTCAGTAGACTTATAACTACCTTTAGTGGTTCTTGACTGTAGAAGGTATATAGAGATAGAGATACTGTAAAACGGAGAAAACAAAGGTTGAACAAAAGGTATGAGTAATTGGTTTTTTATTTATAGAAAAATGTACAATGAGAGTTTGGTGGCATTTGGAATCTAGAGAGAGAGAGTGTTTTTGTTAATCAAAAAATACACATAATAAACTCTAACTCAACACACCTATTTATACTCAAAAAAATATACTATGCAATATCTATAATAATAATAAAATTATCATTCAATTATTACTTTTATAACAAGATAAAAAATACAACTAAAAGAAACAATATAAGTACTGTACTAGTTAATGTAGTGGTTTTCTTTTTCTATCTTAACATTGCGTCAAACGCATCCTTAGTGCATCATGAGTGACATATTTTTTCCGATGGTCCCTACCCGTAACACCAGGTCCTCAACGTTCAGCTACATCGCTTCGACCTTTCCGCTGACATTGGACGTTGGGTTTTCGAAGTTCCAAGCTATATTTTTTAGATTTTTTTTTTTTTTTCATTTTTTGTTGATCCTAATATTGAACATGAAATCTCTACTACTTATTCACTATTTCTAAATTTTAGCAGAAATTTGAACAGAATTTTCGGTTGACATTCACCACTCCTTTTGCTCTTAGTATTACCTCTCTCACATGTGGATTTTTATGAGTTATAAATTTCCTAGTTTTGTTTAATTTTGTACGGAGTATTTTATTAAGGTAAAAACAAATGCTCCATAAATACTAAGATTGTTTCTTATACAATTTTATACTAGTAACAATCAATTCAAAATAAATAGACTTGTATTTAGAATATTTATTATATTTATGACTTTCATCAGAAAAATTTATAAAATAAAATCTATTCGATGATAAGTGATTCCATGGTGTATTACTCACATGCACCTCACATGCTTACTGAGTTACAATCCGCACACTCATAAACTAACCAATAGAAAACCATTCTATCTACTACACAGATCACCATCTGACGGCTCTCCACCAACCACATTACTTCTAATCCCACGGTTCACAGTCATCTCTCAAAAAACACAAACTTTCACCCTCCTGTATATAAATCGCACCCCAACTTCACTCTAATCAACAAATTAATACAAATTCAAAATTCACACAAAAATCGAAAATGTCAGGAAGAGGAAAAGGAGGCAAAGGGCTTGGAAAGGGTGGAGCGAAACGACATCGTAAGGTTCTTCGTGATAACATCCAGGGAATCACTAAACCGGCGATCCGTCGTCTAGCTAGACGTGGTGGTGTGAAGCGTATCAGCGGTTTGATCTATGAGGAGACACGTGGCGTGCTCAAGATCTTTCTAGAAAATGTGATTCGTGATGCTGTGACCTACACCGAGCATGCTCGCCGGAAAACTGTGACTGCGATGGATGTTGTTTACGCTTTGAAACGACAGGGCCGTACTCTTTACGGTTTTGGTGGTTAGGGTTTAGTTCTATTATGTTAGGGCGTAGTCTTTTGGCTGATTTAGATCTGGTAATGATTTGTGTAGAGATGTTATGCTATTATTAGATATGTCGGTGTAATTGAAGCTTTGATTTCGCATTAATATCATGGTTAATTGATTTCTGTTATCTTTATCGTTTCCTTAATTTGCGTTTTGGTACTTTTGTACAATTGGGTTGATGCAGTATAATTTTGATGTCTTTCATCAATTCGAAGTTCAATAAATCTACTGGTGCGTTTCAATTTACTTGAATTTGCGTTGATTGAATCGAATGTGCGATAGTGTGTTACTTTAGATTATGAATTTGTTTTGATTTTGGGGTGTTTTGCCGTTTTTATTTTCGTGATGTATCAGTTTTTATAAAACGTTTGAGTGCTGTAAGGTGTTGGAATTAGTATTTGTAATTGAAATACGTAGTAAAAGTTATTAGGCAGAAAATTGAAACAATATTTACCAGAATAAATCTCATAAATTCAATATCTATTAGAAGAGAAGCTAAAAAACGCGCTGCAACTTAGTAATGGTGAGAATGATTATAGATGGTTACTCGGTTCGAATGGGAAATTCAAATTAAATTTCTTTCGGTAATTCTTGATGAGAAACTTATGCCATTCCAAATCTAATCTGGTTCAGTTTCTTTGGCTACCATGTATTCTAGAAAGGGCTAATATGTTCGTATGGTGACCATGGTTGCAAATGACATCCATCCGTTGTGACCTTTTGGAAGTTTTGGTGACTATCCCCTCTCGACTCCGTCTCGGGGGTCTAATAAGTCTGTCAACGATAAAAAAATCGGCTTTGAGTATGAGAATTAATAACTTGCTAGAATAGAAGTTTAGTAAACAAAATATGAACAAAGAATGCGCAAACTTGAAGTGTATTGTAAATAGTTTACCTTATTTTTAAATATTACATTCTACCTCTTTAAATACAAGAGAAATATTAAATGCATAATAAATGCAAATCAACTATACCTAAGAAATATAAAATGGCAACTACACTTAGAAAATATTAAATGCCAACTACACTATTATCATAAATGCATTTATCTAAAAATTTGGAAATATCCCATAAATCAAGGAATTATAAAATCTCATAAATCAAGGGATTATGTTGCACTAATTTTAACACTCCCCTAAGTGCAAACTCTCGATCAAAAATTCCCGACGCTTCTCGAAATTCCATGAACTTAGTTTTCATTAGAGCTTTAGTAAAGATGTCGGCTACTTGAGCATTTGTCCTTACGTTTGCTAGCTCGATCTCCCCGCTAAGAACTTTTTCACGAATAAAATGATATCTCATTTCTATATGCTTAGTACGGGCATGAAACACAGGATTCGAAGCAAGCTTGATTGCACTTTCGTTGTCACATTTCAATTTGACAACATAATCTACTTTTTCAAGTATGTCACCAATCAATCTTCTTAACCAAATACATTCTTGAGCTGCCATTGTTGCAGATATGTATTCCGCTTCCGTGCTAGACAAAGCAACAACATCTTGCTTCTTGCTACACCATGAAATAATAGCGGAACCCATGTTAAAACAGTAACCCGAAGTTGAATGGCGATCATTTGCATCTCCCATCCAATCTGCATCCACGAAACCTTTTAACAAAACATTATCACACTTCTTATACCATAAGCCGTGGCCTATTGATCCTTTTACATAACGAAGAATCCTTTTTGCTGCATCAATATGAACATTAGTTGGACATTGCATAAATTGTGAAACAATGCCAACCGAGTAAGCAATTTCCGGCCTTGTGATGGTAAGATAGATCAAACTTCCAACCATTTGTCGAAACAACTTCACATCCTTGAGCTCTTTTCCTTGATCTTTCTTCATTTTGAGGTTTGGTTCCATTGGAGTAGTCATAGGCTTTGACTCCCCCTTGTTGAAACGTTCCAAGAGACTTCTTGCATAACTCCTTTGAGAGATAAATTATCCGTTTTCTAATTTATCAACTTCCAAGCCAAGAAAACATCCAATCTCCCCCAGATTCTTCATTTCAAAACGAACCGAAAGATCATCACTTAAACTAGAGATTTCTGACTCGTTTCCTCCGGTGATAATCATGTCATCAACATATAATAACACCAAAACATGGAAACCTGATTCTTTCTTTACAAACAAACTAGAATCCACATCAGAAATCTTAAAACCACAAAAGACAAGGTATTGTGCAACCTTACCGTACCAAGCTCTCGGAGCTTGTTTCAAGCCATAAAGAGCTTTCTTTAATCGGCACACATATTCTGGAGATTGATTTGAAATGAACCCAATAGGTTGTTCCATGAACACCTCACGATCAAGCTCTCCATATAGAAAAGCATTCTTCACATCAAGTTGCCACAATTTCCACCCTTTGTAAGCCGCTAATGAGATTATTGTTCTCACCGTTACCATTTTAGCCACGGGGCTAAAAGTTTTCTCATAATCAAGCCCATAACTTTGACAAAAGCCACGAGTCACCAACCGAGCCTTGAACCTATTAATGGTTCCATCCGAGTTCTTCTTCAAACGGTAGACCCATTTGTAAGTAACCGATTTACATGCTTCCGGTTTCTTGACAAGCTCTCAAGTTTCATTCTTTTTCAATGCATCAATCTCCTCTTGCATTGCTTTTCTCCAATCCGGAGAATCTTTAGCTTCTTCATAACATGTTGGTTCTTCAGTTAAGCCACTTGAAAAGAAACAAGTTGTGACTGTGTTCACCTCATAGTCACTTAGATGTCTTGGTTGTCTCTTTTCTCTTGTTGACCTTCTAACTTGAGTTGGTACTTCTTCACTAGGTGTCTCTTCTTGAGTTTGAGAAACACCATCATTCTCACTTTCTTCTTGAGTGTCGAAGCTAGGAAACATAAATTTGTAATCTCTATTTCTTCACCATTTTTGCTTGATTCAGAAAATTGAGTAGACACTTCATCAAATACCACATCTCTTGAAGTGGTAAACTTCTTTGTTTCTTGATCCATACACCTCCAACCTTTCCTGTGAGAATCATAACCAACAAAATACACTTTCGAGCTTTTGGGTCAAGTTTGGTTCTGTTAGCTTTTGGAACATGAACATAACAAATAGAACCAAACACCCTAAATTAGCTTACATTTGACTTTTGACCATAAGCTAGCTCAAAAGATGATTTTTGTGTACCTGGCCAAGATGGTAACCGATTAGACACATGACAAGCACATTGAAGTGCTTCCGCCCATAGCTCCCTAGGCAACCCTTTATCATGTAACCAAGATAAACATATATTGAAACAAGGTAAGCAATTTTTCTTTCTGAAACCCCATTTTGTTGTGGAGTATCCGGACAAGTCATTTGGCGAGAAATACAATTTGTTTTACAATAAGTAAAGAAATCATTTGACATGAATTCTCCACCATTATCACTCCTAAGAGCTTTTACCTTTCTCCAAAATTCTGATTCTACCGCTTCTTTGAATTCTATGAACTTTGATAAGGCTTCACTTTTCTCCTTTAGGAATTTGCCCAAGTAAATCGAGAATAGTCATCAATTAACACCATGATATAGCAATGACCGTTATAACTTGGTGTTTTTGTTGGCCCCATCAAGTCCGTATGAATCAAGTCAAGCAAACCTTATTTTCGATTTGTTGACATCTTATATGAAAGTCGGTGTGACTTTCCATATTGACATCCTTGACATATTACTTCCTCATGAACATTCTTTAATTGAGGAATTCCATCAACTAGTTTATGTGAGAATATCTTTTGCAACATTTGATATCCCACATGGCCTAGTCTAGCATGCCAAATAGCTCCGTTGTCGGTTTGACTTGTTTTCTTCACGTAAGCCTCACCTGCGGACAACACAAACAAAGAACCTTTCTTTTATCCCGTGAAGAGAACATCACCCACAATCTCCTTGACATTCTCAAGGACTTTCACATCCGTTGGACCAAAAAGAACATATTTTCCAGATTCGGTAATTTGAGGTACCGAAACTAGATTCTTGGTCAATTTAGGAACAAGATAAACATCTTCCAAAGTAAAAGTATTATTATTAACATCAATAATAGCATTACCTTCCTTTTTAACCGGATGAGTTGAGTTGTCGGCTGTGATTACAACTCGATTTTGATTGTGATCTATAACGTCATGAAGAAGAGTTTAATCACCGGTCACATGATGAGAGCAACCCGAATCAATAATCCATTGATTCTTCTTAACAACCGTATCAACGGTAAAACATTGCTCCCATTTGACTTCATCATCATCGTTGCTTGAACAAGCCACGTTTGCTTTTGTGACTTTAGAACGACAATATTTCTTGATGTGACCAACCTTCCCGCACTTGTAACATGTGGGAGGTTTCTTTTCATAGTTACTTTTGTAACTAGTTTGCTCTTCTTCTTTTTCTTTGCTAGAAGAACCTTTCTTGAAGTTCTTCCCTTTTGAAAATAATACCGCATCATTTTCAAATCCTTTAGCCATTTGCTTGGCCAAAGCTTCTTGATTAGAGAGCAAATTCTCTAATTCTTCAACCGACGGTTGAGTAGACCACCCCTGTATAGAGGTTATGAACGGAACATACTCTTTCTTCAAACCACGAATTAAATATCTTCGCAACCGAGATTCACTAATTTTCTCGTTTGTATCAATCTCTGAAATTTCAGAACAAAGAGTTTTCACCCGTAAGAAATATTCAAAAACTGACATACCTTATTGTCTTGAGATTGCTAACTCATTTTCCAAGAATTGCAACCGTGCGGTATTCTTCTTGGTAAAGAGTTTCTCAAGAGTATCCCAAACCTCCTTTGGCTAGTTAAGATCACGAACGTGTTCTATGAACTCTTTGCTAATTGATGTCCTCAACGCAAAGAGAGCCTTCCCACACTTGATCTTCCATTTTCTTCGTGACTCGCCTTGCTCAAGAGTTTCTACGGGAATTATGGCATCACTTCCGGCCACAAGTTCCCATAGGTCTTGACCTTGGAGATTGTAGTGACCCGAACTTTTCCATGTTTATATATATTAAATGAAATTGTTATTTACATGATTAAGTGTTTCCAACATGTTAAGCAATCAAACTTGTTAAGACTTGATTAATTGAAATAGGTTTCATATAGACAATTGACCACCCAAGTTGACCGGTGATTCACGAACGTTAAAACTTGTAAAAACTATATGATGACATATATATGGATATATATATAGTTAACATGATATTATGATAAGTAAACATATCATTAAGTATATTAACAATGAACTACATATGTAAAAGCAAGACTACTAACTTAATGATTTTGAAACGAGACATATATGTAACGACATTTAATGTATATATATATCATATTAAGAGATATTCATACGTCATATTATCATGATAATATAATAATTTAAAATCTCATTTGATATTATAAACATTGGGTTAACAACATTTAACAAGATCGTTAACCTAAAGGTTTCAAAACAACACTTACATGTAACGACTAACGATGACTTAACGACTCAGTTAAAATGTATATACATGTAGTGTTTTAATATGTATTTATACACTTTTGAAAGGCTTCAAGACACTTATCAAAATACTTCTACTTAACAAAAATGCTTACAATTACATCCTCGTTCAGTTTCATCAACAATTCTACTCGTATGCACCCGTATTTGTACTCGTACAATACACAGCTTTTAGATGTATGTACTATTGGTATATACACTCCAATGATCAGCTCTTAGCAGCCCATGTGAGTCACTTAACACATGTGGGAACCATCATTTGGCAACTAGCATGAAATATCTCATAAAATTACAAAAATATGAGTAATCATTCATGACTTATTTACATGAAAACAAAATTACATATCCTTTATATCTAATCCATACACCAACGACCAAAAACACCTACAAACACTTTCATTCTTCAATTTTCTTCATCTAATTGATCTCTCTCAAGTTCTATCTTCAAGTTCTAAGTGTTCTTCATAAATTCTAAAAGTTCTAGTTTCATAAACTCAAGAATACTTCCAAGATTGCAAGTTTACTTCCAAGTTTTCTAAATCCATTCCAAGTAATCATCCAAGATCAAGAAACCTTTGTTATTTACAGTAGGTTATCTTTCTAATACAAGGTAATAATCATATTCAAACTTTAATTCAATTTCTATAACTATAACAATCTTATTTCGAGTGGAAATCTTATTTGAAATTGTTTTCGTGTCATGATTCTGCTTCAAGAACTTTCAAGCCATCCAAGGATCCTTTGAAGCTAGATCCATTTTTCTCATTTCCAGTAGGTTTATCCAAGGAACTTGAGGTAGTAATAATGTTCATAACATCATTCGATTCATACATAAAAAGCTGTCTTATTCAACGTTATAAACTTGTAATCACTAGAACATAGTTTAGTTAATTCTAAACTTGTTCGCAAATAAAGTTAATCCTTATAACTAGACTTTTAAAATCAACTAAACACATGTTCTATATCTATATGATATACTAACTTAATGATTTAAAATCCGGAAACACGATAAACACCATAAAACTGGATATACGCCGTCGTAGTAAAACCGGGGGCTGTTTTGGTTGGGATAATTAAAAGCTAAGAAGAACTTTGATTTAAAAGCTATACTTCTGGAAAAATGATTTTTCTTATGAACATGAAACTATATCCAAAAATCATGGTTAAACTCAAAGTGAAAGTATGTTTTTCAAAATGGTCATCAAGATGTCGTTCTTTCGACGGAAATGACTACTCTTTCAAAAACGACTTGTAACTTGTATTTTTGACTATAAACTTATACTTTTTCTGTTTAGATTCATAAAGTTAAGTTCAATACGAAATCGTGGCCACTGGAATCACTCAAAACGGATTAGAAACGAAGAAATGGCGAGTAAAACAAGATTGATAAAAACTACTCATTTTACCTACGTGAAAGTTAGTAATAAATCTATTCCAACCATAACCTAATCAACTTATATTGTATATTATGTAATCTTGAGATACCATAGACACGTATACAATGTTTCGACCTATCATGTCGACCCATCTATATATATATTGCTGTACAACCATAGACACTCTATATGTGAATGTTGGAGTTAGCTATACAGGGTTGAGGTTGATTCCAAAATATATATATAGTTTGAGTTGTGACCAATACTGAGATACGTATACACTGGGTCGTGGATTGATTCAAGATAATATATATCAATTTTTTTTCTGTACATCTAACTTTGGACAACTAGTTGTAGGTTACTAACGAGGACAAATGACTTAATGAACTTAAAACATCAAAATGTATTAAAAGTGTTGTAAATATATTTTGAACATACTTTGATATATATGTACATAATTGTTATAGGTTCGTGAATCGACCAGTGGCCAAGTCTTACTTCCCGACGAAGTAAAAATATGTGAAAGTGAGTTATAGTCCCACTTTTAAAATCTAATATTTTTGGGATGAGAATACATGCAGGTTTTATAAATGATTTACAAAATAGACACAAGTATGTGAAACTACATTCTATGGTTGAATTATTGAAATCGAATATTGTAACGACCCGGAAATTTCCGACCAAATTTAAACTCTAATCTCCATATGTTTCCGACACGATAAGCAAAAACCCTAATGATGAGTCTAGAAAGTCTGAAATCTATATTTGGATAGTTAGTTACCCTTTTAACCAAGTCTGACGATTCACGAACAATTGTTTGTAAATAAATATTTATAAATATATATATATATATATATATATATATATATATATATATATATATATACTTTAAATTTATTTGTTTTAATATATATTTAATATGCTCATCTAGGTAATAAAAGTTGATAAAACATAATTATAGATATTGCAAATTGAAAATATATGAATGTGAAATCTATATATAAATATTATTATATGTATGTTATTATATATATGAAATCTGAAATGTGTAAATTGATATATTTATCAATAATAATATATTATTATAATTATTAATATTAGAATCATTAACAATGCTATTATTATCAATTGTATTATTATTTTCATTATAAGTAATTAAAATTATCATTTTTGCTAGTACCAATATTATCATAATTTGTCATTATCTGTTTTTATTCATAACATTATTATTAACAATATTAGTATTAGTATTATTAATATTAATATTAATATTAATGGTATTAATATAATTATTCTAGTTAGTAATTAAAATTTAATAAATGGATATATAAACAAAAATATATAAATACAGATATAATTGTAGATATTTAAAAATCAGGTATAAATATATATATATATGTACGTTAATAGTTTTACAGATACTAATTAAATACGGTCCAATATATAGATAAATACGGATACCTTAAGCTGAAAAAAAATAAAAAAAATAAAATCTAGTTAAATATATATATCAGATATTACGCATCCCTGGTAAACATCTGTTTTTATTTTTTTCTGATCTTCTGTTATGTCCGTGAACATGTATCAACATCCATCCAGCTGTATCGTTTTTTTTTCCTTTATAAGATGCTAATCATCACAGAAAAACAGAAATAATTTCTTGAACTCGACGGTTCCTCTGTATCCCATATTTTGACAAAATAAAAAAAAAAACGAATACCATATCACAAAGTGTAATTTCAGTGGAGTTAGGAAGCATCCATATGATCTATCTGAAAGTTATTAATCTTTAAATCGATCGACTGATTTCTAATTTTGAGTTCAAAGTTTCGATTTCAAAAGCCAATCATGACGTTCATCGCAAAATTTGTAATTGTCTTTGTGTTTCAAGTTAAATTGTTAAATCAGAAAGTTTCTAGGAGTGGTTTTAAAGATTTTTCATGTTGAAGTCACAATATAAAATGGTCTAAATCATCGGTTTGATGTTTGAGTTCATAAGTCTTTAAATCGATATTTACATGTCTGTTTGAGTTATTTTTCTGTTTTATTAATCAAGAACAATCAACAATCGGTTTTTATTTTCAATTCTGAGTCAGTAATTAAACTGTGTATTGTTAATATGTTTATCTCTGGTCGACATGGGTTCAAGAAGAAGAAGAAGATAATAGATATATATATATACGGTTTATAAAGAAATAAAACAGAAGTAAAACAGAAAAATAAAATCGACTGAATGGTTTAAGGGCGTGTTGGTCATCCTAGAGGTCTATGGTTCGATCCTGATGGGTGACATATTTCTTTTTATCCGAATTCTTTTGAGGTAGACTTCTTTCTTTTAAAAAGTTATTATTATTTATATTATTATTTTTAGTTTTATTATCATTATGACTATAAATAAAGGTTATTAATATTATTGACATTATAACATGATTAATACTAAGATTATTATTAATTTTAGTATCATTAGTATGTACTATCATGATTTATATTATTTTTGTTATTAATTTTATTAGAATATTATTTTATGTATCATTAATATAATTACTATTAATAATTTTACCAATTTAAGTATTCTTACTATTATAATTATTATTACCAATACTGTTATCATTAAAATTACTATTATAATTATCATCGATTGAAAAATTAATATTTTACAAGTATTATTATTAATATCACTGTTATTATCATCAATAAAGTTATTATTAACATAAAGTATATTATTAATGTATTATCCTTATTTTATTTTTTTACTAACATTAACTTAGTATAAATAAAACTACTGTTTTGATGAACAAATGAAATACATAAATATATATTTAATATACATAACATAACAAAACATTTTGTTAAATAAAAGGGATATATGAAAATATATATATATATATAAATATCATCGTTAATAGGTTATATATATAAACTTATTTGATTACGATTATGTGTATTAATATATATATATACACACAAATGATATAGGTTCGTGAATCCGAGGCCAACCCTACACTTGTTCAATGATGTTATATGTATTTTACTACAAAATACATTAGGTGAGTATATAGCCCCTTTTAAACTCTAAATATTTTGGGCTGAGAATACATGCGCTGTTTTTATAAATGATTTACGTTATGGACACAAGTGATCAAACTAAATTATACATTGAGTTGTACCATGGCATATCTCTTTATACTTGGTAACTGCTAATTACGTGAGGAGCGTAAACGCGAATCCTGTTGATAGATCTATCGGGCTGACATCCCCAACCGGGCTGGACGACCAGCATTTAACGGTTGCACAGTACTTCGTTCTCGTTACTACACTTTGGTACGGTGTAGGGTTTATTTAAAAGTATGCTGCTGTGACTTTTAGTTAAGTATGGTTACCAAGTGCTCAACGACTTTTCATACACGAGAAGTGTATTATGTTTAAACATGAAATCTTGTGGTCCATAGTTATAACGCTACTAGTATCAAACCTATATATCTCACCAACTTTATGTTGACATTTTAAAGCATGTTTATTCTCAGGTACGAATTAAGTCTTCCGCTGTGCATTTGCTCATTTAAAGAATATTACTTGGAGTCGATCATCGCGATGGGATCAACTGTTGAAGTCTTCGTCCGGGAGGATAAGGTCGAGGTCTTTACAGGTGGTATCAGAGCGGTGGTCTTAGTGAACCAGGTCTTGCATTAGTGTGTCTGACTAGTAGTTGTTAGGGTACATTAATGAGTCTGGACTTTGACCGTGTCCAAAAGTCAAAAGTTTTGCTTATCAAATCTAGTCGGAAATCATCTGCTTATCATTCCTAGGAAATTGCCTGTCTATTATTCTTAAGTCTAGACACGTCTTACTGCATTTGGTGCATTGATAGTGTATAGACGAAATTCATATCTTAGCGTATCTGATAATTCATATCTTAGCGCATCTGTAGACTTGCCTGATATATGCCATAGGTTCCTCTATAGTCTACAAAATCTTTAGTACCATAAATATGGATTTAGAATATCATTCTATTTACGAAAATCGTTTCACATCGAAGATCCATTCCATTCATCGATTTTCTCTTGGCAATGAACCTGAAAGCACTTACCGGCGAACCTGTTCGAGAAACCATTTACCCTCCCATTTCTAGAGTATCTCATCACGATTATATATTATCCTATATTTGAATCTTACTCACCCGCTCGTTTCAATCGTCAAACATCTCGACATAATATAAGAAGTTAACGAACTACGTGCTCGAGTAATGGCTTTGGAGAAATCTGGTGCGGAGGTTACAAACACCAGCAGCAGCACCAGCAGCATAATCTGTATTATCATTATCAACGTCGACAATACTCTTAACACCCCAACCACAATCACGTCGTAAATCTCAACATCATGATCTGTACCTCGGATATCAACATCACACGCCTCCATATCATCATCTGTACTTCAAGTATAATCTTCGTTCTATATATTGTTCTACATCGATTACCTTCGCTTTACGTAACGTTCTACCTCATATACCTTCGTTCGACATGGTGATTATGAAATCTCTAATGTTTAGAGATCATGTAATCTAGTATTAACGATAAAACAAATGAGTTTAATATCTTATTGACTCCTTAAATCCAAGATTATATCCGATGAAAATATATATGCAAGTATATTTTCATAGAGATTGTAATTAAAAATTCTCTCGTACAAACTGTTAATGATGAACATATTCTAACGGGTGGGTAGTACCCGAGGAATATTTGGATTTCACATTAATAAGTTACACTGTACATTTTTCGAATCTGATTCAATGGTCATTTGCTATCCTACTTGCAATCACCGATATACGTATCCGTTCATTCCAGATTAATCATTTCCATTTAAAATTTCATATTTGGATTTTACCTACCCGAATCCAACAAGTGGCATAAAGAAGAAATATTGGACAAATTAAAAATTGTTAGAAACACACGAATTAACTAATTAAAAATTTGTTAAGGATTCCACGCTAACTGTTCCGGCTAACTGTTCCCAGCTAACTGATTAACATTTAATTTATCGCAATTTACATTCGCGCAATTTTAAATTTCTGCACTGTACATACTGTCGGGACACATGTACAACAATACGTCGGATTAATTCTGAGACAACACGTTGTATAATGGGTCATGATATACATTTATTTATTTTACGCACTTTAAATAACGGGACACGTATACAAGGTTTCGACTTATCATATTGACCCATCTATATATATATTTCGGAACAACCGTAGACACTCTATATGTGAAGGTGGGAGTTGGCTATACAGGGTCGGAGTTGATTCCAAAATATATATATACTTTGAGTTGTGATCGACACTGAGACCGGTACACGGGTCACGATACGTATTAATTATGTATATATATTAAATTATATATGAATATATTGAACTGTTGAACTATTGAACCATTGGACAATCGCACTATTAGACTGCTAATTTTGGGACAATTAAAATGAATTAAAATGTTGATTATAACATATGAAACTAAACAATTCTTCAAGTTTGCCACTTGATTTTATCCTAAAACCTCATTTGTACATCGACAATTACAAATCGTGTTCAGATCTTTCACGATTCTTGAAAACACCTCGGTCAAGAAGTTGAATCAGCTGCACCTCGTCTATGGAAGAAAGATTCATGCATACAGTTATGCACCTGAAAAACTTTCGAAATCGAAGTTATAGTTAAAACCTATTCGCGTCGAATTCCTTATCATTCATTAGCAAAAACAACCATACGATTCCTTTTCAAGTAGCCAATTTTGTCATAGCTCCACTTCGACTTCTTAGCAAGACTACTCTCATTACAACCTCAATATATATACACGTTGTTCTTCCGCCATAGTTACCGGAGAATCTTTTATATTCCACGACATCATGTACCGGCAGCTCGTCATCCCTTTGGCAAAATCAACAATCAGTATTTTGAAAATCTCGTAGAACTTCTTCAGTTATACCTATAGCGTCTATCCCTAAGGACTTCATACTCCGAATGTGAAGTTTCTGAAAAATACCCTGAACTGTGAAGTAGTTCTCGAAATGCTGATGAAGCAGCAAAAACTGTAAACGACTTTAATAAGTCAAACGTTGTCAATAAAGTACAGTGTGTTGGTAAAACTTCGAAAAAGAGAAGGTTGAGAACTGGAAACAGGTTCGAGCAAAGTATGAAGGAGACCGTGGACAAATTATGAAAACTAAACCCGACTTCAGAGGATTCAAATGACTCAGTGTCTACTGAAATCATTAGTAAGAACTCCACTCCTTATTCTAAATCTTCCCAGATGTTATTCTTCATCATCATCTTATCTTAGATATTATAAGATATCTTCATATCTTCCGTTAAACATATCCTCCATATTTCTGGAGATATTTTCCCAACTATACTTATCCGAGATCATGTATCTCTCCGTAATATCTGCATTACAGCATAAAAGAAACTGTGTTAATTACTAAATTCTGAAATCTTCGAATTTAAAATATGAATGTTTTGAAATAGTGTTGGGAACTGATACATGAATTAGTATAATATAATGAAACTTGATCAACTTCATTATATTACAGTAAGTCATGTTAAGTTTCTAATGGAATGTGATGATTCACAGTACCGTCATCATGTGCTATGTTACACGACTTTTACATTCTATCCAATCCCCAAACGTATTAGGAACATATCATCTTGATAGTTCTATCTTTTCCAGGGTATTCTGGTAATTTAACAAATCAAAATCATGCCAATACCCTTTCCTTCTTAGTAGCATTAGCTACGTTCATTTCAAATTTCATACCTACGAATTCCGGACCATTGCTCGCTTGACTCGAAGTCGGGAAGAGAAAACGAAAGCATGAAGTTTAAAAAAATAAAAAAAATTAAGAGTATATCAAGGAATAGAATGGGATGAAGCATATTGGCAAATGTCTTAAAGTGGAAATTAAGGAGAAAGAGTAGAAGATATGGGATATGGAAATAAGAAAAGGAGGGGGTAGTTTTATAAGTGAAATATCCGACAAAGAAATCACAACAGATTTGCCGTATCAAATCACAGAAGATCCTGATCGTCGAAAAACCAAATCTTATTACATAAGATTTTCTTTAAATCCCTTAAATCTCGAGAATCAATCCTAACCACGTCATCGATTCAAACAATTCCATATTAATCATTTCACTCTTTTGTGATAGCTTCACTCGTACGCTTCACATGATCGAAACATTTTATCCATATCTTCCAATAATGATAAAACTCTACTAATACCTCATATTCGTCATGAAAACATTCCTATTGTTATTTATGACAACCTCTACCAAATTTCGGGGACGAAATTTCCTTAACGGGTGGGTACTGTAACGACCCGGAAATTTTCGACCAAATTTAAACTCTAATCTCTATATGTTTCCGAAACGATAAGCAAAAACCCTAATGATGAGTCTAGAAAGTCTGAAATCTATATTTGGATAGTTAGTTACCCTTTTAACCAAGTCTGACGATTCACGAACAATTGTTTGTAAATAAATATTTATAAATATATATATATATATATATATATATATATATATATATATATATATATATATATATATATATATATATATATATATATATGTATACTTTAAATTTATTTGTTTTAATATATATTTAATATGCTCATCTAGGTAATAAAAGTTGATAAAACATAATTATAGATATTGCAAATTGAAAATATATGAATGTGAAATCTATATATAAATATTATTATATGTATGTTATTATATATATGAAATCTGAAATGTGTAAATTGATATATTTATCAATAATAATATATTATTATAATTATTAATATTAGAATCATTAACAATGCTATTATTATCAATTGTATTATTATTTTCATTATAAGTAATTAAAATTATCATTTTTGCTAGTACCAATATTATCATAATTTGTCATTATCTGTTTTTATTCATAACATTATTATTAACAATATTAGTATTAGTATTATTAATATTAATATTAATATTAAAGGTATTAATATAATTATTCTAGTTAGTAATTAAAATTTAATAAATGGATATATAAACAAAAATATATAAATACAGATATAATTGTAGATATTTAAAAATCAGGTATAAATATATATATATGTACGTTAATAGTTTTACAGATACTAATTAAATACGGTCCAATATATAGATAAATACGGATACCTTAAGCTGAAAAAAAAATAAAAAAATAAAATCTAGTTAAATATATATATCAGATATTACGCATCCCTGGTAAACATCTGTTTTTATTTTTTTCTGATCTTCTGTTATGTCCGTGAACATGTATCAACATCCATCCAGCTGTATCGTTTTTTTTTTCCTTTATAAGATGCTAATCATCACAGAAAAACAGAAATAATTTCTTGAACTCGACGGTTCCTCTGTATCCCATATTTTGACAAAATAAAAAAAAAAACGAATACCATATCACAAAGTGTAATTTCAGTGGAGTTAGGAAGCATCCATATGATCTATCTGAAAGTTATTAATCTTTAAATCGATCGACTGATTTCTAATTTTGAGTTCAAAGTTTCGATTTCAAAAGCCAATCATGACGTTCATCGCAAAATTTGTAATTGTCTTTGTGTTTCAAGTTAAATTGTTAAATCAGAAAGTTTCTAGGAGTGGTTTTAAAGATTTTTCATGTTGAAGTCACAATATAAAACGGTCTAAATCATCGGTTTGATGTTTGAGTTCATAAGTCTTTAAATCGATATTTACATGTCTGTTTGAGTTATTTTTCTGTTTTATTAATCAAGAACAATCAACAATCGGTTTTTATTTTCAATTCTGAGTTAGTAATTAAACTGTGTATTGTTAATATGTTTATCTCTGGTCGACATGGGTTCAAGAAGAAGAAGAAGATAATAGATATATATATATACGGTTTATAAAGAAATAAAACAGAAGTAAAACAGAAAAATAAAATCGGCTGAATGGTTTAAGGGCATGTTGGTCATCCTAGAGGTCTATGGTTCGATCCTGATGGGTGACATATTTCTTTTTATCCGAATTCTTTTGAGGTAGACTTCTTTCTTTTAAAAAGTTATTATTATTTATATTATTATTTTTAGTTTTATTATCATTATGACTATAAATAAAGGTTATTAATATTATTGACATTATAACATGATTAATACTAAGATTATTATTAATTTTAGTATCATTAGTATGTACTATCATGATTTATATTATTTTTGTTATTAATTTTATTAGAATATTATTTTATGTATCATTAATATAATTACTATTAATAATTTTACCAATTTAAGTATTCTTACTATTATAATTATTATTACCAATACTGTTATCATTAAAATTACTATTATAATTATCATCGATTGAAAAATTAATATTTTACAAGTATTATTATTAATATCACTGTTATTATCATCAATAAAGTTATTATTAACATAAAGTATATTATTAATGTATTATCATTATTTTTTTTTTACTAACATTAACTTAGTATAAATAAAACTACTGTTTTGATGAACAAATGAAATACATAAATATATATTTAATATACATAACATAACAAAACATTTTGTTAAATAAAAGGGATATATGAAAATATATATATATATAAAAATATCATCGTTAATAGGTTATATATATAAACTTATTTGATTACGATTATGTGTATTAATATATATATACACACACAAATGATATAGGTTCGTGAATCCGAGGCCAACCCTACACTTGTTCAATGATGTTATATGTATTTTACTACAAAATACATTAGGTGAGTATATAGCCCCTTTTAAACTCTAAATATTTTGGGCTGAGAATACATGCGCTGTTTTTATAAATGATTTACGTTATGGACACAAGTGATCAAACTAAATTCTACATTGAGTTGTACCATGACATATCTCTTTATACTTGGTAACTGCTAATTACGTGAGGAGCGTAAACGCGAATCCTGTTGATAGATCTATCGGGCTGACATCCCCAACCGGGCTGGACGACCAGCATTTAACGGTTGCACAGTACTTCATTCTCATTACTACACTTTGGTACGGTGTAGGATTTATTTAAGAGTATGCTGCTGTGACTTTTAGTTAAGTATGGTTACCAAGTGCTCAACGACTTTTCATACACGAGAAGTGTATTATGTTTAAACATGAAATCTTGTAGTCCATAGTTATAACGCTACTAGTATCAAACCTATATATCTCACCAACTTTATGTTGACATTTTAAAGCATGTTTATTCTCAGGTACGAATTAAGTCTTCCGCTGTGCATTTGCTCATTTAAAGAATATTACTTGGAGTCAATCATCGCGATGGGATCAACTGTTGAAGACTTCGTCCGGGAGGATAAGGTCGACGTCTTTACAAATATGCCCCTTTTTATTAAGTCTGGTAATCTAAGAATTAGGGAACATACACCCTAATTGACGCGAATCTTAAAGATAGATCTATTGGGCCTAACAAACCCCATCCAAAGTACCGGATGCTTTAGTACTTCGAAATTTATATCATATCCGAAGGGTGTCCCGGAATGATGGGGATATTCTTAAATATGCATCTTGTTAATGTTGGTTACCAGGTGTTCACCATATGAATGATTTTTATCTCTATGTATGGGATGTATATTGAAATATGAAATCTTGTGGTCTATTGTTACGATTTGATATATATAGGTTAAACCTATAACTCACCAACATTTTTGTTGACGTTTAAAGCATGTTTATTCTCAGGTGATTATTAAGAGCTTCCGCTGTCGCATACTTAAATAAGGACAAGATTTGGAGTCCATGCTTGTATGGTATTGTATAAAAACTGCATTCAAGAAACTTATTTCGTTGTAACATATTTGTATTGTAAACCATTATGTAATAGTCGTGTGTAAACAGGATATTTCAGATTATCATTATTTGATAATCTACGTAAAGCTTTTTAAACCTTTATTGATGAAATAAAGGTTATGGTTTGTTTTAAAATGAATGCAGTCTTTGAAAAACGTCTCATATAGAGGTCAAAACCTCGCAACGAAATCAATTAATATGGAACGTTTTTAATCAATAAGAACGGGACATTTCAGTTGGTATCCGAGCGTTGGTCTTAGAGAACTAGAAAAATTTGCATTAGTGTGTCTTATCGAGTTTGTTAGGATGCATTAGTGAGTCTGGACTTCGACCGTGTTTTCTTTAAAAATGATTGCTTAACATTTTTGTTGTAAACTATATATTATTAACATGTAAATATTATGTAATATATTAATCTCTTAACGTGTTTGATATTATGTGATAGATGTCTACCTCTAGAACAAGTCCCATTGACTCACCTAATAATAATGAAGAGTCAAATGTAAATTGGAATGATTCGTGGACTGATTCACAAGTTCCCGAAGAGGAACCGGAAGAAGAGTCGGAACCGGAAGAAGAATCGGAACCGGAAGAAGAATCGGAACCGGAAGAAGAAATAGAACCAGTGGGGGAAATAATAAAACGGTTAAGTAGAAGAAAATCCTCAACCAACCGACCAAAGTTAATTATGGTCAATGGTGTTTCCGCCAAGGAAGCAAAGTATTGGGAGGATTACCAATTCTCCGATGAATCGGATCTCGACAAGGAATCCGATGATGTTATAGAAATTACCCCAACACAATTTAATAAGGCAAAAGAGAACAATAATGGAAAGGGCATAAAAATAGAGAAATTTGATTCCAAACCCGATGAACTTTATATGTATCGTCAACACCCGTATTTCTTAAGTTGTGACAATAACCCGGGAACCTCTAAACCACCATGTTTTTCTAAACCAATGTGGAAAACGAAGGCTCGTATTAGGGGAACATCATATATCCCTAGAAACTTGTCAAAACGAACCAAAACCGAAGAAGAAGAAACGAGCGAGTCGAAATAAGATAGTTGTATTCGTGTGGTGTAATATATGTAATATAGTATGCTTATGCTTTATGATATATGTAAAAATTGCTTGTATTAATAAGTATTTTTTTTATGAATCTAACTCTTGTCTATTTTACAGTACAAAAACACAAAATGGATAGACAACCCAATATTTTAAGAGACCTACCCGGAGACATGATTGATGAAATCTTGTCTAGAGTCGGTCAGAATTCCTCGGCACAACTATTTATGGCGAGATCAGTTTGTAAGACATTCGAAGAACGTTCCAAGAATGCCTTGGTTTATAAAAGGCTTTCGTTCGAAAGATGGGGGATATCACATTGGGAAATCCATAAGTTACGATGTGTTTACTTTGACGCATATATTGCGGGGAACCCAAATGCTATTTTACGCAACGGGTTAAGAAATTATTTTGACTCAATATATCCGAATATAGGACTTCGTGATTTAGAAAAAGCGGCTAACATGCAACATAAAGAAGCATGTTATGCTTACGGCTTAGTAATGTTCACTTCTCACCAGAGTGAAAACAAGAACATCGGGCTACAACTATTAAACAAAACGTTCCCACAAGTGACGGAGACGGTAATAGGGGTAAGAAATGAGGTTTTTATATTGTTAAGGGACTGTTGGATATTACGTAACACTCGTCCCTTTGACGACGTTACAACACGCTGTCTTATCAATGGCCATAACGGTTATGTGTGCTATATTTCATGCTATATGTAAAATAAGCGGTTATTGTGTGCTATATTTCATGCTATATGTAAAATAAGCGGTATTGTAAGTTTGTAAAATATTGTGTAAAAGTTTGAACGCGAAATATTATTATAATCAGTTTTTCATATAGAATTGTAGCAGTTGAATTGTATATTAGCTACTAAGTATGAACTTAACGGGTAGGTACTACCCGAATTTAAACTTATAAAACGCTAATATGAAGAAAAAGCTTTTATAAATGAGTTCATATTATGCTACGAGATACTATTGACTACTCTTAATATTCTGTATGATTAACTTGTTTCATTTGACTATTTGAAGGAAATGGCACCGACTACTCGACAAACCTTGAATATGAGCGAAGAGGAATTTCGTACCTTTCTTGCTTCAAACATAGCCGCAGTACAGGCTGCGCTACATACCAACAATAACCTTGGATCTAGCAGTACAGGAAATCGTGTAGGATGCACCTACAAAGAATTCACTGCCTGCAAACCTTTGGAATTTGATGGAACTGAAGGACCGATCGGATTGAAACGGTGGACCGAGAAGTTCGAATCGGTGTTTGCCATAAGTAAAGTACTGAAGAGGACAAAGTGAAGTACGCTACGCATACCTTCACAGGTTCTGCGTTAACATGGTGGAATACCTATCTAGAGCAAGTGGGACAAGATACCGTGGTCAGCATTCAAGCACTTGATGAACGAGAAGTACCGTCCCAGAACCGAGGTCAATAAGCTCAAGACAGAACTTAGAGGGTTACGAACCCAAGGATTTGATATTACCACGTACGAAAGACGATTCACAGAATTGTGTCTATTGTGTCCGGGAGCGTTCGAAGATGAGGAAGAGAAGATCGACGCGTTTGTGAAAGGATTACCGGAAAGAATCCAAGAAGATATAAGTTCACACGAGCCCGCCTCCATACAACAGGCATGAAGAATGGCTCACAAACTAGTGAAAGAGATTGAAGAAAGAATTAAAGAACAGACTGCTGAAGAGACCAATGTGAAGCAAGTCAAAAGAAAGTGGGAAGAAAACGGTGATAAGAATCACCAATACAACAACAACAGCAATTACAACAATAATCGCAACAACTATCCCAACAATCGCAACATCAATCGCAACTACAACAAACGGCCCAACAACAACAACAACAACAACTACAACAATCATCCCAATAACAATAATAACCGCAACAACAACAACAATAAGAAGCAGCTATGCCAAAGGTGTGAAAAGTATCACTCGGGGTTCTGCACCAAATTTTGCAACAAGTGTAAAAGAAATGGTCATAGCGCGGCGAAGTGTGAGGTCTACGGACCAGGGGTTAACAGAACGAAAGGAACAAAAGGTGTCGGAACGAGTAATGGCAGAGCAAGTAGTGTCAGAGCAAGTTATGCCAATGTAGTTTGTTATAAATGTGGAAAATCGGGCCACATTATTAGAAATTGCCCGAACCAGGAGAACACGAATGGACAAGGCCGTGGAAGAGTTTTCAATATTAATGCGGTAGAGGCACAGGAAGACCCGGAGCTTGTTATGGGTACATTTCTTATTAACAATAAATCTGCTTACGTTTTATTTGATTCGGGTGCGGATAGAAGCTATATGAGTAGAGATTTTTGTGCTAAATTAAGTTGTCCATTGATGCCTTTGGATAGTAAATTTTTACTCGAATTAGCAAATGGTAAATTAATTTCAGCAGATAATATCTGTCGGAATCGAGAAATTAAACTGGTTAGCGAAACATTTAAGATTGACTTGATACCAGTAGAGTTAGGGAGTTTTGATGTGATAATCGGTATGGACTGGTTGAAAGAAGGGAAAGCAGAGATCGTTTGTTACAAAAATGCAATTCGCATTATACGAGAAAAAGGAAAACCCTTAATGGTGTACGGAGAAAAGGGCAACACGAAGCTACATCTTATTAGTAATTTGAAGGCACAAAAACTAATAAGAAAAGGTTGCTATGCTGTTCTAGCACACGTCGAGAAAGTACAAACTGAAGAAAAGAGCATCAATGATGTTCCCATCGCAAAAGAATTTCCCGATGTATTTTCGAAAGAATTACCTGGATTACCCCCACATCGATCCGTTGAATTTCAAATAGATCTTGTACCAGGAGCTGCACCAATAGCTCGTGCTCCTTACAGACTCGCACCCAGCGAGATGAAAGAACTGCAAAGCCAATCACAAGAACTTTTAGAGCGTGGTTTCATTCGACCAAGCACATCACCGTGGGGAGCTTCTGTTTTTTTTGTCAAGAAGAAAGATGGTACATTCAGGTTGTGTATCGACTACCGAGAGTTGAACAAACTTACCATCAAGAACCGCTACCCACTATCGAGAATCGATGACTTATTTGATCAACTGCAAGGCTCGTCTGTTTATTCAAAGATTGACTTACGTTCCGGGTATCATCAAATGCGGGTGAAAGAAGATGATATTCCAAAGACTGCTTTCAGAACACGTTACGGTCATTACGAGTTTATGTCATGCCGTTTGGTTTAACTAATGCACCAGCTGTGTTCATGGACCTTATGAACCGAGTGTGTGGACCATACCTTGACAAGTTTGTCATTGTTTTCATTAATGACATACTTATTTACTCAAAGAATGACCAAGAACACGGTGAACATTTGAGAAAGGTGTTAGAAGTATTGAGGAAGGAAGAATTGTACGCTAAGTTTTCAAAGTGTGCATTTTGGTTGGAAGAAGTTCAATTCCTCGGTCACATAGTGAACAAAGAAGGTATTAAGGTGGATCCGGCAAAGATAGAAACTGTTGAAAAGTGGGAAACCCCGAAAACTCCGAAACACATACGCCAGTTTTTAGGACTAGCTGGTTACTACAGAAGGTTCATCCAAGACCTTTCCAGAATATCAAAACCCTTGACTGCATTAACGCATAAAGGGAAGAAATTTGAATGGAAGGATGAACAAGAGAAAGCATTCCAGTTATTGAAGAAAAAGCTAACTACGGCACCTATATTGTCATTTCCTGAAAGGAATGATGATTTTGTGATTTATTGTGACGCATCAAAGCAAGGTCTCGGTTGTGTATTAATGCAACGAACGAAGGTGATTGCTTATGCGTCTAGACAATTGAAGATTCACGAGCAAAATTATACGACGCATGATTTGGAATTAGGCGCGGTTGTTTTTGCATTAAAGACTTGGAGGCACTACTTATATGGGGTCAAAAGTATTATATATACCGACCACAAAAGTCTTCAACACATATTTAATCAGAAACAACTGAATATGAGGCAGCGTAGGTGGATTGAATTGTTGAATGATTACGACTTTGAGATTCGTTACCACCCGGGAAAGGCAAATGTGGTAGCCGACGCCTTGAGCAGGAAGGACAGAGAACCCATTCGAGTAAAATCTATGAATATAATGATTCACAATAACCTTACTACACAAATAAAGGAGGCGCAACAAGGAGTTTTAAAAGAGGGAAATTTAAAGGATGAAATACCCAAAGGATCGGAGAAGCATCTTAATATTCGGGAAGACGGAACCCGGTATAGGGCTGAAAGGATTTGGGTACCAAAATTTGGAGATATGAGAGAAATGGTACTTAGAGAAGCTCATAAAACCAGATACTCAATACATCCTGGAACGGGGAAGATGTACAAGGATCTCAAGAAACATTTTTGGTGGCCGGGTATGAAAGCCGATGTTGCTAAATACATAGGAGAATGTTTGACGTGTTCTAAGGTCAAAGCTGAGCATCAGAAACCATCAGGTCTACATCAACAACCCGAAATCCCGGAATGGAAATGGGAAAATATTACCATGGATTTCATCACTAAATTGCCAAGGACTGCAAGTGGTTTTGATACTATTTGGGTAATAGTTGATCTTCTCACCAAATCAGCACACTTCCTGCCAATAAGAGAAGATGACAAGATGGAGAAGTTAGCACGACTGTATTTAAAGGAAGTCGTCTCCAGACATGGAATACCAATCTCTATTATCTCTGATAGGGATGGCAGATTTATTTCAAGATTCTGGCAGACATTACAGCAAGCATTAGGAACTCGTCTAGACATGAGTACTGCCTATCATCCACAAACTAATGGGCAGAGCGAAAGGACGATACAAATGCTTGAAGACATGCTACGAGCATGTGTTATTGATTTCGGAAACAGTTGGGATCGACATCTACCGTTAGCAGAATTTTCCTACAACAACAGCTACCATTCAAGCATTGAGATGGCGCCGTTTGAAGCACTTTATGGTAGAAAGTGCAGGTCTCCTATTTGTTGGAGTGAAGTGGGGAATAGACAGATTACGGGTCCAGAGATAATACAAGAAACTACCGAGAAGATCATCCAAATTCAACAACGGTTGAAAACCGCCCAAAGTCGATAAAAGAGCTACGCCGACATTTAAAGAAAAGATATAGAATTTGAAATTGGAGAGATGGTCATGCTTAAGGTTGCACCTTGGAAAGGTGTTGTTCGATTTGGTAAACGAGGTAAATTAAATTCAAGGTATATTGGACCATTCAAGATTATTGATCGTGTCGGACCAGTAGCTTACCGACTTGAGTTACCTCAACAACTCGCGGCTGTACATAACACTTTCCACGTCTCAAATTTGAAGAAATGTTTTGCTAAAGAAGATCTCACTATTCCGTTAGACGAAATCCATATCAACGAAAAACTTCAATTCATCGAAGAACCCGTCGAAATAATGGATCGTGATGTTAAAAGACTTAAACAAAACAAGATACCAATTGTTAAGGTTCGATGGAATGCTCGTAGAGGACCCGAGTTCACCTGGGAACGAGAAGATCAGATGAAGAAGAAATACCCGCACTTATTTCCAGAAGATATGTCAACACCTCCAACTGCTTAAAATTTCGGGACGAAATTTATTTAACGGGTAGGTACTGTAGTGACCCGAAATTTTCCATGTTTATATATATTAAATGAAATTGTTATTTACATGATTAAGTGTTTCCAACATGTTAAGCAATCAAACTTGTTAAGACTTGATTAATTGAAATAGGTTTCATATAGACAATTGACCACCCAAGTTGACCGGTGATTCACGAACGTTAAAACTTGTAAAAACTATATGATGACATATATATATATATATATATATATAGTTAACATGATATTATGATAAGTAAACATATCATTAAGTATATTAACAATGAACTACATATGTAAAAGCAAGACTACTAACTTAATGATTTTGAAACGAGACATATATGTAACGATTATCGTTGTAACGATATTTAATGTATATATATCATATTAAGAGATATTCATACATCATATTATCATGATAATATAATAATTTAAAATCTCATTTGATATTATAAACATTGGGTTAACAACATTTAACAAGATCGTTAACCTAAAGGTTTCAAAACAACACTTACATGTAACGACTAACGATGACTTAACGACTCAGTTAAAATGTATATACATGTAGTGTTTTAATATGTATTCATACACTTTTGAAAGACTTCAAGACACTTATCAAAATACTTCTACTTAACAAAAATGCTTACAATTACATCCTCGTTCAGTTTCATCAACAATTCTACTCGTATGCACCCGTATTTGTACTCGTACAATACACAGCTTTTAGATGTATGTACTATTGGTATATACACTCCAATGATCAGCTCTTAGCAGCCCATGTGAGTCACCTAACATATGTGGGAACCATCATTTGACAACTAGCATGAAATATCTCATAAAATTACAAAAATATGAGTAATCATTCATGACTTATTTACATGAAAACAAAATTACATATCCTTTATATCTAATCCATACACCAATGACCAAAAACACCTACAAACACTTTCATTCTTCAATTTTCTTCATCTAATTGATCTCTCTCAAGTTCTATCTTCAAGTTCTAAGTGTTCTTCATAAATTCCAAAAGTTCTAGTTTCATAAACTCAAGAATACTTCCAAGATTGCAAGTTTCCTTCCAAGTTTTCTAAATCCATTCCAAGTAATTGAAATGTCCCGTTCTTATTGATTAAAAACGTTCCATATTAATTGATTTGGTTGCGAGGTTTTGACCTCTATATGAGACGTTTTTCAAAAGCTGCATTCATTTTTAAAACAAACCATAACCTTTATTTCATAAATAAAGGTTTAAAAAGCTTTACGTAGATTATCAAATAATGATAATCTAAAATATCCTGTTTATGCACGACCATTACATAATGGTTTACAATACAAATATGTTACATCGAAATCAGTTTCTTGAATGCAGTTTTTACACAATATCATACAAACATGGACTCCAAATCTTGTCCTTATTTTAGTATGCAACAGCGGAAGCTCTTAGTATTCACCTGAGAATAAACATGCTTTAAACGTCAACAAAAATGTTGGTGAGTTATAGGTTTAACCTATATATATATCAAATCGTAACAATAGACCACAAGATTTCATATTTCAATACACATCCCATACATAGAGATAAAAATCATTCATATGGTGAACACCTGGTAACCGACATTAACAAGATGCATATATATAAGAATATCCCCATCATTCCGGGACACCCTTCGGATATGATATAAATTTCAAAGTACTAAAGCATCCGGTACTTTGGATGGGGTTTGTTAGGCCCAATAGATCTATCTTTAGGATTCGCGTCAATTAGAGTGTCTGTTCCCTAATTCTTAGATTACCAGACTTAATAAAAAGGGGCATATTCAATTTCGATAATTCAACCATAGAATGTAGTTTCACGTACTTGTGTCTATTTTGTAAATCATTTATAAAACCTGCATGTATTCTCATCCCAAAAATATTAGATTTTAAAAGTGGGACTATAACTCACTTTCACAGATTTTTACTTCGTCGGGAAGTAAGACTTGGCCACTGGTTGATTCACGAACCTATAACAATATATACATATATATCAAAGTATGTTCAAAATATATTTACAACACTTTTAATATATTTTGATGTTTTAAGTTTATTAAGTCAGCTGTCCTCATTAGTAACCTACAACTAGTTGTCCACAGTTAGATGTACAGAAATAAATCGATAAATATTATATTGAATCAATTCACGACCCAGTGTATACGTATCTCAGTATTGATCACAACTCAAACTATATATATTTTGGAATCAACCTCAACCCTGTATAGCTAACTCCAACATTCACATATAGAGTGTCTATGGTTGTTCCGAAATATATATATATGTGTCGACATGATAGGTCGAAACATTGTATACGTGTCTATGGTATCTCAAGACTACATAATATACAATACAAGTTGATTAAGTTATGGCTGGAATAGATTTGTTACCAATTTTCACGTAGCTAAAATGAGAAAAATTATCCAATCTTGTTTTACCCATAACTTCTTCATTTAAAATCCGTTTTGAGTGAATCAAATTGCTATGGTTTCATATTGAACTCTATTTTATGAATCTAAACAGAAAAAGTATAGGTTTATAGTCAGAAAAATAAGTTACAAGTCATTTTTGTAAAGGTAGTCATTTCAGTCGAAAGAACGACGTCTAGATGACCATTTTAGAAAACATACTTCCACTTTGAGTTTAACCATAATTTTTGGATATAGTTTCATGTTCATAATAAAAATCATTTTCCCAGAATAACAACTTTTAAATCAAAGTTTATCATAGTTTTTAATTAACTAACCCAAAACAGCCCGCTGTGTTACTACGACGGCGTAAATCCGGTTTTACGGTATTTTTCGTGTTTCCAGGTTTTAAATCATTAAGTTAGCATATCATATAGATATAGAACATGTGTTTAGTTGATTTTAAAAGTCAAGTTGTAAGGATTAACTTTTATTTGCGAACAAGTTTAGAATTAACTAAACTATGTTCTAGTGATTACAAGTTTAAACCTTCGAATAAGATAGCTTTATATGTATGAATCGAATGATGTTATGAACATCATTACTACCTCAAGTTCCTTGGATAAACCTACTGGAAATGAGAAAAATAGATCTAGCTTCAAAGGATCCTTGGATGGCTTGAAAGTTCTTGAAGCAGAATCATGACACGAAAACAATTTCAAGTAAGATTTCCACTCGAAATAAGATTGTTATAGTTATAGAAATTGAATTAAAGTTTAAATATGATTATTACCTTGTATTAGAAAGATAACCTACTGTAAGTAACAAAGGTTTCTTGATCTTGGATGATTACTTGGAATGGATTTAGAAAACTTGGAAGTAAACTTGCAATCTTGGAAGTATTCTTGATTTTATGAAACTAGAACTTTTGGAATTTATGAAGAACACTTAGAACTTGAAGATAGAACTTGAGAGAGATCAATTAGATGAAGAAAGTTGAAGAATGAAAGTGTTTGTAGGTGTTTTTGGTCATTGGTGTATGGATTAGATATAAAGGATATGTAATTTTGTTTTCATGTAAATAAGTCATGAATGATTACTCATATTTTTGTAATTTTATGAGATATTTCATGCTAGTTGCCAAATGATGGTTCCCACATGTGTTAGGTGACTCACATGGGCTGCTAATAGCTGATCATTAGAGTGTATATACCAATAGTACATACATCTAAAAGCTGTGTATTGTACGAGTACGAATACGGGTGCATACGAGTAGAATTGTTGATGAAACTGAACGAGGATGTAATTGTAAGCATTTTTGTTAAGTAGAAGTATTTTGATAAGTGTCTTGAAGTCTTTCAAAAGTGTATGAATACATATTAAAACACTACATGTATATACATTTTAACTGAGTCGTTAAGTCATCGTTAGTCGTTACATGTAAATGTTGTTTTGAAACCTTTAGGTTAACGATCTTGTTGAATGTTGTTGACCCATTGTTTATTATAACAAATGAGATGTTAAATTGTTATATTATCATGATATTATGATATATAATATATCTTAGTATGATACATATACAGTTAAATGTCGTTACAACGATAATCGTTACATATATGTCTCGTTTCGAAATCATTAAGTTAGTAGTCTTATTTTTACATATGTATTTCATTGTTAATACACTTAATAATATATTTACTTATCATTTAACATAATTAACCAAGTGTATCAATATCTTAATATGATTCATATGTACCTAGTAAGACGTTGTTATAACGATAATCGTTATATATATCGTTTTCGAGTTTCTTAAATTAATAGTCTCATTTTTATGTATATAACTCATTGTTAAAATACCTAATGAGATACATACTTATAATAAAATCATATTAACTATATATATAACCATATTTATGTCATCGTATAGTTTTACAAGTTTTAACGTTCGTGAATCACCGGTCAACTTGGGTGGTCAATTGTCTATATGAAATCTATTTCAATTAATCAAGTCTTAACAAGTTTGATTGCTTAATATGTTGGAAACAATTAATCATGTAAATAACAATTTCATTTAATACATATATAAACATGGAAAAGTTCGGGTCATTACAGTACCTACCCGTTAAATAAATTTCGTCCCGAAATTTTAAGCAGTTGGAGGTGTTGACGTATCTTCTGGAAATAAATGCGGGTATTTCTTCTTCATCTGATCTTCACGCTCCCAGGTGAACTCGGGTCCTCTACGAGCATTCCATCGAACCTTAACAATCGGTATCTTGTTTTGTTTAAGTCTCTTAACCTCACGATCCATTATTTTGACGGGTTCTTCAATGAATTGAAGTTTTTCATTGATTTGGATTTCGTCCAACGGAATAGTGAGATCTTCTTTAGCAAAACATTTCTTCAAATTTGAGACGTGGAAAGTGTTATGTACAGCCGCGAGTTGTTGAGGTAACTCCAGTTGGTAAGCTACTGGTCCGACACGATCTATAATCTTGAATTTCAAACTCTATATCTTTTCTTTTACTGTCCGCGTAGCTCTTTTGTCGACTCTGGGTGGTTTTCAATCTTTGTTGAATTTGGATGATTTTCTCGGTAGTTTCTTGTATTATCTCCGGACCCGTAATCTGTCTATCCCCCACTTCAATCCAACAAATCGGAGACCTGCACTTTCTACCATAAAGTGCTTCAAACGGCGCCATCTCAATGCTTGAATGGTAGCTGTTGTTGGAGGAAAATTCTGCTAATGGTAGATGTCGATCCCAACTGTTTTCGAAATCAATAACACATGCTCGTAGCATGTCTTCAAGCGTTTGTATCGTCCTTTCGCTCTGTCCATCAGTTTGTGGATGATAGGCAGTACTCATGTCTAGACGAGTTCCTAATGCTTGCTGTAATGTCTGCCAGAATCTTGAAATAAATCTGCCATCCCTATCAGAGATAACAGAGATTGGTATTCCATGTCTGGAGACGACTTCCTTCAAATACAGTTGTGCTAACTTCTCCATCTTGTCATCTTCTCTTACTGGCAGGAAGTGTGCTGATTTGGTGAGACGATCAACTATTACCCAAATAGTATCAAAACCACTTGCAGTCCTTGGCAATTTAGTGATGAAATCCATGGTAATATTTTCCCATTTCCATTCCGGGATTTCGGATTGTTGAAGTAGACCTGATGGTTTCTGATCCTCAGCTTTGACCTTAGAACACGTCAAACATTCTCTTACGTATTTAGCAACATCGGCTTTCATACCCGGCCACCAAAAATGTTTCTTGAGATCCTTGTACATCTTCCCCGTTCCAGGATGTATTAAGTATCTGGTTTTATGAGCTTCTCTAAGTACCATTTCTCTCATATCTCCAAATTTTGATACCCAAATTCTTTCAGCCCTATACCGGGTTCCGTCTTCCCGAATATTAAGATGCTTCTCCGATCCTTTGGGTATTTCATCCTTTAAATTTCTCTCTTTTAAAACTCCTTGTTGCGCCTCCTTTATTTGAGTAATAAGGTTAGTGTGAATCATTATATTCATAGATTTTACTCGAATGGGTTCTCTGTCCTTTCTGCTCAAGGCGTCGGCTACCACATTTGCCTTCCCCGGGTGGTAACGAATCTCAAAGTCGTAATCATTCAACAATTCAATCCACCTAGGCTGCCTCATATTCAGTTGTTTCTGATTAAATATGTGTTGAAGACTTTTGTGGTCGGTATATATAATACTTTTGACCCCATATAAGTAGTGCCTCCAAGTCTTGAATGCAAAAACAACCGCGCCTAATTCCAAATCATGTGTCGTATAATTTTGCTCGTGAATCTTCAATTGTCTAGACTCATAAGCAATCACCTTCGTCCGTTGCATTAATACACAACCGAGACCTTGCTTTGATGCGTCACAATAAATCACAAAATCATCATTCCCTTCAGGCAATGACAATATAGGTGCCGTAGTTAGCTTTTTCTTCAATAATTGAAACGCCTTCTCTTGTTCATCCTTCCATTCAAATATCTTCCCTTTATGCGTTAATGCAGTCAAGGGTTTTGCTATTTTGGAGAAATCTTGGATGAATCTTCTGTAGTAACCAGCCAATCCTAAAAATTGACGTATATGCTTCGGAGTTTTTGGGGTTTCCCACTTTTCAACGGTTTCGATCTTTGCCGGGTCCACCTGGATACCTTCTTTGTTCACTATGTGACCGAGGAATTGAACTTCTTCCAACCAAAATGCACACTTTGAAAACTTAGCGTACAGTTTTTCTTTCCTCAATACTTCTAGCTCTTTTCTCAAATGTTCTTCGTGCTCTTGATCATTCTTTGAGTAAATAAGTATGTCATCGATGAAAACAATGACAAACTTGTCAAGATATGGCCCACACTCGGTTCATAAGGTCCATGAACACAGCTGGTGCGTTAGTCAATCCAAACAGCATAACCATAAACTCGTAATGACCATAACGCGTCCTAAAAGCAGTTTTTGGAATATCATCCTCCTTTACTCGCATTTGATGATATCCAGAACGTAAATCGATCTTCGAATAAACTGACGAGCCTTATAGTTGATCAAATAAGTCGTCAATTCTCGACAGTGGATAACGGTTTTTGATGGTAAGTTTGTTCAACTCTCTGTAGTCAATACACAACCTAAATGTACCATCCTTCTTCTTGACAAACAAAACAGGAGCTCCCCATGGTGATGTGCTTGGTCGAATGAAACCACGTTCTAATAGTTCTTGTAGTTGGCTTTGCAGTTCTTTCATCTCGCTGGGTGCGAGTCTATAAGGAGCACGAGCTATTGGTGCAGCTCCTGGTATAAGATCTATTTGAAATTCAACAGATCGATTTGGAGGTAGTCCCGGTAATTCTTTCGGAAATACATCGGGAAATTCTTTTGCGACGGGAACATCATTGATGCTCTTTTCTTCGGTTTGTACTTTCTCGACGTGTGCTAGAACAGTATAGCAACCTTTTCTTATTAGTTTTTGTGCCTTCAAATTACTAATAAGATGTAGCTTCATGTTGTCCTTTTCTCCGTACACCATTAAGGGTTCTCCTTCTTCTCGTACAATGCGAATTGCATTTTTATAACATACGATCTCTGCTTTCACCTTCTTCAACCAGTCCATGCCAACTATTACATCAAAACTTCCTAACTCTACTGGTATCAAATCAATCTTAAATATTTCGCTACCCAGTTTAATTTCTCGATTTCGGCATATATTATCTGCTGAAATTAATTTACCGTTTGCTAATTCGAGTAAAAATTTACTATCCAACGGCGTCAATGGACAACTTAATTTAGCACAAAAATCTCTACTCATATAGCTTCTATCTGCACCAGAATCAAATAAAACGTAAGCAGATTTATTGTCAATAAGAAACGTACCCGTAACAAGCTCCGGGTCTTCCTGTGCCTCTGCCGCATTAATATTGAAAACTCTTCCGCGACCTTGTCCATTCGTGTTCTCCTGGTTTGGGCAATTTCTAATAATGTGGCCCGGTTTTCCACATTTATAAGAAACTACATTGGCATAACTTGCTCCGACACTACTTGCTCTACCATTACTCGTTCCGACACCATTTGTTCCTTTCGTTCTATTAACCCCTGGTCCGTAGACCTCACACTTCGCCGCGCTATGACCATTTCTTTTACACTTGTTGCAAAATTTGGTGCAGAACCCCGAGTGATACTTTTCACACCTTTGGCATAGCTGCTTCTGATTGTTGTTGTTGCGGTTGTTATTGTTGTTGGGATGATTGTTGTAGTTGTTGTTGTTGTTGTTGTTGTTGTTGTTGTTGTTATTGTTGTTGTTGTTGTTGTTGTTGTTGTTGGGCCGTTTGTTGTAGTTGCGATTGATGTTGCGATTGTTGGGATAATTGTTGCGATTATTATTGTAATTGCTGTTGTTATTGTATTGGTAATTCTTATCATCGTTTTCCTCCCACTTTCTTTTGACTTGCTTCACATTGGCCTCTTCAGCCGTCTGTTCTTTAATTCTTTCCTCAATCTGGTTCACTAGTTTGTGAGCCATTCTACATGCCTGTTGTATGGAGGCGGGCTCATGTGAACTTATATCTTCTTGGATTCTTTCCGGTAATCCTTTCACAAACGCGTCGATCTTCTCTTCCTCATCTTCGAACACTCCTGGACACAATAGGCACAATTCTGTGAATCGTCTTTCGTACGCGGTAATATCAAATCCTTGGGTTCGTAACCCTCTAAGTTCTGTCTTGAGCTTATTGACCTCGGTTCTGGGACGGTACTTCTCGTTCATCAAGTGCTTGAATGCTGACCACGGTAGTGCGTACGCATCATCTTGTCCCACTTGCTCTAGGTAGGTATTCCACCATGTTAACGCAGAACCTGTGAAGGTATGCGTAGCGTACTTCACTTTGTCCTCTTCAGTACACTTACTTATGGCAAACACCGATTCGACCTTCTCGGTCCACCATTTCAATCTGATCGGTCCTTCGGTTCCATCAAATTCCAAAGGTTTGCAGGCAATGAATTCTTTGTAGGTGCATCCTACACGATTTCCTGTACTACTAGATCCAAGGTTATTGTTGGTATGTAGCGCAGCCTGTACTGCGGCTATGTTTGAAGCTAGAAAAGTACGGAATTCCTCTTCATTCATATTCACGGTGTGTCGAGTAGTCGGTGCCATTTCCTTCAAAATAGTCAAATGGAACAAGTTAATCATACAGAATATTAAGAGTAGTTAATAGTATTTCGTAGCATAATATGAACTCATTTATAAAAGCTTTTTCTTCATATTAGCGTTTTATAAGTTTAAATTCGGGTAGTACCTACCCGTTAAGTTCATACTTAGTAGCTAATATACAATTCAACTACTACAATTCTATATGAAAAACTGATTATAATAATATTTCGCGTTCAAACTTTTATACAATATTTTACAAACTTACAATACCGCTTATTTTACATAAAGCATGAAATATAGCACACAATAACTTTGATACAAGATAGTTGTGAAGATAATTCTAGCTAGTACACAAGTCGTTCAGCAAAGGCAATAAAGACACGTAATTCATACGTCCAGAAACAAGTCATGCATTCTGGTTTTACTAGGACTACTTCCCATCCTTGGTCTTGTGGAACATAACCGTTATGGCCGTTGATAAGACAGCGTGTTGTAACATCGTTAAAGGGATGAGGGTTACGTAATGACCAACAATCTCGTAATAACCTAAAAACCTCATTTCTTACCCCAATTACCGACTCCGTCACTTGTGGGAACGTTTTGTTTAATAGTTGTAGCCCGATGTTCTTTTTCTCACTTTGTTGAGAAGCGAACATTAGTAACCCGTAAGCATAGCATGCTTCTTTATGTTACATGTTAGCCGCTTTTTCTAAATCATGAAGTTCTATATTCGGATACATTGAGTCAAAATAATTTCTTAACCCGTTGCGTAAAATAGCATTTGGGTTCCCCGCAATATATGCGTCAAAGTAAACACATCGTAACTTATGGGTTTCCCAATGTGATATCCCCCATCTTTCAAACGAAAGTCTCTTATAAACCAAGACATTCTTGGAACGTTCTTCGAATGTCTTACAAACTGATTTCGCCGTAAATAGTTGTGCCGAAGAATTCTGACCGACTCTAGACAAGATTTCATCAATCATGTCTCCGGGTAGGTCTCTTAAAATATTGGGTCGTCTATCCATTTTGTGTTTTTATACTGTAAAATAGACAAGAGTTAGATTCATAAAAAAAAATACTTATTAATACAAGCAATTTTTATATATATCATAAAGCATAAGCACACTATATTACATATATTACACCACACGAATACAACTATTTTATTCCGACTCGCTCATTTCTTCTTCTTCAGTTTTGGTTCGTTTTGCCAAGTTTCTAGGGATATATGATGTTCCCCTAATACGAGCTGTCGTTTTCCACAATGGTTTAGAAAAACCTGGTGGTTTAGAGGTTCCCGGGTCATTGTTACAACTTAAGGGCTTCGGGGGTTGACGATACATATAAAGTTCATCGGGGTTGGAATTAGATTTCTCTATTTTTATGCCCTTTCCCTTATTATTTTCTTTTGCCTTTTTAAATTCAGTTGGGGTAATTTCTATAACATCATCGGAATTCTCGTCGGAATCCGATTCATCGGAGAATTGGTAATCCTCCCAATATTTTGCTTCCTTGGCGGAAACACCATTGACCATAATTAACCTTGGTCGGTTGGTTAAGGATTTTCTTTTACTTAACCGTTTTATTATTTCCCCCACCGGTTCTATTTCCTCCTCCGGTTCCTCCTCTTCTGGTTCTGATTCTTCTTCCGGTTCTGATTCTTCTTCCGGTTCTTCTTCGGGAACTTGTGAATCAGTCCAATATATATTCGACTCTTCGTTATTATTAGGTGAGTCAATGGAATTTGTGCTAGAGGTAGACATCTATCACACAATATCAAACATGTTAAGAGATTAATATATCACATAATATATACATGTTAATAATATATAGTTTCCAACAAAAATGTTAAGCAATCATTTTTAAAGAAAACACGGTCGAAGTCCAGACTCACTAATGCATCCTAACAAACTCAATAAGACACACTAATGCAAATTTTCTGGTTCTCTAAGACCAACGCTCGGATACCAACTGAAATGTCCCGTTCTTATTGATTAAAAATGTTCCATATTAATTGATTTCGTTGCGAGGTTTTGACCTCTATATGAGACGTTTTTCAAAGACTGCATTCGTTTTTCAAAGGAAAATGTGGTAGCCGATGCCTTGAGCAGGAAGGACAGAGAACCCATTCGAGTAAAATCTATGAATATAATGATTCATAATAACATTACTACTCAAATAAAGGAGGCGCAACAAGGAGTTTTAAAAGAGGGAAATTTAAAGGATGAAATACCCAAAGGATCGGAGAAGCATCTTAATATTCGGGAAGACGGAACCCGGTATAGGGCTGAAAGGATTTGGGTACCAAAATTTGGAGATATGAGAGAAATGGTACTTAGAGAAGCTCATAAAACCAGATACTCAATACATCCTGGAACGGGGAAGATGTACAAGGATCTCAAGAAACATTTTTGGTGGCCGGGTATGAAAGCCGATGTTGCTAAATACGTAGGAGAATGTTTAACGTGTTCTAAGGTCAAAGCTGAGCATCAGAAACCATCAGGTCTACTTCAACAACCCGAAATCCCGAAATGGAAATGGGAAAACATTACCATGGATTTCATCACTAAATTGCCAAAGACTGCAAGTGGTTTTGATACTATTTGGGTAATAGTTGATCGTCTCACCAAATCAGCACACTTCCTACCAATAAGAGAAGATGACAAGATGGAGAAGTTAGCACGATTGTATTTGAAGGAAGTCATCTCCAGACATGGAATACCAATCTCTATTATCTCTGATAGGGATGGCAGATTTATTTCAAGATTCTGGCAGACATTACAGCAAGCATTAGGAACTCGTCTAGACATGAGTACTGCCTATCATCCACAAACTGATGGGCAGAGCGAAAGGACGATACAAACGCTTGAAGATATGCTACGAGCATGTGTTATTGATTTTGGAAACAGTTGGGATCGACATCTACCGTTAGCAGAATTTTCCTACAACAACAGCTACCATTCAAGCATTGAGATGGCGCCGTTTGAAGCACTTTATGGTAGAAAGTGCAGGTCTCCGATTTGTTGGAGTGAAGTGGGGGATAGACAGATTACGGGTCCGGAGATTATACAAGAAACTACCGAGAAGATCATCCAAATTCAACAACGGTTGAAAACCGCCCAAAGTCGACAAAAGAGCTACGCTGACATTAAAAGAAAAGATATAGAATTTGAAATTGGAGAGATGGTCATGCTTAAAGTTGCACCTTGGAAAGGCGTTGTTCGATTTGGTAAACGAGGGAAATTAAATCCAAGGTATATTGGACCATTTAAGATTATTGATCGTGTCGGACCAGTAGCTTACCGACTTGAGTTACCTCAACAACTCGCGGCTGTACATAACACTTTCCACGTCTCGAATTTGAAGAAATGTTTTGCTAAAGAAGATCTCACTATTCCGTTAGATGAAATCCAAATCAACGAAAAACTTCAATTCATCGAAGAACCCGTCGAAATAATGGATCGTGAGGTTAAAAGACTTAAGCAAAACAAGATTCCAATTGTCAAGGTTCGATGGAATGCTCGTAGAGGACCTGAGTTCACCTGGGAGTGTGAAGATCAGATGAAGAAGAAATACCCGCATCTATTTCCAGAAGATTCGTCAACACCTTCAACAGCTTAAAATTTCGGGACGAAATTTATTTAACGGGTAGGTACTGTAGTGACCCGAACTTTTCCATGTTTATATATATTAATTGAGATTGATATTTACATGATTAAATGTTTTCAACATGTTAAGCAATCAAACTTGTTAAGACTTGATTAATTGAAATAGGTTTCATATAGACAATTGACCACCCAAGTTGACCGGTGATTCACGAACGTTAAAACTTGTAAAAACTATATGATGACATATATATGGTTATATATATAGTTGACATGATATTATGATAAATAAACATATCATTAAGTATATTAACAATGAACTACATATGTAAAAACAAGACTACTAACTTAATGATTTTGAAACGAGACATATATGTAACGATTATCGTTGTAACGACATTTAATGTATATATATCATATTAAGAGATATTCGTACATCATAATATCATGATAATATAATAATTTAAAATCTCTTTTGATATTATAAACATTGGGTTAACAGCATTTAACAAGATCGTTAACCTAAAGGTTTCAAAACAACATTTACATGTAACGACTAACGATGACTTAACGACTCAGTTAAAATGTATATACATGTAGTATTTTAATATGTATTTATACACTTTTGAAAGAATTCAATACACTTATCAAAATACTTCTACTTAACAAAAATGCTTACAATTACATCCTCGTTCAGTTTCATCAACAATTCTACTCGTATGCACCCGTATTCGTACTCGTACAATACACAGCTTTTAGATGTATGTACTATTGGTATATACACTCCAATGATCAGCTCTTAGCAGCCCATGTGAGTCACCTAACACATGTGGGAACCATCATTTGGCAACTAGCATGAAATATCTCATAAAATTACAAAAATATGAGTAATCATTCATGACTTATTTACATGAAAACAAAATTACATATCCTTTATATCTAATCCATACACCAACGACCAAAAACACCTACAAACACTTTCATTCTTCAATTTTCTTCATCTAATTGATCTCTCTCAAGTTCTATCTTCAAGTTCTAAGTGTTCTTCATAAATTCCAAAAGTTCTAGTTTCATAAAATCAAGAATACTTTCAAGTTTGCTAGCTCACTTCCAATCTTGTAAGTGTAGCGACCCCGACAAATCGTCAAGTGACGGCGTCGGCTACGTGGGTCCCATTACCTGATTATAAGTCTTTAAGATAACGTTTGACCAAAATATGTCGCCTTCATTTCAAAATAAAGCTTGTTTCAAAGTTTACAAGAATTGTTCAACCAAAAGTTAAGTTACAACGTTATAGATACGATTGAAATCTAGGCGACACGGTTTAAAGTAAAGTCAAAAGACGCTCCATGAAATGCATGTATACTCGACATCGGATGCAAGTATCAAATAGTAAGCGGAAGCATGTTTCACATATCGTGCAAGACCTGAGAAAAACATAGAAATCTGTCAACGAAAACGTTGGTGAAATCATAGGTTTAAGTAAGTAAGTACAAGTGAACCACAAGATTTGCATCAATGAAATAATAGTAATACATTCCAAAAGTTTGTTTCACGAGCACCCAATTATCAAAGCTTAACATTCCTTCCATTGTATACCCCATCACTTAGTGCTAGAACAAACACTGATTCTCGAAAATATATTTCATCCGTAGACGGTAGCGAACCGTCAAGGATGAGGGTTGTCAACCCATATGGATCCATACAACATAAGTTCTCGCTTACACCCGGCAAGTGTAACTAATGATAATCGAATTGAGGATTTTGTTCTAAACTCGTATGTAGAATGTTTGTTTTCCTGTACTTGTGTTCACTTAGTAAAGAAATGTTTATGTTTTCTCATCCCAAATGTAAGTTCAAAAAGAGTAAAAGTGGGACTATGATCTCACCTTGAGTGCACGAGTAGTAAAGTACTTCAACAAGTAAACGTGTGCAAAGAACAATGCTAGTCTTGACCTAAACAATAGGTTGTATCAATAACGGTAAACACGATAGGTCAAAGATGTTCAATTAGTCCTATGGCCCAATACGACTCGATTAATATAGCATGTGAAGCAAATTGTCATGTTTCATGCAAAGTACAAGTATAAAAAAACATGTTAGAACGATTGCACAAATATTTGGTTAAGTTTGATTTAAAAGTCAAACTTTGGTCGGTCAAAGTCAACGAAAGTCAACACGTTCGGGTCGGGTTCCGAACTATTTTTCTGAGGTTTTTAATCATATATGAACATGTTAGAACAAGTTTCATGTGAATCGGAGGTCCGTAGTATGCCAAACATTTTCCTAAATTTGACAAAGTAGGTCAGAATCTGACCACGGCATATGCCGCGCCGCGGCCAGAGGTGTCGCGCCGCGACATAACACGTGGTCTGGCACCAGGTCAGTTTCAAAGTTCAAGTCTTGGTCAAAACTTCAAACAACCATAAAACGCAAACCGTAAACAACTAGAAGACGTATCTTATACCGTTGGAAAGCTCTTTTGACAAGGAACACAACTAAGCATGTTTCACCAAACAAAAACATCATTTATAATAGCCGAAAACTCATCAAGTGATCATTAAACGTTCATTTTTAAGGTTTCAAGTTCTTCAAATGCAATTTGAGTTTCGGGAAACCAATTCACACATATAATATGCCGTTTTGAAGGTAATGAAACATACATCACAACTAACAACTTACTAACAACAATTCATGGCAATCAATGCATCAAATAATCACTTCAAGTTCTCCAAACCCTAACTCAATTCCACCAAAAATCAATAATCAAGCTCATGAAGTTTTCTAAGGCAGCCTACACATCAAATTGAAGCTAGTGATGCTAGTAACACAATTAAAACATCAACTTTCAACATCTAACAACATATGATCATCCAAAATTCAAGAACAACACACCAAAATTCAAGTTCATGCTAGTTACACTAAAACAACGAGATCGAGCATATAAATCATATATTCATGTTAGACTTGAGCCATAGACACTAATTAACACTTTTATAAGTTAAAAACATCAAGAACACAAAATCTAGTGATTTTAGAAAGTTACCCAAATGAGATGAAGTTGGTACCAAAATGAAGAGGATGAAGAGAGGATCACGAATATGTAATTTATTTGGTTGCTAGCTCCCTAATCCGGATTTAGATGATGAATGAATGAGAAAGGAAATTGGGTGTGTTCTTGCTAGAGAGAAAGGGAGATGAGTTAGATGGATGGAAATGGATGGAGGAGGTGAAGTGGTTGACTAGTTGACCTAGTCACCACTTTGCCCACTTGTCAACTTAAGTCCCTCATGTTTGTAGTCGGGTGCGGGAATTAACCAAACGAATATTTTTAAAACGCTCGAGTAAACGGGTGATGTCAAAATTAAATAGCGGGAATATAATGAACGTTACTCACGGAAACTATTAATTTAACTACGAAAGATTATGTTTTTAAAAAAAAGACGGTGTTAAAATTAAATTTAACGGAAAAACGCGGGATGTTACATTATCCACAACTCAAAAGAAATTTCGTCCCGAAATTTAGTTGGAAGTAGTAGTTGTTGAATCTTCCTCGAGATCTTGCGTTGCCAATTCTACGAGTGAGGGAGAAGTACGTTCTAGGGTATTTCAACGAATTTTGACGGTCGGGATCATACGATGTTTTAAGGTTTGGCTTCACGATTTATGGTTTCGACCGGTCCTCCTAGGAAGTGAGGGTTATCGTCGATAGTGAGTTCATCAAAGGAGATAACAAGTTCTCGTTTCGCAAAACACGTCTTTGAGTTGATACATCGAATGTAGGATAAACGGAGACCCAAAATGAGTCGGAAAAGTCTAAACGGCTAGCGACGGGTCCAAAACACCCCAAGAATTTAAAGGATCAAAATATCGCGGATTTAGCTTCCTACGTTTCCCGAAACGGATTGCACCTTTCCAAGGTGCGACTCTTAACGTGACGCGGTTTCCCACGTGGAATTTGAAATGTTTACGTCTAACATCGGCGTAGCTCTTGGTGATTACGAGTCGCGTAGGGTTTTACCTGAATATGAATAAATTTTCTCGGTTGCTCATGAACAACCTCGGCCCCGGTGAATTGATCATCGTTTACTTGGTTCGACAAGGGAGAATGACGTTTCCGGTCACATGTGGTTTCAAAAGGAGTGACGTTAAAACTTGAATGAAAATCATTGTAGTACGAGGATTCGGTTAAAGGAAAATACTTTTCTCAAGTAAATTTGAAGTTGGTAATACAAACTTGTATTATGGTTTCCAAGGTTTAAATCACATGTTTGTTCGGTCCGTCGGGTTGTGGATGGTACGCGGTACTCATGTCTAAACGCGGTCCCGAGGCTTCTTGTAAAACTAGAAGTGAAACGAGTATTTCGATACGGGATAATTAACAAAGATACACCGTGTTGGAATAGAATCTCTTAAGATATGTTTGAACGAGTCAGTTAGGGTTCGAAAAAAAATGTTCGTTAGGACTATTCACCCTCGTGGCGAATACTTATGTAATATGAAGAGTTTCTCTATCCATGGAGAAATGTTACAAGGAGTTTCTTTAAACGGAAATGCGAACGGTAAAGATAGTAGTGAAATGAGGACTTAGAATAGGATGAGTTTACATCTCGAGGTTGCCATAACGTGCCTCTAGTTGTCAAAAGTTGAAGTCTGAAAGAGAAACGAGGTAGTACACGTAGTTGCATAGTTCGGGGTTGAATAATAGTTGACCGATTATCAGAAACACAAGGGCGTTACGTCAAAGAAGAGTGAAGTATCGTTGGATTGTGTGTTATCTTAAATCCCAGTAATATCAGACGGTGACGGTGAAATAACAGAGGTAGGTAGTGTGGTACGGGATGACGAGAAAATTGATCGGATCCACAATTTAGTATTCGAATTCTTCGTGCAAAATAACGAATTTTAGTTATGTTGATTTTTGGAGACGAGAGAGTATGCCTTTCGGCGTTCAAGTAGAAATATTTCTATATTTGAGTTCCATTTTGTGCCACACGAATTTATCTAGTAAGGTTGGTGTGAAAAAAAAAAAATAAATCACGTTCAAAGTCCGGACACGAAAAATGTTTAATTCTTTCCCTTAGTACGTTAACGAGGTTAAAGGACGAGCGATACGGGAAAAATTGGAAATTAATCTTTGGTAATAATCGCGAGATCCAAAATTTTACGAATACAAGTCGGAGTCGTGAGGGTTTCTCCAAAATTAATTAATTAATTAATTAATTTTTTTTTTTTTTTTTTTTTTTTTTATTTTTTTTTTTTTTTTTTTATTTTTTTATTTTTACCTTGACCACTAATAACATGGTTTAGAATTTGGACTTTGTTTAACCAAAATTCTCACTTGGAGAATTCGGCATAGAGTTGCTCTTTTCTCAAGAGTTCGAGCGTAAGACGGAGACGTTGTCCGTTTTTCCTTTCCGCTTGAATAGCTTAAAACATCAATTATAAGTACGGTAACGGATTTGTCTAGATAAGTTTGCATACGCGGTTCCGGAGGTCTATGAATACGGGCGGAGCCTTAGTTAAACTGAACGGCACTAGAAGAAATTTATAACTATCGTAGCGAGTTCGGAAAGCGGTTTAGGAGACATCTTCTCCCTTAACCCTCAATTGATGATAACCAGAATGAAGGTCGATTTTAGAATATACGCGAGATCCGTGTAACAGTTCAAGAGGTTGTTGATACGGGAAAGAGGATATCGGTTCTTAAACGGAAATCATTTAGTTCACTAGAATCACATATATGTGGGGAAAACATTCCCTTCCTAACGTATAGGTTTTGGGCTCCCTAGTTCTATAGATGTCAAATCAAAGTTCAAATTACCTACCCAATAAGTCTAACGTACTCCCTCCGATAAAATTTATCGGTACGCAATGGTTTCCCGTTGGTCACTTGAATGGCGTAAGTAATATCTAGGGGGAGGGGTGGAGTGCAAAGAGTAGGCTCCAAAGCCTTGGATACAAAACATTTATCGATACCCGAATCGGATAAACATGAAACATAAGAGTCGTTGAGAAGGAACGTACCCGTAACTAATTGTCGTTCCGGGAATCCTATGTGTTAAGGTTGAAAGCTCATTCGCGTACATTAGGGTGGGCGTTCTTCTTGGGACATGCATTCTTAAAATGACCCAGTTGTCCACATTCAAAACAAGCACCCCTTCTGCGTGCACTGGGCACCTTTTTAGCGACGGGGGCGGCACCCTTACAACTATGGGCCACATGGCCACTTCTTTGACACTTGATGCAAAATGGTCCGCCACATTTTCCATAATGATGTTTGTGGCACGTGTTGCAAAAAGGTCGTGTTCCAGCATAATTTTTCCTGCCGCCGGGGGTGAAAGGCTTCTTGGTGGAGTCGTTGTGGTTGTGGTTGCTTGATGGAGAGGCTTCCTGTTTTCTTTTGTTGTTAACTGGTTGGGCCTCGGCCGTTGGTGCCAGCGCTTCAATTTCATCCACCGTTTTTATAAATCGGCGGGCTATCATCACAGCCTCTTGTAGGTCGGCGGGTCTTAATGGCATTACCCCGTGTGGAATGCTCTTAGGGAGGCCATCCAAGTAAAACTCAACTCCTTGGGGCCCGGGAGCCCGGAGGTTTGGACAAATGGAGGTTAGTTCGGCAAACCGTTGATTATAAGCTTCGAGGTCATCTCGGGCTATTTTTAAATTTCTTGGCCCCTGTTCGAGCCTTCGAGTCTCTTCGCGCGGGAAGTATTCAGTGGTCATTCTTTCTCTTAATTCGGTCCAAGAGAGTGTAAGGGCTTCATCGATACCCACCGATTGTACATACGTGTTCCACCATGAGAGAGCAATACCGGTGAGAGTGAGGGTGGAAAACTTGACCTTATCTTGGTCCCGACAACCGCTTATACTAAAAACGGCTTCTGTTTGTTCGAACCATCGGGTGAGAGCAACCGGTCCTTCGGTTCCATTGAAAGTGGGAGGATTGTACTTCATGAAGTTTTTGTAGGAGGACCCCCCGTTTGAATTACCGACCCCATGATTGTTGTTGTTAGAAAAGTGATCGGCCACGGCCGTACCCACGGCGGTGGTTATCATTCGTTGAAGAGCTTGTTCAAGAGTTTCGAGAGGAGTGTTGTGTTGACCTTGGTGAGCCATTGTTCCTTCATGACACAAGAATATCGTTGGTTAGTATTTTCAACAATACTAACCACAGTATGGAATAAGGATAGAGAGAAAATTTTTCCTTGACTCGCCTTAAATTCTTTACGTCATAATGTCGGAACGTCCATGTGAATCACCGTAATATAATCCCGGAAATTATATTACCCTGATTCTCATGTGCATTTAACATTACTTCATAAAGTCAAAGTGGCGCATCAACAAAATTTATCAACGTAAGATCAAGATCGAATACGAGTTAGATATGATAGAAGAGTCCGAGTATAAATGCACAATTTGTCAAATAATTCCTACTTCAGTCTATATGCCGGTTGTAGTCTAGATTCACCTATGTACCCTATGACTCGGGGTGGACACAAATGAACTCTAAATCCCTACAACCAAGGCTCTGATACCAACTGTAGCGACCCCGACAAATCGTCAAGTGACGGCGTCGGCTACGTGGGTCCCATTACCTGATTATAAGTCTTTAAGATAACGTTTGACCAAAATATGTCGCCTTCATTTCAAAATAAAGCTTGTTTCAAAGTTTACAAGAATTGTTCAACCAAAAGTTAAGTTACAACGTTATAGATACGATTGAAATCTAGGCGACACGGTTTAAAGTAAAGTCAAAAGACGCTCCATGAAATGCATGTATACTCGACATCGGATGCAAGTATCAAATAGTAAGCGGAAGCATGTTTCACATATCGTGCAAGACCTGAGAAAAACATAGAAATCTGTCAACGAAAACGTTGGTGAAATCATAGGTTTAAGTAAGTAAGTACAAGTGAACCACAAGATTTGCATCAATGAAATAATAGTAATACATTCCAAAAGTTTGTTTCACGAGCACCCAATTATCAAAGCTTAACATTCCTTCCATTGTATACCCCATCACTTAGTGCTAGAACAAACACTGATTCTCGAAAATATATTTCATCCGTAGACGGTAGCGAACCGTCAAGGATGAGGGTTGTCAACCCATATGGATCCATACAACATAAGTTCTCGCTTACACCCGGCAAGTGTAACTAATGATAATCGAATTGAGGATTTTGTTCTAAACTCGTATGTAGAATGTTTGTTTTCCTGTACTTGTGTTCACTTAGTAAAGAAATGTTTATGTTTTCTCATCCCAAATGTAAGTTCAAAAAGAGTAAAAGTGGGACTATGATCTCACCTTGAGTGCACGAGTAGTAAAGTACTTCAACAAGTAAACGTGTGCAAAGAACAATGCTAGTCTTGACCTAAACAATAGGTTGTATCAATAACGGTAAACACGATAGGTCAAAGATGTTCAATTAGTCCTATGGCCCAATACGACTCGATTAATATAGCATGTGAAGCAAATTGTCATGTTTCATGCAAAGTACAAGTATAAAAAAACATGTTAGAACGATTGCACAAATATTTGGTTAAGTTTGATTTAAAAGTCAAACTTTGGTCGGTCAAAGTCAACGAAAGTCAACACGTTCGGGTCGGGTTCCGAACTATTTTTCTGAGGTTTTTAATCATATATGAACATGTTAGAACAAGTTTCATGTGAATCGGAGGTCCGTAGTATGCCAAACATTTTCCTAAATTTGACAAAGTAGGTCAGAATCTGACCACGGCATATGCCGCGCCGCGGCCAGAGGTGTCGCGCCGCGACATAACACGTGGTCTGGCACCAGGTCAGTTTCAAAGTTCAAGTCTTGGTCAAAACTTCAAACAACCATAAAACGCAAACCGTAAACAACTAGAAGACGTATCTTATACCGTTGGAAAGCTCTTTTGACAAGGAACACAACTAAGCATGTTTCACCAAACAAAAACATCATTTATAATAGCCGAAAACTCATCAAGTGATCATTAAACGTTCATTTTTAAGGTTTCAAGTTCTTCAAATGCAATTTGAGTTTCGGGAAACCAATTCACACATATAATATGCCGTTTTGAAGGTAATGAAACATACATCACAACTAACAACTTACTAACAACAATTCATGGCAATCAATGCATCAAATAATCACTTCAAGTTCTCCAAACCCTAACTCAATTCCACCAAAAATCAATAATCAAGCTCATGAAGTTTTCTAAGGCAACCTACACATCAAATTGAAGCTAGTGATGCTAGTAACACAATTAAAACATCAACTTTCAACATCTAACAACATATGATCATCCAAAATTCAAGAACAACACACCAAAATTCAAGTTCATGCTAGTTACACTAAAACAACGAGATCGAGCATATAAATCATATATTCATGTTAGACTTGAGCCATAGACACTAATTAACACTTTTATAAGTTAAAAACATCAAGAACACAAAATCTAGTGATTTTAGAAAGTTACCCAAATGAGATGAAGTTGGTACCAAAATGAAGAGGATGAAGAGAGGATCACGAATATGTAATTTATTTGGTTGCTAGCTCCCTAATCCGGATTTAGATGATGAATGAATGAGAAAGGAAATTGGGTGTGTTCTTGCTAGAGAGAAAGGGAGATGAGTTAGATGGATGGAAATGGATGGAGGAGGTGAAGTGGTTGACTAGTTGACCTAGTCACCACTTTGCCCACTTGTCAACTTAAGTCCCTCATGTTTGTAGTCGGGTGCGGGAATTAACCAAACGAATATTTTTAAAACGCTCGAGTAAACGGGTGATGTCAAAATTAAATAGCGGGAATATAATGAACGTTACTCACGGAAACTATTAATTTAACTACGAAAGATTATGTTTTTAAAAAAAAAGACGGTGTTAAAATTAAATTTAACGGAAAAACGCGGGATGTTACAGTAAGGTGGTCATCCAACCTCAAGAAATCTTTGTTTCTTACAGTAGGTTATCATTCTAATACAAGGTAATAATCATATTCAACCTTTGATTCAATTTCTATAACTATAACAATCTTATTTCAAGTGATGATCTTACTTGAACTTGTTTTCGTGTCATGATTCTACTTCAAGAACTTCGAGCCATCCAAGGATCCATTGAAGCTAGATCCATTTTTCTCTTTTCCAGTAGGTTTATCCAAGGAACTTAAGGTAGTAATGATGTTCATAACATCGTTCGATTCATACATATAAAGCTATCTTATTCGAAGGTTTAAACTTGTAATCACTAGAACATAGTTTAGTTAATTCTAAACTTGTTCGCAAACAAAAGTTAATCCTTCTAACTTGACTTTTAAAATCAACTAAAAACATGTTCTATATCTATATGATATGCTAACTTAATGATTTAAAACCTGGAAACATGAAAAACACCGTAAAACCGGATTTACGCCGTCGTAGTAACACCGCGGGCTGTTTTGGGTTAGTTAATTAAAAACTATGATAAACTTTGATTTAAAAGTTGTTATTCTGAGAAAATGATTTTTATTATGAACATAAAACTATATCCAAAAATTATGGTTAAACTCAAAGTGGAAGTATGTTTTCTAAAATGGTCATCTAGACGTCGTTCTTTCGACTGAAATGACTACCTTTACAAAAACGACTTGTAACTTATTTTTCCGACTATAAACCTATACTTTTTCTGTTTAGATTCATAAAATAGAGTTCAATATGAAACCATAGCAATTTGATTCACTCAAAACGGATTTAAAATGAAGAAGTTATGGGTAAAACAAGATTGGATAATTTTTCTCATTTTAGCTACGTGAAAATTGGTAACAAATCTATTCCAACCATAACTTAATCAACTTGTATTGTATATTATGTAATCTTGAGATACCATAGACACGTATACAATGTTTCGACCTATCATGTCGACACATCTATATATATTTCGGAACAACCATAGACACTCTATATGTGAATGTTGGAGTTAGCTATACAGGGTTGAGGTTGATTCCAAAATATATATAGTTTGAGTTGTGATCAATACTGAGATACGTATACACTGGGTCGTGGATTGATTCAAGATAATATTTATCGATTTATTTCTGTACATCTAACTGTGGACAACTAGTTGTAGGTTACTAACGAGGACAGCTGACTTAATAAACTTAAAACATCAAAATATATTAAAAGTGTTGTAAATATATTTTGAACATACTTTGATATACATGTATATATTGTTATAGGTTCGTGAATCAACCAGTGGCCAAGTCTTACTTCCCGACGAAGTAAAAATCTGTGAAAGTGAGTTATAGTCTCACTTTTAAAATCTAATATTTTTGGGATGAGAATACATGCAGGTTTTATAAATGATTTACAAAATAGACACAAGTACGTGAAACTACATTCTATGGTTGAATTATCGAAATCGAATATGCCCCTTTTTATTAAGTCTGGTAATCTAAGAATTAGGGAACAGACACCCTAATTGACGCGAATCCTAAAGATAGATCTATTGGGCTTAACAAACCCCATCCAAAGTACCGGATGCTTTAGTACTTCGAAATTTATATCATATCCGAAGGGTGTCCCGGAATGATGGGGATATTCTTATATATGCATCTTGTTAATGTCGGTTACCAGGTGTTCACCATATGAATGATTTTTATCTCTATGTATGGGATGTGTATTGAAATATGAAATCTTGTGGTCTATTGTTACGATTTTATATATATAGGTTAAACCTATAACTCACCAACATTTTTGTTGACGTTTTAAGCATGTTTATTCTCAGGTGATTATTAAGAGCTTCCGCTGTCGCATACTTAAATAAGGACAATATTTGGAGTCCATGCTTGTATGATATTGTGTAAAAACTGCATTCAAGAAACTTATTTTGTTGTAACATATTTGTATTGTAAACCATTATGTAATGGTCGTGTGTAATTAGGATATTTTAGATTATCATTATTTGATAATCTACGTAAAGCTTTTTAAAACCTTTATCTATGAAATAAAGGTTATGGTTTGTTTTAAAAATGAATGCAGTCTTTGAAAAACGTCTCATATAGAGGTCAAAACCTCGCAACGAAATCGATTAATATGGAACGTTTTTAATCAATAAGAACGGGACATTTCAGTTGGTATCAGAGCGTTGGTCTTAGAGAACCAGAATTTTGCATTAGTGTGTCTTATCGAGTTTGTTAGGATGCATTAGTGAGTCTGGACTTCGACCGTGTTTACTTGAAAAATGATTGCTTAACAAATTTTGTTGGAAACTATATATTTTTAACATGTGAATATTATGTGATATATTAATCTCTTAACGCGTTTGATATTATGTGATAGATGTCTACCTCTAGAACAAGTCCCATTGACTCACCTAATAATAATGAAGAGTCAAATGTAAATTGGAATGATTCGTGGACTGATTCACAAGTTCCCGAAGAGGAACCGAAAGAAGAGTCGGAACCGGAAGAAGAATCGGAACCGGAAGAAGAATCGGAACCGGATGAAGAAATAGAACCGGTGGGGGAAATATTAAAACGGTTAAGTAAAAGAAAATCCTCAACCAACCGACCAAGGTTAATTATGGTCAATGGTGTTTCCGCCAAGGAAGCAAAATATTGGGAGGATTACCAATTCTCCGATGAATCGGATCTCGACGAGAATTCCGATGATGTTATAGAAATTACCCCAACTGAATTTAAAAAGGCAAAAGAAAATAATAAGGGAAAGGGCATAAAAATAGAGAAATCTAATTCCAACCCCGATGAACTTTATATGTATCGTCAACCCCCGAAGTCCTTAAGTTGTAACAATGACCCGGGAACCTCTAAACCACCAGGTTTTTCTAAACCAATGTGGAAAATTACGGCTCGTATTAGGGGAACATCATATATCCCAAGAAACTTGGCAAAACGAACCAAAACCGAACAAGAAGAAACGAACGAGTCGGAATAAGATAGTTATATTCGTGTGGTGTAATATATGTAATATAGTGTGCTTATGCTTTATGATATATGTAAAAATTGCTTGTATTAATAAGTATTTTTTTTATGAATCTAACTCTTGTCTATTTTACAGTATAAAAACACAAAATGGATAGACAACCCAATATTTTAAGAGACCTACCCGGAGACATGATTGATGAAATCTTGTCTAGAGTCGGTCAGAATTCTTCGGCACAACTACTTAAGGCGAGATCAGTTTGTAAGACATTCGAAGAACGTTCCAAGAATGCCTTGGTTTATAAAAGGCTTTCGTTCGAAAGATGGGGGATATCACATTGGGAAATCCATAAGTTACGATGTGTTTACTTTGACGCATATATTGCGGGGAACCCAAATGCTATTTTACGCAATGGGTTAAGAAATTATTTTGACTCAATATATCCGAATATTGGACTTCGTGATTTAGAAAAAGCGGCTAACATGCAACATAAAGAAGCATGTTATGCTTACGGATTAGTAATGTTCGCTTCTCACCAAAGTGAGAACAAGAACATCGGGCTACAACTATTAAACAAAACGTTCTCACAAGTGACGGAGTCGGTAATTGGGGTAAGAAATGAGGTTTTTAGGTTATTACGAGACTGTTGGTCATTACGTAACCCTCATCCCTTTGACGACGTTACAACACGCTGTCTTATCAACGGCCATAACGGTTATGTTCCACAAGACCAAGGATGGGAAGTAATCCTAGTAAAACCAGAATGCATGACTTGTTTCTGGACGTATGACTTACGTGTCTTTATTGCCTTTGCTGAACGACTTGTGTACTAGCTAGAATTATCTTCACAACCATCTTGTATCAAATTTATTGTGTGCTATATTTCATGCTATATGTAAAATAAGCGGTATTGTAAGTTTGTAAAATATTGTGTAAAAGTTTGAACGCGAAATATTATTATATTCAGTTTTTCATATAGAATTGTAGTAGTTGAATTGTATATTAGCTACTAAGTATGAACTTAACGGGTAGGTACTACCCGAATTTAAACTTATAAAACGCTAATATGAAGAAAAAGCTTTTATAAATGAGTTCATATTATGCTACGAAATACTATTAACTACTCTTAATATTCTGTATGATTAACTTGTTCCATTTGACTATTTTGAAGGAAATGGCACCGACTACTCGACACACCGTGAATATGAATGAAGAGGAATTCCGTACTTTTCTAGCTTCAAACATAGCCGCAGTACAGGCTGCGCTACATACCAACAATAACCTTGGATCTAGCAGTACAGGAAATCGTGTAGGATGCACCTACAAAGAATTCACTGCCTGCAAACCTTTGGAATTTGATGGAACCGAAGGACCGATCGGATTGAAACGGTGGACCGAGAAGGTCGAATCGGTGTTTGCCATAAGTAAGTGTACTGAAGAGGACAAAGTAAAGTACGCTACGCATACCTTCACAGGTTCTGCGTTAACATGGTGGAATACCTATCTAGAGCAAGTGGGACAAGACGATGCGTACGCACTACCGTGGTCAGCATTCAAGCACTTGATGAACGAGAAGTACCGTCCCAGAACCGAGGTCAATAAGCTCAAGACAGAACTTAGAGGGTTACGAACCCAAGGATTTGATATTACCACGTACGAAAGACGATTCACAGAATTGTGCCTATTGTGTCCGGGAGCATTCGAAGATGAGGAAGAGAAGATCGACGCGTTTGTGAAAGGATTGCCGGAAAGAATCCAAGAAGATATAAGTTCACACGAGCCCGCCTCCATACAACAGGCATGTAGAATGGCTCACAAACTCGTGAACCAGATTGAAGAAAGAATTAAAGAACAGACTGCTGAAGAGGCCAATGTGAAGCAAGTCAAAAGAAAGTGGGAGGAAAACGGTGATAAGAATCACCAATACAACAACAACAGCAATTACAACAATAATCGCAACAATTATCCCAACAATCGCAACATCAATCGCAACTACAACAAACGGCCCAACAACAACAACAACAACAACAACAGCAACTACAACAATCATCCCAACAACAATAATAACCGCAACAACAATAACAATCAGAAGCAGCTATGCCAAAGGTGTGAAAAGAATCACTCGGGGGTTCTGCACCAAATTTTGCAACAAGTGTAAAAGAAATGGTCATAGCGCGGCGAAGTGTGAGGTCTACGGACCAGGGGTTAATAGAACGAAAGGAACAAATGGTGTCGGAACGAGTAATGGCGGAGCAAGTAGTGTCGGAGCAAGTTATGCCAATGTAGTTTGTTATAAATGTGGAAAACCGGGCCACATTATTAGAAATTGCCCGAACCAGGAGAACACGAATGGACAAGGCCGTGGAAGAGTTTTCAATATTAATGCGGCAGAGGCACAGGAAGACCCGGAGCTTGTTACGGGTACGTTTCTTATTGAAAATAAATCTGCTTACGTTTTATTTGATTCGGGTGCGGATAGAAGCTATATGAGTAGAGATTTTTGTGCTAAATTAAGTTGTCCATTGACGCCTTTGGATAGTAAATTTTTACTCGAATTAGCAAATGGTAAATTAATTTCAGCAGATAATATATGTCGGAATCGAGAAATTAAACTGGTTAGCGAAACATTTAAGATTGATTTGATACCAGTAGAGTTAGGGAGTTTTGATGTGATAATCGGTATGGACTGGTTGAAAGAAGTGAAAGCGGAGATCGTTTGTTACAAAAATGCAATTCGCATTATACGAGAAAAAGGAAAACCCTTAATGGTGTACGGAGAAAAGGGCAACACGAAGCTACATCTTATTAGTAATTTGAAGGCACAAAAACTAATAAGAAAAGGTTGTTATGCTGTTCTAGCACACGTCGAGAAAGTACAAACTGAAGAAAAGAGCATCAATGATGTTCCCATTGCAAAAGAATTTCCCGATGTATTTCCGAAAGAATTACCGGGATTACCCCCACATCGATCCGTTGAATTTCAAATAGATCTTGTACCAGGAGCTGCACCAATAGCTCGTGCTCCTTACAGACTCGCACCCAGCGAGATGAAAGAACTGCAAAGCTAATTACAAGAACTTTTAGAGCGTGGTTTCATTCGACCAAGCACATCACCGTGGGGAGCTCCTATTTTGTTTGTCAAGAAGAAAGATGGTACATTCAGGTTGTGTATCGACTACCGAGAGTTGAACAAACTTACCATCAAGAACCGCTACCCACTACCGATAATCGATGACTTATTTGATCAACTACAAGGCTCGTCTGTTTATTCAAAGATTGACTTACGTTCCGGGTATCATCAAATGCGGGTGAAATAAGATGATATTCCAAAGACTGCTTTCAGAACACGTTACGGTCATTACGAGTTTATGGTCATGCCGTTTGGTTTAACTAATGCACCAGCTGTGTTCATGGACCTTATGAACCGAGTGTGTGGACCATACCTTGACAAGTTTGTCATTGTTTTCATTGATGACATACTTATTTACTCAAAGAACGACCAAGAACACGGTGAACATTTGAGAAAGGTGTTAGAAGTATTGCGGAAGGAAGAATTGTACGCTAAGTTTTCAAAGTGTGCATTTTGGTTGGAAGAAGTTCAATTCCTCGGTCACATAGTGAACAAAGAAGGTATTAAGGTGGATCCGGCAAAGATAGAAACTGTTGAAAAGTGGGAAACCCCAAAAACTCTAAAACACATACGCCAGTTTTTAGGACTAGCTGGTTACTACAGAAGGTTCATCCAAGACTTTTCCAGAATAGCAAAACCCTTGACTGCATTAACGCATAAAGGGAAGAAATTTGAATGGAATGATGAACAAGAGAAAGCGTTTCAGTTATTGAAGAAAAAGCTAACTACGGCACCTATATTGTCATTGCCTGAAGGGAATGATGATTTTGTGATTTATTGTGATGCATCAAAGCAAGGTCTCGGTTGTGTATTAATGCAATGAACGAAGGTGATTGCTTATGCGTCTAGACAATTGAAGATTCACGAACAAAATTATACGACGCACGATTTGGAATTAGGCGCGGTTGTTTTTGCATTAAAGACTTGGAGGCACTACTTATATGGGGTCAAAAGTATTATATATACCGACCACAAAAGTCTTCAACACATATTTAATCAGAAACAACTGAATATGAGGCAGCGTAGGTGGATTGAATTATTGAATGATTACGACTTTGAGATTCGTTACCACCCGGGGAAGGAAAATGTGGTAGCCGATGCCTTGAGCAGGAAGGACAGAGAACCCATTCGAGTAAAATCTATGAATATAATGATTCATAATAACATTACTACTCAAATAAAGGAGGCGCAACAAGGAGTTTTAAAAGAGGGAAATTTAAAGGATGAAATACCCAAAGGATCGGAGAAGCATCTTAATATTCGGGAAGACGGAACCCGGTATAGGGCTGAAAGGATTTGGGTACCAAAATTTGGAGATATGAGAGAAATGGTACTTAGAGAAGCTCATAAAACCAGATACTCAATACATCCTGGAACGGGGAAGATGTACAAGGATCTCAAGAAACATTTTTGGTGGCCGGGTATGAAAGCCGATGTTGCTAAATACGTAGGAGAATGTTTAACGTGTTCTAAGGTCAAAGCTGAGCATCAGAAACCATCAGGTCTACTTCAACAACCCGAAATCCCGAAATGGAAATGGGAAAACATTACCATGGATTTCATCACTAAATTGCCAAAGACTGCAAGTGGTTTTGATACTATTTGGGTAATAGTTGATCGTCTCACCAAATCAGCACACTTCCTACCAATAAGAGAAGATGACAAGATGGAGAAGTTAGCACGATTGTATTTGAAGGAAGTCATCTCCAGACATGGAATACCAATCTCTATTATCTCTGATAGGGATGGCAGATTTATTTCAAGATTCTGGCAGACATTACAGCAAGCATTAGGAACTCGTCTAGACATGAGTACTGCCTATCATCCACAAACTGATGGGCAGAGCGAAAGGACGATACAAACGCTTGAAGATATGCTACGAGCATGTGTTATTGATTTTGGAAACAGTTGGGATCGACATCTACCGTTAGCAGAATTTTTCTACAACAACAGCTACCATTCAAGCATTGAGATGGCGCCGTTTGAAGCACTTTATGGTAGAAAGTGCAGGTCTCCGATTTGTTGGAGTGAAGTGGGGGATAGACAGATTACGGGTCCGGAGATTATACAAGAAACTACCGAGAAGATCATCCAAATTCAACAACGGTTGAAAACCGCCCAAAGTCGACAAAAGAGCTACGCTGACATTAAAAGAAAAGATATAGAATTTGAAATTGGAGAGATGGTCATGCTTAAAGTTGCACCTTGGAAAGGCGTTGTTCGATTTGGTAAACGAGGGAAATTAAATCCAAGGTATATTGGACCATTTAAGATTATTGATCGTGTCGGACCAGTAGCTTACCGACTTGAGTTACCTCAACAACTCGCGGCTGTACATAACACTTTCCACGTCTCGAATTTGAAGAAATGTTTTGCTAAAGAAGATCTCACTATTCCGTTAGATGAAATCCAAATCAACGAAAAACTTCAATTCATCGAAGAACCCGTCGAAATAATGGATCGTGAGGTTAAAAGACTTAAGCAAAACAAGATTCCAATTGTCAAGGTTCGATGGAATGCTCGTAGAGGACCTGAGTTCACCTGGGAGTGTGAAGATCAGATGAAGAAGAAATACCCGCATCTATTTCCAGAAGATTCGTCAACACCTTCAACAGCTTAAAATTTCGGGACGAAATTTATTTAACGGGTAGGTACTGTAGTGACCCGAACTTTTCCATGTTTATATATATTAATTGAGATTGATATTTACATGATTAAATGTTTTCAACATGTTAAGCAATCAAACTTGTTAAGACTTGATTAATTGAAATAGGTTTCATATAGACAATTGACCACCCAAGTTGACCGGTGATTCACGAACGTTAAAACTTGTAAAAACTATATGATGACATATATATGGTTATATATATAGTTAACATGATATTATGATAAGTAAACATATCATTAAGTATATTAACAATGAACTACATATGTAAAAACAAGACTACTAACTTAATGATTTTGAAACGAGACATATATGTAACGATTATCGTTGTAACGACATTTAATGTATATATATCATATTAAGAGATATTCGTACATCATAATATCATGATAATATAATAATTTAAAATCTCTTTTGATATTATAAACATTGGGTTAACAGCATTTAACAAGATCGTTAACCTAAAGGTTTCAAAACAACATTTACATGTAACGACTAACGATGACTTAACGACTCAGTTAAAATGTATATACATGTAGTATTTTAATATGTATTTATACACTTTTGAAAGACTTCAATACACTTATCAAAATACTTCTACTTAACAAAAATGCTTACAATTACATCCTCGTTCAATTTCATCAACAATTCTACTCGTATGCACCCGTATTCGTACTCGTACAATACACAGCTTTTAGATGTATGTACTATTGGTATATACACTCCAATGATCAGCTCTTAGCAGCCCATGTGAGTCACCTAACACATGTGGGAACCATCATTTGGCAACTAGCATGAAATATCTCATAAAATTACAAAAATATGAGTAATCATTCATGACTTATTTACATGAAAATAAAATTACATATCCTTTATATCTAATCCATACACCAACGACCAAAAACACCTACAAAAACTTTCATTCTTCAATTTTCTTCATCTAATAGATCTCTCTCAAGTTCTATCTTCAAGTTCTAAGTGTTCTTCATAAATTCCAAAAGTTCTAGTTTCAAAAAATCAAGAATACTTTCAAGTTTGCTAGCTCACTTCCAATCTTGTAAGGTGATCATCCAACCTTAAGAAATCTTTGTTTCTTACAGTAGGTTATAATTCTAATACAAGGTAATAATCATATTCAAACTTTGGTTCAATTTCTATAACTATAACAATCTTATTTCAAGTGATGATCTTACTTGAACTTGTTTTCGTGTCATGATTCTACTTCAAGAACTTCGAGCCATCCAAGGATCCATTGAAGCTAGATCCATTTTTCCCTTTTCCAGTAGGTTTATCCAAGGAACTTAAGGTAGTAATGATGTTCATAACATCATTCGATTCATACATATAAAGCTATCTTATTCGAAGGTTTAAACTTGTAATCACTAGAACATAGTTTAGTTAATTCTAAACTTGTTCGCAAACAAAAGTTAATCCTTCTAACTTGACTTTTAAAATCAACTAAAAACATGTTCTATATCTATATGATATGCTAACTTAATGATTTAAAACATGGAAACACGAAAAACACCGTAAAACCGGATTTACGCCGTCGTAGTAACACCGCGGGCTGTTTTGGGTTAGTTAATTAAAAACTATGATAAACTTTGATTTAAAAGTTGTTATTCTGAGAAAATGATTTTTATTATGAACGTGAAACTATATCCAAAAATTATGGTTAAACTCAAAGTGGAAGTATGTTTTCTAAAATGGTCATCTAGACGTTGTTCTTTCGACTGAAATGACTACCTTTACAAAAATGACTTGTAACTTATTTTTCCGACTATAAACCTATACTTTTTCTATTTAGATTCATAAAATAGAGTTCAATATGAAACCATAGCAATTTGATTCACTCAAAACGGATTTAAAATGAAGAAGTTATGGGTAAAACAAGATTGGATAATTTTTCTCATTTTAGCTACGTGAAAATTGGTAACAAATCTATTCCAACCATAACTTAATCAACTTGTATTGTATATTATATAATCTTGAGATACCATAGACACGTATACAATGTTTCGACCTATCATGTCGACACATCTATATATATTTCGGAACAACCATAGACACTCTATATGTGAATGTTGGAGTTAGCTATACAGGGTTGAGGTTGATTCCAAAATATATATAGTTTGAGTTGTGATCAATACTGAGATACGTATACACTGGGTCGTGGATTGATTCAAGATAATATTTATCGATTTATTTCTGTACATCTAACTGTGGACAACTAGTTGTAGGTTACTAACGAGGACAGCTGACTTAATAAACTTAAAACATCAAAATATATTAAAAGTGTTGTAAATATATTTTGAACATACTTTGATATACATGTATATATTGTTATAGGTTCGTGAATCAACCAGTGGCCAAGTCTTACTTCCCGACGAAGTAAAAATCTGTGAAAGTGAGTTATAGTCTCACTTTTAAAATCTAATATTTTTGGGATGAGAATACATGCAGGTTTTATAAATGATTTACAAAATAGACACAAGTACGTGAAACTACATTCTATGGTTGAATTATCGAAATCGAATATGCCCCTTTTTATTAAGTCTGGTAATCTAAGAATTAGGGAACAGACACCCTAATTGACGCGAATCCTAAAGATAGATCTATTGGGCTTAACAAACCCCATCCAAAGTACCGGATGCTTTAGTACTTCGAAATTTATATCATATCCGAAGGGTGTCCCGGAATGATGGGGATATTCTTATATATGCATCTTGTTAATGTCGGTTACCAGGTGTTCACCATATGAATGATTTTTATCTCTATGTATGGGATGTGTATTGAAATATGAAATCTTGTGGTCTATTGTTACGATTTTATATATATAGGTTAAACCTATAACTCACCAACATTTTTGTTGACGTTTTAAGCATGTTTATTCTCAGGTGATTATTAAGAGCTTCCGCTGTCGCATACTTAAATAAGGACAAGATTTAGAGTCCATGCTTGTATGATATTGTGTAAAAACTGCATTCAAGAAACTTATTTTGTTGTAACATATTTGTATTGTAAACCATTATGTAATGGTCGTGTGTAAACAGGATATTTTAGATTATCATTATTTGATAATCTACGTAAAGCTTTTTAAAACCTTTATTTATGAAATAAAGGTTATGGTTTGTTTTAAAAATGAATGCAGTCTTTGAAAAACGTCTCATATAGAGGTCAAAACCTCGCAACGAAATCAATTAATATGGAACGTTTTTAATCAATAAGAACGGGACATTTCAGGAAGCTCTTAGTATTCACCTGAGAATAAACATGCTTTAAACGTCAACAAAAATGTTGGTGAGTTATAGGTTTAACCTATATATATCAAATCGTAACAATAGACCACAAGATTTCATATTTCAATACACATCCCATACATAGAGATAAAAATCATTCATATGGTGAACACCTGGTAACCGACATTAACAAGATGCATATATATAAGAATATCCCCATCATTCCGGGACACCCTTCGGATATAATATAAATTTCGAAGTACTAAAGCATCAGGTACTTTGAATGGGGTTTGTTAGGCCCAATAGATCTATCTTTAAGATTCGCGTCAATTAGGGTGTCTGTTCTCTAATTCTTAGATTACCAGACTTAATAAAAAGGGGCATATTCAATTTCAATAATTCAACCATAGAATGTAGTTTCACGTACATGTGTCTATTTTTTAAATCATTTATAAAACCTGCATGTATTCTCATCCCAAAAATATTAGATTTTAAAAGTGGGACTATAACTCACTTTCACAGATTTTTACTTCGTCGGGAAGTAAGACTTGGCCACTGGTTGATTCACGAACCTATAACAATATATACATATATATCAAAGTATGTTCAAAATATATTTACAACACTTTTAATATATTTTGATGTTTTAAGTTTATTAAGTCAGCTGTCCTCGTTAGTAACCTACAACTAGTTGTCTACAGTTAGATGTACAGAAATAAATCGATAAATATTATCTTGAATCAATCCACGACCCAGTGTATACGTATCTCAGTATTGATCACAACTCAAACTATATATATTTTGGAATCAACCTCAACCCTGTATAGCTAACTCCAACATTCACATATAGAGTGTCTATGGTTGTTCCGAAATATATATAGATGTGTCGACATGATAGGTCGAAATATTGTATACGTGTCTATGGTATCTCAAGATTACATAATATACAATACAAGTTGATTAAGTTATGGCTGGAATAGATTTGTTGCCAATTTTCACGTAGCTAAAATGAGAAAAATTATCCAATCTTGTTTTACCCATAACTTCTTCATTTTAAATCCGTTTTGAGTGAATAAAATTGCTATGGTTTCATATTGAACTCTATTTTATGAATCTAAACAGAAAAAGTATAGGTTTATAGTCGGAAAAATAAGTTACAAGTCGTTTTTGTAAAGGTAGTCATTTCAGTCGAAAGAACGACGTCTAGATGACCATTTTAGAAAACATACTTCCACTTTGAGTTTAACCATAATTTTTGGATATAGTTTTATGTTCATAATAAAAATCATTTTCCCAGAATAACAATTTTTAAATCAAAGTTTATCATAGTTTTTAATTAACTAACCCAAAACAGCCCGCGGTGTTACTACGACGGCGTAAATCCGGTTTTACGGTGTTTTTCGTGTTTCCAGGTTTTAAATCATTAAGTTAGCATATCATATAGATATAGAACATGTGTTTAGTTGATTTTAAAAGTCAAGTTAGAAGGATTAACTTTTATTTGCGAAAAAGTTTAGAATTAACTAAACTATGTTCTAGTGATTACAAGTTTAAACCTTCGAATAAGATAGCTTTATATGTATGAATCGAATGATGTTATGAACATAATTACTACCTAAAGTTTCTTGGATAAACCTACTGGAAATGAGAAAAATAGATCTAGCTTCAAAGGATCCTTGGATGGCTTGAAAGTTCTTGAAGCAGAATCATGACACGAAAACAATTTCAAGTAAGATTTCCACTCGAAATAAGATTGTTATAGTTATAGAAATTGAATTAAAGTTTGAATATGATTATTACCTTGTATTAGAAAGATAACCTACTGTAAGTAACAAAGGTTTCTTGATCTTGGATGATTACTTGGAATGGATTTAGAAAACTTGGAAGTAAACTTGCAATCTTGGAAGTATTCTTGATTTTATGAAATTAGAACTTTTAGAATTTATGAAGAACACTTAGAACTTGAAGATAGAACTTGAGAGAGATCAATTAGATGAAGAAAATTGAAGAATGAAAGTGTTTGTAGGTGTTTTTGGTCATTGGTGTATGAATTAGATATAAAGGATATGTAATTTTGTTTTCATGTAAATAAGTCATGAATGATTACTCATATTTTTGTAATTTTATGAGATATCTCATGCTAGTTGCCAAATGATGGTTTCCACATGTGTTAGGTGACTAACATGGGCTGCTAAGAGCTGATCATTGGAGTGTATATACCAATAGTACATACATCTAAAGGCTGTGTATTGTACGAGTACGAATACGGGTGCATACGAGTAGAATTGTTGATGAAACTGAACGAGGATGTAATTGTAAGCATTTTTGTTAAGTAGAAGTATTTTGATAAGTGTCTTGAAGTCTTTCAAAAGTGTATGAATACATATTAAAACACTACATGTATATACATTTTAACTGAGTCGTTAAGTCATCGTTAGTCGTTACATGTAAATGTTGTTTTGAAACCTTTAGGTTAACGATCTTGTTGAATGTTGTTGACCCATTGTTTATTATAAAAAATGAGATGTTAAATTGTTATATTATCATGATATTATGATATATAATATATCTTAGTATGATACGTATACAGTTAAATGCCGTTACAACGATAATCGTTACATATATGTCTCGTTTCGAAATCATTAAGTTAGTAGTCTTATTTTTACATATGTATTTCATTGTTAATACACTTAATAATATATTTACTTATCATTTAACATAATTAACCAAGTATATCAATATCTTAATATGATTCATATGTACATAGTAAGACGTTGTTATAACGATAATCGTTATATATATATATATATATATATATATATATATATATATATATATATATATATATATATATATATATATCGTTTTCGAGTTTCTTAAATTAATAGTCTCATTTTTATGTATATAACTCATTGTTAAAATACTTAATGAGATACATACTTATAATAAAATCATGTTAACTATATATATAACCATATATATGTCATCGTATAGTTTTTACAAGTTTTAACGTTCGTGAATCACCGGTCAACTTGGGTGGTCAATTGTCTATATGAAATCTATTTCAATTAATCAAGTCTTAACAAGTTTGATTGCTTAACATGTTGGAAACACTTAATCATGTAAATAACAATTTCATTTAATACATATATAAACATGGAAAAGTTCGGGTCACTACAGTAATCATCCAAGATCAAGAAACCTTTGTTATTTACAGTAGGTTATCTTTCTAATACAAGGTAATAATCATATTCAAACTTTAATTCAATTTCTATAACTATAACAATCTTATTTCGAGTGGAAATCTTATTTGAAATTGTTTTCGTGTCATGATTCTGCTTCAAGAACTTTCAAGCCATCCAGGGATCCTTTGAAGCTAGATCCATTTTTCTCATTTTCAGTAGGTTTATCCAAGGAACTTGAGGTAGTAATGATGTTCATAACATCATTCGATTCATACATAAAAAGCTGTTTTATTCAACGTTATAAACTTGTAATCACTAGAACATAGTTTAGTTAATTCTAAACTTGTTCACAAATAAAGTTAATCCTTCTAACTAGACTTTTAAAATAAACTAAACACATGTTCTATATCTATATGATATGCTAACTTAATGATTTAAAACCCGGAAACACGATAAACACCATAAAACTGGATATACGCCGTCCTAGTAAAACCGGAGGCTGTTTTGGTTGGGATAATTAAAAGCTAAGAAGAACTTTGATTTAAAAGCTATACTTCTGGAAAAATGATTTTTCTTATGAACATGAAACTATATCCAATAATCATGGTTAAACTCAAAGTGAAAGTATGTTTTTCAAAATGGTCATCGAGATGTCGTTCTTTCGACGCAAATGACTACCTCTTTCAAAAACGACTTGTAACTTTTATTTTCGACTATAAACTTATACTTTTTCTGTTTAGATTCATAAAGTTAAGTTCAATACGAAACCGTGACCACTGGAATTACTCAAAACGGATTAGAAACGAAGAAATGGCGAGTAAAACAAGATTGATAAAAACTACTCATTTTACCTACGTGAAAGTTAGTAATAAATCTATTCCAACCATAACCTAATCAACTTATATTGTATATTATGTAATCTTGAGATACCATAGACACGTATACAATGTTTCGACCTATCATGTCGACCCATCTATATATATATTGCGGAACAACCATAGACACTCTATATGTGAATGTTGGAGTTAGCTATACAGGGTTGAGGTTGATTCCAAAATATATATATAGTTTAAGTTGTGATCAATACTGAGATACATATACACTGGGTCGTGGATTGATTCCAGATAATATATATCAATTTTTTTTTCTGTACATCTAACTTTGGACAACTAGTTGTAGGTTACTAACGAGGACAACTGACTTAATGAACTTAAAACATCAAAATATATTAAAAGTGTTGTAAATATATTTTGAACATACTTTGATATATATGTACATAATTGTTTTAGGTTCGTGAATCGACCAGTGGCCAAGTCTTACTTCCCGACGAAGTAAAAATCTGTGAAAGTGAGTTATAGTCCCACTTTTAAAATCTAATATTTTTGGGATGAGAATACATGCAGGTTTTATAAATGATTTACAAAATAGACACAAGTACGTGAAACTACATTCTATGGTTGAATTATCGAAATCGAATATGCCCCTTTTTATTAAGTCTGGTAATCTAAGAATTAGGGAACAGACACCCTAATTGACGCGAATCCTAAAGATAGATCTATTGGGCCTAACAAACCCCATTCAAAGTACCGGATGCTTTAGTACTTCGAAATTTATATCATATCCGAAGGGTGTCCCGGAATGATGGGGATATTCTTAAATATGCATCTTGTTAATGTCGGTTACCAGGTGTTCGCCATATGAATGATTTTTATCTCTATGTATGGGATGTATATTGAAATATGAAATCTTGTGGTCTATTGTTACGATTTGATATATATAGGTTAAACCTATAACTCACCAACATTTTTGTTGACGTTTTAAGCATGTTTATTCTCAGGTGATTATTAAGAGCTTCCGCTGTCGCATACTTAAATAAGGACAAGATTTGGAGTCCATGCTTGTATGATATTGTGTAAAAACTGCATTCAAGAAACTTATTTCGTTGTAACATATTTGTATTGTAAACCATCATGTAATAGTCGTGTGTAAACAGGATATTTTAGATTATCATTATTTGATAATCTACGTAAAGCTTTTTAAACTTTATTGATGAAATAAAGGTTATGGTTTGTTTTAAAATGAATGCAGTCTTCGAAAAACGTCTCATATAGAGGTCAAAACCTCGCAACGAAATCAGTTAATATGGAACGTTTTTAATCAATAAGAACGGGACATTTCAGAGATAAACTTCCATATACATTTTCCAATACTTGTAGTTGTTGCCTACAAGTCTTTCCATACCGTTGATCATACCACCGTTGTTTACATTTGAGACTTCCATTTTTGATAGCAAAAATTTAGCTTTGTAACTTTGAGTATTTGTACACAAAGATTAATTTTAAAACCAAGCTCTAGATACCATATGAGAATTAATAACTTGCTAGAATAGAAGTTTAGTAAACAAAATATGAACAAAGAATGTGCAAACTTGAAGTGTATGTAAATGGTTTACCTTATTTTCAAATTTTACATTCTACCTCTTTAAATACAAGAGAAATATTAAATGCATAATAAATGAAACCAACTATATCTAAGAAACATTAAATGACAACTACACCTAGAAATTATTAAATGCCAATTACACAACTATCATAAATGCATTTATCTAAAAATTTGGAAATATCTCATAAATGAAGGGATTATAAAATCTCATAAATCAAGAGATTATGTTGCACTAATTTTAACATAAAGGCAAGGGTTAACGCCTGTCAAAAGTAAAAATACGGTTAAAGTTGGTCAAATCAATTAAAATTGACGTACTCCGTAGTTTAGTTTTACTTTTTGTATTACATTAGCAATAATAGCGTTTAAAGGTACAAACTGGTCAATGAATGTTTGTTGACTTTAAAATGTGTATACATTCATATATTTAAAAGTCACCATCGCTCAACATCCGTCTCGACCTTTGAGGTCCCAATCGTCTCGACCCCGTTTTGGGTCATTTTCAACTTTGATGGAGACTATCAATGTATAAAGTGGAGACTTGGGTTAATCTGTAGAAATAAGGATTGGGGCTCACATCCAATTTATGCCCGTTATGTGACTCAGATTCGGAAACCAGAGACCATATCTCCACTTCGTGCAGGTGTACGATTATCATATGGTGCAAATACTTATTTTGGTGGAATTTTAAGTGCCAACTCCGTGTAGTATTAATAACGCAATCAGTTCGCCCAATTATAACTTTGTAGCGGATAAATTAAAAAAAGCGGCCCTCGCTTTAAGGTACATCCTATTCTGGCTAACTTGGAAGTGGAGAAACAAGTTGATTCGTGCCACAAGTGATCAAAGGGGATCAATACTCAAGGAGGATGCCATGGAGAGCTTGAGTTTTTTTTGGCTTTTCTCTTAATATGTAATAGAGGGGGCTTGATCAAAGAAGACCTTGAAACTTGGAAATATGATCCTACAAGCTTAGTAAAGTAATATGTGTTGTAATTATCAGGGGCCATATAGATTGAAGTTGCGTTTAATATGGTTGTAATTCTCTTGTAAAGGGGCTACCTAGCCTACTTGCATCTTGAGTGTTATTCAATGAAATCCAGCTTTTCAAAATAAAAATAAAAAATCTAATTACAAATTGTAACACACATGTCGAAGATTATCGGAACAGCCATCGGAGATTAAGCAAAATTAAATCAATAAGGTATATTAAATTATTAACTATTAAGGAAATACGGAGTAAAAAAGGCGAAAAGTTAAAAGATTAGTTTATTTTCAAATTCAAGCTCAATTTCTGTAAACTTGCTTGCTGATTTTCCTTCGTACATAACACGCCAACTCCATGAAAGGCTTCTTGAAAATGATTTGGTTTTTCAGTTATTAATAATATACTTCCCTCCCTCTCATATCTATTCCAGTATTTCTTTTATCAATATCTTAAATTAATTGTCTACTTCCTTTAATAGAAAAAAATAATGTGATAAATCTCTTTAGTGCCTATACTTTATACATGTAAGACAAAAATATGATTAAAAAGCAAGGGGTAAAACTCGAAAGTTAACAGAAAAGTACATGTGTTAGGTACTTTTTCTTAAACTGTGTATTTTTTATTTGGGGACAATATATTTGAGACGAAGGGAGTATAAATTAAATCTACTCTATTTAGCATGGCTTTTAATTTCATAATGTAAATTTTGATTGTAATTGTATGACATTAAATATGTTTACAGAGATCATAGACTTCATACTTTCATTTCATTGCATCAATGAAAACAAAAACAATAGGAAAGGACGATAATAGCCCGGGAATTAGGTTGATTTAAACTTGTCAAATCCAATTTCCCCCCATCTCTTCTTTTCTCCCAACCAATGAGACCGGAAAACCTTCTTCTCCGTCCCACCGCCACTCAATACTGCACTCTCGGTTGTCCGATACTCGACGCCTTTCTCCGTGGCGGAATCCCTTGCAACTCAATCACCGAAATCGTTTCCGAAAGCGGCTGCGGCAAAACCCAACTTTCCCTCCAACTCCTTTTCACCGCCCAACTCCCCAACAACCTTAACGGTCTCTCCGGTTGCTCTCTTTACATCTACACCGAATTCCCATTTCCCCACCGCCGGTTCAACCAACTTTTTCAATCTTTCCGTTTGTCTCAACCGATTCTTTTTGCGTCGTCACGTGACCCACGTGACTACATATTTACTCGTGATTGTCACACTGCACACCACCTGCTCGACGTATTGCTTCAGTTAGGGTCTCGTCTTGGGAAAGTGAAGGAGACGAGGTTAAATGTTAAGTTAATCGTTATTGATTCGATTGCAGCGTTGTTTAGGAGTGATTTTGAGAATAATGCGAGTGATTTAAAGAAAAGGTGTTCGTTGTTTTTTAGGATTTCGTCTGTTTTGAAGTCGCTTGCTCATCAGTTTGGGATTGCGATTGTGGTGACGAACCAGGTGGGTGATTCGATGGGTGATGATGGGGTGAGTGGCGTTCGGGTTGGGAATTTGGAAGGGTTGTATACGTCTGGAAGACGAGTATGTCCTTCTTTGGGATTGGCTTGGGCTAATTGTGTTAACTCTAGATTGTTTTTGTCGATGAATGAGGAAATAGAAGGTGTAAATAATGGTTTAGTCGACGGCGAGTATAGTGGTTATGTTAATACACGAAAAAGGAGGGAACTTCATGTCGTTTTTGCTCCTCATTTAGCTTGTTCGTCTTGCGAGTTTGTTATTACGAAGGATGGTGTTTTTGGAGTTGATAGATGAGTTTCATTTGCAATGAAATTGGATTTCCATGTGCAAATATTGTCTTTTATGGTCTTATTTTCCTTCAAGTCTTGTTATTTTTTTGGGTTATTTATCTTCATTATCAGCTATATACATATATGGCCCTGTTTTGTGCAGAACTTTGCCTATTAAGAAGTGTTTAAATTAATTCTATTTCCGGGGACTATTTGCCTCACTGGGGAAACTAGTTTGTGCCATTGACATATGTTTAGAAATATTTCTACAAATGTTATGATTTCTTTAATTGAATAATTAGTTATGGTTTTTGTATATTGTATGATACAAATAATATGGACTTGGATTACTCGCCTCTTTTCTGTAAAGGCGTTTTCATACAGATTTCTAGCATCAACGGTCACTAAATTGAAGTTAGGGAACTACAATCGCTGCGCCTGTGTGTCCGTGATAGCAAGAGACTGAACAAAGTGACCAAATGTGCACACAATTATAAAGGTAACCATTATTATTTACATTTACAGATTTGAGTCCAGCGCAATTCTTACTTTCTTAGTATATTGCTCCAACCTGCATTTATTTCTTTGACACATATAATCATGAAAACATGAGTTCCCCGTTTTGTATATATTATGAACGTTATCTAGCGAAATCTTTGAATCGTGCAGGTGGAACTGGAAGTGTTTGCCAGCCTTGTTAATTAAACCTCTAGTATTAACTATTAAGTGCAAAATATGAAATAGCTTTAGTCTCTATTTATCATATCAACCTTGCTCGTTTTTCTATACAGCATTATGTTGATAGCATATTTAAACTCATGGTTATGGAAAGGGATATTTAGATGTATGCTTTCAAATTGATTATGTGATGTTGAATGATCAGAGTAAAGCAGGCTAGTAAAGACGGTGTTTGGCTTTGTTTTTGTTGTTCGAGTGTTGACAAATTCTGATATTCTAGCAACTAAAATTTGTTCTGTGAAATCGAAGTAAAATCATTTGGAATAATGTTAGAAAAAGGTAAACATTTAGGTTGACTTTAGCCGTACTCGATTATGTTGCAACTGATATAAAGCTGATGATCCGAAATTGCTTATTTCACCCACGATAGTTGGATATTCAGAAGTAAAGTCAACCTAACTAACTTTAAATTTGTTTTCCATTTCTAAAAAACTAACCAAATATTTGACTCTGCACAGCAAAAAAAATGTTAGCCTGCAGGAAGTCAAGAAGTTCTAAACAAGTCAGTTGGACTAGGAGTTTGGTGAATATCCAAGGGGGCTTGTTAGGCTGTCCGAAGTTGAGAACTTTTGTTAAGCATAAGTATGTCAAACTACATAACAGAATTGATAATGATCAGACGATTTTGAAGGCTATCAAACTTTATGAGTTGGTTATAATGTTATATAATGTTCAATTGGAATACATAATGGATGACACAGGAAAAGAAACATGCAATCATTTAAATATTGTTATGAAAAACTTGATATCTTACAGAATTGTATTATATCAATAGGATACAGCATGTCAGCATGTGTAACAACTAACAAGTAAAATATAACATAGTTTAAGATCTTCCCTTCTTAAATAAGTAAAATATTGCTAGAGTGGATAGCTAAGTTATTGACCGAAAATCTATGCAACGGTCTAATACATAGTAGAAAATAGTCATTTCTTTTTCTATCTTGTCCTTTTATTGTTTGTACTAGTCCGTATTACATCACACTGAAAGATTGTTTGATTTTATATCTCGTAAGAGTCGCACAAGGTTCTCAAGAGTCACGCACGAGAATGTACATACATCTATCCAGGTACACATCTGAGTCTACCGCCTTTCCAATAATAGTGTTACATTTTTTATAAAGTTAACACATAAACTGTCATCTCTTACATGTATATGTTGGGAGTACGAAAAAGATTGAAACAAAATTGAAATGATGTTGGTGGCTGTATCTCGCGACCTGCATATGTCTTCTAGCGGTCGCGAGTTTGATTCACGATAGAAAGAAATGGTGTTGTAGACGCAAGGAGCACATTAGTGAATCTGGAAGTTTTGGTTACAAGGCTAGCAACCATAATGGTCTTTATCGCGGTCGCGAGGTGCATCAGACGGTGAGAAGTTGGTTTTCGACTAGAACTCCTCGTTTGGTTCCAATTCGTCTTTATAAATTAAACTTTCATGTAACCTGTAACTAAGCACGGATTTTAATAAAGAAACTTCTTTGGTTGGCCGTGTATTAAATAATCACATTGATTACATATAACCACGTTATATTCTCGTATGTTTTACGTTCTCGCAATTTATTCTTCGTGATCACTTAGTTTTTCTGTTTATTGTTCGTGAGTTTGATAACAAAGTGTTATCAAGTCTTGTTAGGTCTCACCCATACGTTCTAACAAGTGGTATCGGAACTTAGGTTACGTGTTTGCGGCCTTTGTGAGAACAATGGCAGATTAGAGAGATCTAAAGATTGATCGCTTTGGTGGGTCCGATTTCAGTTTTCGGAAGATGCAATTTGAAGACTTTCTCAGCCGTTATCTAAGGCTAAACCCGAAGGCATGGAGCAAGAAAAGAGTGACATCTGTTAGATAGGCAAGCTCCAGGGTTGTTCGACTTTCTCCGACCAAGCATGTTGCTTACAACATTGTGAGTGAAACACAACTGCGACATTGATTGTAGCTTTGTCTAACTTGTATGGAATGTCTCTTGCTTTGAATAAGGTTTTCTTAATACGGCAGTTGGTGAATGCTAAGATGGTAGACGGTTCATCGGCAGCGGATCATGTTGAAATGCCCCGTTCATATCATTTATAAACGTTACATAATAATTGATTTCATTGAGAGGTATTTGACCTCTATATGATACATTTTACAAACATTGCATTCGTTTTTAAAAGACAAACTTTCATTACATCGAAAGTTGACATGTATGCATACCATTTCATAATATATCCAAACTATAAATGACTTAATCTGTCATTTACTTAATAATAATCTTTATTGAACTCAACGACTTGAATGCAACATCTTTTGAAATATGTCATGAATGACTCCAAGTAATATCTTTAAAATGAGCAAATGCACAACGGAAGATTTCTTTCAAACATGAGAATAAACATGCTTTCAAGTGTCAACCAAAAGGTTGGTGAGTTCATTAGTTTATTATAAACAATCATTTCCATTAATTTAATAGACCACAAGATTTTCATTTCCATTTCTCATAAACATCATGCATCTGCATAAAAATCATTCATATGGTGAACGCTTGATAACCGAACTAACAGGATGCATATAGAGTATCCCCCCGCATACCGGCTCATTCGCAATCAGTATGCTATATACCGGCCGTCGCAATCAGTATATATCGATCGAAGTACTAAAACATTCCAAATTCCAGAATGGGACTTGTCAAAGTCCATAGATCTATTTTTAGGATTCGCGTCAATTAAAAGGCAATTATAACGTCCAACTAATTCTTAGGTTACCAAGCTAAAAGGCGTGATATTCGATTTCGATAATCCAATCATAGAATGTAATTTTCGAGTACTTGTGTCTATTTCGTCAAACATTTATAAAACAACGCACGTATTCTCTGTCCCAAAAATATATATTGCAAAAGCATTTAAAAATGGAGTAATGAAACTCACGATACTGTATTTCGTAGTGATTTATACATATGACGGCACTGAACAAGTGCAGGGTTGGCCTCGGATTCACGAACCTATATTAAGTATATATATTTATATGTTGGTCAATATCTGTCTAACAATTTAGGTCAAGTCGTAGTGTACCACAATCCTAATGCTCGAGATTATCATGCAAAAGTCAACAAAAGTCATCTAATCCAAAAATGACTTTCAAAATCTATACATGTTTATTATATAATTATATTATCAAAGTATAAGTCTTGATATTTGAATGAATCGATAATTTACAAAACTCAAATTATTACATAACTGACTAAATTGTCATATCCGAATTTTTTTAGATAAATCAATGTAACTAGTTTATATATATTTATTTGTAATCTACATGTTATTTTAATGAATTATATGTTATTTTAATAATTAAATAACCTATATTTATTCTACATATTTTAAGTAGTTAATATTTATATAGTAAATATTTCTTAAATTATTTCATCATTTATTATAATGTATTAATGATAAAAATTTATGTTAATATATGATAAAATATATTTTTATATATTAAGTAATATAATTTATATAACGTTTACATAATATCATTTTAATGATAAAAATACAGTGGTATGTATTATTAATATAATTGTATTACATGTGATAAATATATATTTGTATCAAATATTTATTTGATTAATTAATATAATATTGATAATAATAATAATAATGAACAAAAGTTGTATTATTTTGTAATAATAATAATATTAATTATTTTAATAATAATAATAATAATAATAATAATAATAATAACATTATTTATGTTTACTAATGATAATAATAATAATTTTAATAATAAATAATATTATTATAATCATGTTAATGCTAATAACAGTGATAATAATATTGTTGTTATTAATAATACTAATAATATTAATAAAATGATAATTTTAATGAAAATGTTAGTTTTAAAATTTATAACAACATTTTCAAACAAACATGATAATCTTAATAATAACGATACTTTTTAATATTATCGATAATAATAATAATAATTATTTTAATAATAATACTAAAATGATAATAATAATGATATTTTATAATAACAATAATATTCTATTAAAAATGATAATTTTAATAAAAATGATAGTTCTAATATTAATGATACTTTTAATAATAATAATAATAAAAATAATGAAACGATATTTTTATCTAAATCAATATCTTACAATATTTTAATTTCATCATGATACTTATATCTATTATTTCCTAAATCGATTTGTTTAATAGCTTTTAGTTCTCTTTTATATCGCATTCATAATAATGATAATAATAGTAATCATAATAATTAGATGATACTAATATTAGTTTTAATGATAATGATACTAATAATTATAATAATACTAATGATAATACTAATAATTATAATAATAATAATAATAATAATAATAATAATAATAATAATAATAACAATAATATTAGTGATAATAACGATAGTATTAATAATAATAATAACAATTTTAATGATAATACTTATATTTATAACGATAATGATAATAATAATAATAATTATTAGATAGTAATAATAATGACGATAACCATAACGACGATAGTAGTAGTAGTAATAATAATAATAATAATAATAATATTAGAATTAATGATAATTCAGTTGACCATATCTTTTAATCCGTTCATAGAAACCATATGATTTCTAAATGAAAAGTTATTAATTTTTCGTCAGCTTTCCAACGACATGCATATCATATACCTTATCTCAGCAGCATATGTATCAAATTCGTGATTTATCATAAATTATTTAACGACGAAATTAAGTATACAAGCATGTATAATCATATATACTCGAACACTAGTCAGGGATACACTATTAATATATAAAAGATAAGATATGAATGCTCACGTATCAATATTGTGATTCAATATTGCAGAAAAGTACGTAGACACAACGGAAATGATAAACACTAGGATGACCTCACGAGCAATACCCCCGAACAATACCCATAACCTCCATAGCTATAAACCATAATTTCCTTAGCTCTATCCCGCTCGAAAAATTCGTTTTGAAATAACATGCTCATGACCTCGTCGTAGTATTTTATGTACAATACTAATAATTATAACCCTAATACTAATACTAATAATAATAATAATAATAATAATAATAATAATAATAATAATAATAATAATAACAATAATAATAATAATAATAATAATAATAATAATAATAATAATAATAATAATAAAATAAATTAAATATATATTACAGAGTAATATTAGAGAAAGAGAGATTTGAGAATGGATTCAGCTGGAACCAGAAAACGTTCGATTTATAGCAAGTGACCTGCACCTACTCCCCATGCGATCGCATGGGGACCAAGGCATAAGACCATGCGATCGCATGGACGCCTTCTCCTGCTCATCTTCGAGCAAATAATGCTGCCGACATTCGTTTATTATTATTATAATTATATATATATAATTAATTATATATTATATTATATTCACGTGTATAGTTAACTTGTAATTTTAGTTCCGAAGACTTGTACGTCGACGATCGATTTAATACTCAGTTCCGGTTTTTCGAACGTTACTTCGTATGCTTTAATAATTTGCATTCTACGTTTCGTGACTCGTAACCTTGACAAAATATAGACTTAAATTATCAATTAACTATATCACTTAAAATATAATTTTAACGTTCGAGTGTTTTGGTCATTTGCTTCATTAAATCATCGTCTCGTTATTTACTAATATATATATAATATTATTATTTTAACTCAACGCGTTTTATAACTAAATTAATATTATATTTTATCACATTGTAAAATATATATATTTTCATTTCAAAATATAAACTTGTACATATCATATGTGTAAGTAACTAGAGGGGGGGGGGGGGGGGAGGGGGAATAGTTACTTAGTCGATTTTTAAAAATTTTCTTTAGCGTTTTGCTGAACTTGAACTTGATATAGTGTGATTTGAAATGTTTGTTCTCTAATAATGCTAGCAACACAAATATATGTTAAATTGTAAGTAAAAGATAAGGGAAGAGAGAACAAACACAACGATTTATAGTGGTTCGGGAAGATGTTAACTAATCTTCCTTAATCCACTCCTCAATTCTACGAATTGAGATTTTTCTTCACTATGATACTCCAAACTCGGTGGAGTGTCCGGATACAACACTAGTACTTCGATAAGCCGCACCTTGTGAACTTTTACGTCCCTTTGAAGACTTCACAAACACTTATAGCTCTTACCACAAGATCTTAATGAACTTATCCTAGTAAAAACACAACTATCCTCTAGATCCCTTTAAGAAGATAGTTTACAAGTAAACTTACAACTTTAAGCTTACAAGTACTCTTGCTAGAATCACTCTAAAAGATTACAAATTAAGTATAAGAATGATATCAGTAAGTATGAGAAAATATGAGTGCAAGAGGTGAGTCTTCAAATGCTTCAAGGCTTGGCTTTTATAGGAAAGAGAAATCTGCCTGGAAGTCATACGGCTCACTGCACGGTCGATCTTGGATCGACCGTGTACCACTGACACCTAATTCTTATAGCCGTTTTTTTCCTTTGAAAATTATCATTTTCCCTTGTTGAATAGCTGCAACTAGAGGCCAATTACTTCTGAAATTATCCTCATTACCCTTTATGTTTTGAACATAAGCTTGGAAGTTGATATGTCCTCTAAAGAAGAAAGTCTTTAATCTTTGACCATTTGTCATTGATTACCAAAAGAAGTAATTGCAGATTTTTGTCTCTTGACAGACCATTATCTTCCAAAAGCTTCATCAACCTTTCTTAATTACTTGTCATTTAGCTTATGGGAGTATCTTGCCCTTTAGAACATTGTTACAACTTAAATGAACTAGTTTGAATCTAGTTTGAACACAATGATTCTTGTTATATCTTGACTAGACTTGAACTAATTACATTCTTATACAAATAATGATACATAGAGCTAATGGGAGAGCAACTCTTTAATTGAGACTTTAATGACCATTATTAGTATGTTTAAATGATACTATGTATTGGGGTAAGGAGATATGACACTTGAGTGTTTTAGCCTAAATCAAGCTTAAAGTGTCATTAAGATGTCATTAGGTGTGATTAGTGAAAATTAACATCTTTTGGTTCAAAACTCTTTTTAGATCAAATAGGGCAACTATTATAAGCATGTTAAAAAAGGTTTTGTAAATTATAGATGCCGGGAGCTAGTCAAACTTTATTTGGTCAAGATTGGTAACAGAGAAACTGCGGTCGGGCTGCGGTCATCCGTGAAGTCAACCGTAGGTTTACAGTTTTAGAAAAGCTTGAACTCGTTGGTGCAGGACACACACGGTTGGTGTTACGGTCGACTGTGGTGCAGCCGTGTAGCATTTTTCCCAAGATAATTACTTAAGTATTGGTCTTTTGCTAGAGATAGTTTAGGCTCATAAACTCATGTCGTCCTACATATGATTAATTACTAGGTTCTTGTGTGTCATCATCAAAACAAAGTGATTAACTTTTGAATATTATGTTTTGAATCTTAACCAACATTCTCCCCCTTTTTGATGATGACAAACACATGAGTAAGTGTTAACTTTGTAGGTCGACATAAGTGTTAACATCACTTACCATACACTTTCTCCCCCTTTTGTCAAAGCAAAAAGGTTAGTCCCACATGGAACTAAGCGCGCCGCTAACATCACTTAACTATGTAGGAGAAGTGTTGTATCTACCCGCCTTTATAAAATATTCTTAACCAACGTTAATTATTTCTAAGGATAAATGCCATTGGTGCTAAAAGCATCGGAGATTGTTGAACTTTCATTGTTGGAAGAGAGAATGATCACCGAATGAGCTACTCAATAGGTTAGCGGAACAGTGGACACGGGTTGAGGAATTTGAGAGGAGTTGATGCACTAATAAATCGGAAAAGTCGATTAAGATGGTTTGAGTACGGAAGTGGACGAGTTCCTAGTTCTAGAAGATAACCCATTCTTTGAGTAGTGAGATAGGCGAGATTTATGGGTTCATGAGTGAGAAGTGACCACATGACAACGACTTCGGTTCCGGAGATGTGAGTAGCGGTGGGTTCCCGACAATAAAAATTGTTCCGAACGACATTAAGAATAAGTTGAAGATCATGGTGGATTTCGTTATCTTGAATGCGAAGCCGTCGGTTGAAGTTTTGTTGTACTCCCGGAGTAGTGATAAGATCTAAGATGGGTTGCAGCGAAAATGTAGGGTTGAGTGCTCTTAGATCGGTTGAAGGAGTATAGAAGGAATGCCCATTTGAAGGAATGGCCATGACGGTTGCAAATTGTTCAAAAGACCAAGTGTAAGGTGTATCGAAAAGTCGAAATGCAACTTGATCGGGATTTGAAACAACAAGATTAGTATAGAATTCCCTAATTAACGTTGGATAAATGGTTTCATCAAGCTCAAGAAACGAGAAGCAATTATTATGGGTGAAAAGTTGAGTTAATTAGGGAAATTCGGTACGATGAATAATACGTTCCTCATAAAGTGTTCTAGTCTCCATGTGTTGCCTATTATTCGTGATATGTTGATTTCTCGTGTTGGTCATTTCCTAGAAAAACCACAAATTTAGCAAACTAATCAGGTTGTTAAGTTTGAAAGTCTATATGCTAAACATGTGTTGATTAGTCCTTGTCTAGAATCATTTTGAAAATTATGAATTTGAAATTAAATTGTACTATTTTTCTTTTGAAAATTTAGAAAAGTTTCATCATTTTGCTCTATGTTTGTCAAAAGTAGATACTAGTCATGAGATTGACAAGTATCATAATGATTTGTTCAAACATATGTGTGTGTGCATGAGTGAGTTTAAAAATTCAAAGCATATATGAGTTTTTGTGCAAGAAATTACTATTATGACAAAAAAAACTTTTTAAAACAAATTTTACTCATATATTTTTAAGAAATTCATGCAATCAACAAGTGTTCCTATTAGTTTGGAAAGATCAATAAAATTGAGATTAAGATTTTGGATGCTTACCTTAAAGAGAATTGAAAGAATATGGACCACTTTTTGAAAAATACTTGAGGGTAGGACAAAAGTAAATCTGAAAATTCAGTGGTTGGGGTTTAAGGAAAAGATGTGGTTGGTGGAAAAGTTGTTTGGACATTAAAAGAAAAGCATAAAGGACAAAGAAATTCGTCAGACATCAGGCGACTCTCTACACGGTCGACCGTGGTTCGACCGTGCGTGATCAGGATAGAATTTTACGGAGTGTGTTCCATCATTCCCAACCCATTTCTAAGCAAGTTAAAAGTTTCCTTTTTAAGAGGCTTAGTGAATATGCCAGCTATGTTTTTTGCAGATTCTACCTTATCTATTACAATATTACCATTTTGGACGTGGTCATGAAGGGAATGGTGCCTAATGTCTATGTGTTTAGTCCTAGAGTGTAATATTTGATTTTTCGATAAGTCTATAGCACTTTTGTTATCACAACATATGGGTATTTCGGATGAGATGATACCGTAATCGAGGAAGGTTTGCTTCATCCATAACACTTGTGCGCATGCTCTTCCCATGGCTACATATTCGGCTTCGGTGGTAGACAATGCAACAGATGTTTGCTTCTTTGAGAACCATGACGTTAAGCAAAGCCCCCACGAACGCGCATACTCCACTTGTGCTTTTTCTATCAATCATTGATCCACCATGATCGGAATCCGCAAAGCACATAATATCAATCCCGGTAAACTTTGGATACCATAACCCAAGATGCATTGTTCCCTTTAAGTATCTAAAGATCCTTTTAACGGCCTCTACGTGCGATGTCTTTGGATTTTCTTGAAATCTTGCACATAAGCACACGCTAAACATGATGTCGGGTCGACTTGCCATTAAATAAAGAAGGGATCCAATCATTCCCCTAAATTTAGTACTATCAAATGGTTCTCCTTCTCCTTCTAAATTAAGTTTCACATTTGTTGCCATCGGAGTCGCCATTGGTTTTGAGTTCTCCATTCCGAATTTCTTGAGCATTTCATGAACGTATTTTTGTTGATTGATGAATGTTCCATCTTCTAGTTGCTTGATTTGTAGTCCAAGAAAGAACTTAAGTTCACCCATCATGCTCATTTCAAACTCATCATGCATTAACTTAGAAAACTCATTGCTAAGAGATTCGTTAGTAGATCCAAATACAATATCATCAACATATATTTGAATTATGACTAAATCCTTTTCATGCCTTTTGATAAAAAGTGTATTATCAATTTTTCCCATTTCAAACCTATTATTTATTAAGAATATTCTAAGTCTTTCATACCATGCTCTAGGGGCTTGTTTAAGTCCATAGAGAGCCTTTTTAAGTTTATAAACATGATAAGGTTTTTTAAAATCTTCAAACCCCGGAGGTTGTGATACATAAACTTCTTCATTTATGACACCATTTAAAAAGGCACTTTTGACGTCCATTTGATAAAGTTTGAAATTATTAGCACATGCATATGCAAGAAGTATTCTTATTGACTCTAGCCTAGCAACGGGAGCAAATATTTCATCATAATCAATTCCCTCTTGTTGGCTATATCCTTGCGCAACTAGTTTAGCTTTGTTTCTAACTACTTTGCTATCCTCATCTAGTTTATTTCTATAGACCCATTTTGTACCTATGATGTTGCTCTCACTCGGTAAAGGAACCAAATCCCATACATCACTCCTTTGGAATTGATTTAATTCCTCTTGCATAGCTTCTATCCAACTTTCATCTAATAGGGCTTCCTTAATATTTTTGGGTTCTATTTGTGAGATAAAAGCATAATTGGCAATTAGGTTAAATGCTTGTGACCTAGTGGTTCTAGTGTTGATGTCTCCTATGACTTGGTCTATGGGATGATCTTTTATATGTTTAATATCTATTGAGGATGCTAAGTTATCCTTACTTGGTTTCAAATGAGATCCGTCCTCATTTGTATCATTGAACTCGACTTGGGTTGGCATTATTTCTATAGCATTTTGTTCGATCACATCATCATCCTCTAAAGGTTTAGTCTTAGGTGGTGGAGGAGTTTCATTAAATGTGATATCTAGGGATTCTTCTATGACATTTGTATATATATTTAGAACCCTATATGCCTTACTTTCTAAAGAATATCCTAAGAACACTCCTTCGTAAGCTTTAGGCTCAAACTTTGTAAGATATTCCTTTTTGTTTAGGATAAAGCATTTGCACCCGAATACTCTAAGATGACTTACGGTTGGTTTTCTGCCATTTAAAATTTCATAAGGTGTTTTATCCGTTGATGGCCTAATTAAGACTCTATTTTGAATGTAGGTGGAGGTGGCAACGGCTTCACTCTAAAACTTTTGAGGTATTGATTATTTATTTAACATAGTTCGACTCATTTCTTGAAGAGTTCGATTTTTCCTTTTAACAACCCCATTGGATTGAGGTGTGCGAGGAGCCGAGAAGTTATGAGTAATACCATTTAAATCACAAAAGACTCCAAATTGAGCATCATTATCAAATTCTCTACCATGATCCGTTCTTATTGTTACTACAGTACAACTAAGCAAATTTTGTATCTTAGTAGCAAAAATTATAAATCTTTCACATGCTTCATTTTTATGCTTTAGAAATAGTGTCCATGTATATCTTGAAAAATCATCTACTATTACTAAAGTATAAAAATTTTTGTCCATAACTTTGAACGGCCGATGGCCCAAATAAATCCATGTGCAAAAGTTCTAAACATCTTTTAGTAGAAATGAAATTCTTAGGTTCATGACTTGTATGAACTTGTTTTCCTACTTTGCATGCATCACAAAAATGGCTTTCATATTTTAATTTAGGCAAGTCTCTAACTATGTCCTTTGAGGATATGTTATGAATTAGTTTCATGTTAGCATGCCCTAGTCTCCTATGCCACAATGTAGTAGTATCATGTATAGATGTGAGACATATATCTACATGCTTAAAGTCATCCAATTTGCATGTATAAAGACCTTTCTTCCTAATTCCATTTATGACACTTTTACCATCTTTTATTATGTGTGATGAATTTTTAGTAAATGTCATGTTATATCCTTTGTCAGATATTCTTCCTACACTTAGCAAGTTAAAACTTAAGTTTTTAATGTGTAACACATTATCAAGTGTAATCTTTTGATTAGTAATGTTACATTTACCGACGATTTTTCCTTTCACATCGCCACCAAAGATTACATCACCTCCATTATGCTCCGAATACTTTGTGAAGAATTCTTTGTTACCCGTCATGTGTGTTGTACATCCGCTATCAATTATCCATTCTTCATTTTGTACAACACCATTTAGACAAACCTACATTTGATTAATCAATAACTTTGGTACCCAATGTTTGTTGGGTCCGGGATGATTAGCATTAAAGATTCCTACTCTAACCCATTTCTTAACAATTTTAATTTTGTTGTTCTTTTTAGTTTTGACTCTATTTTTAGAGTTTTGATTAATCATTTTTCTTGAAGATTTTTTTGCAAATGATTTTATTTCTGTTCCTCTTGTCTTAACTTGATTGGTTATGAAGGCCTTTGGTTTTGGTGTTTCTACTACTTGAGGTCTAACAAACACTATTGGCTTATGTTTGGATGATTTTGTTTCAAGAGTATTTTTCTTGTGTCCTAGCCCTTGTTTGTCATTTATTGATTTTTGAATACTTAAAATGTTTTCTAACACTTTACTACTCCCGTCATATTTTGAAAACTTAATTTTATTTTCAAGTAGTTTGTTAGTTTTGTTCAAGGCATAGTTTTCATGTTTTAAGTCATCACATGTAAGACATTCTTGTGAGTTAGATATTCTTTCTTTAAGTTGTAAGATTTCTAACCTATGCAAGTTATTTTCTTCCTTTAGACTTGTGTTTTTGTCACTTACTTTACTACTCAAGGTACACAATTTAGCAAAGTTGTCAATACTAAACTCAAAGGAATTTCGAAGTACCTCATTGTCGGTTTGTCCGACTTGTGATCCTTTATCGTCATCACTTGGTATGTCAATGGCCATGAGACACGTTTCCTTTCCTTCTTCTTGAGTGTCATTTTCTTCATCATCTCATGCACCTCCAAGAAAGGCCTTTTCATTCTTTCTTTTAGGACATTCACTTATTAAGTGATTTGGATCACCACACCCAAAACATTTTCGTACAAACTTTTTCTTGGAATCGAATGGCGTCTTCCTTTGTTCCATCGGAGGGCGAACTTGGTTTCCCGATCTTCGATAGAATTTCTTAAATGAGCGAACAATAAATGCGAGTTGCTCATCATCATTGAGAATATCATCATCGTCATCATCAATGTCATATTCATCATGAATCTTAGCCTTTGGAGCGATTGACTTGTTCTTTTCTCTCTTGGCCTTTTCTAACTCATCATCTTTATCTAGGATGACCTCATGTACTTTGAGATTTCCAATGAGTTCATCTAGAGTTAGCTTTTCCGCATTCTTTGATTCGTCAATTGCAGTCACTTTTGGTCTCCATCTTGATGGTAGAACCCTTAAGAACTTACGAACATATTGCTTATCCGTGTAAGTTGTACCTAGAGCTTTCAAACTTGAACAAGTATTGTTAAATCTAGTGTAGGCACTATCTATTTTTTCATAATCTTCAATAGCAAATTTTTCATATTTAGTTATAAGCAATTCTACTTTATTTTCTATGAGTTGTGGGTTTTCAAGATGAGTAACCATGAAACTATCTCAAATTTCCTTAGCACTACCCATCATAAAAACCCTCTCATATTCTTTCCTAGGCAATGCATTAAAAATGGTCATTTTAGCCTCATAGTTTTTGCCTACTTCTATCTTATGTTCCTTAGTCCATTCTTCTTCGGGTATATATATTTTAGTTTTCTTATCATCACTAACCTTAAATGGAACATGATCACCTTTAGTAATAATGTTCCAATAGTCTATATCTTTGGAACGGACATACGTTTCAAATCGATGCTTCCAATAGCAAAATCCTTCACTTTCAAGAAGTGGAGGTCTTTGCATGGAACATCCTTCACTATAGTTCAAATTCTCAAATTTTGTTCCATGATCTTAAACTCTAAGATTTGCAAAAATTAGTTTTTATTTCGAATTAGTAATTTTTTACAAAACGTTTAGAGCAACCGCTCTGATACCAATTGTAAGTAACTAGAGGGGGGTGAATAGTTACTTAGTCGATTTTTAAAATTTTTCTTTAGCGTTTTGTTGAACTTGAACTTGATATAGTGTGATTTGAAATGTTTGTTCTCTAATAATGCTAGCAACACAAATATATGTTAAATTGTAAGTAAAAGATAAGGGAAGAGAGAACAAACACGTTCGGGAAGATGTTAACTAATCTTCCTTAATCCACTCCTCAATTCTACGAATTGAGATTTTTCTTCACTATGATACTCCAAACTCGGTGGAGTGTCTGAATACAACACTAGTACTTCGATAAGCCGCACTTTGTGAACTCTTACGTCCCTTTGAAGGCTTCACAAACACATATAGCTCTTACCACAAGATCCCAATGAACTTATCCTAGTGAAAACACAACTATCCTCTAGATTCCTTTAAGAAGATAGTTTACAAGTAAACTTACAACTTTAAGCTTACAAGTACTCTTGCTAGAATCACTCTAAAAGATTACAAATTAAGTATAAAAATGATATCAGTAAGTATGAGAACATATGAGTGCAAGAGGTGAGTCTTCAAATGCTTCAAGGCTTGGCTTTTATAGGAAAGAGAAATCTACCTGGAAGTCATACGACTCACTATACAGTCAATCGTGGTTCGATCATGTACCTCTGACATCTGATTCTTATGGCCGTTTTTGTCCTTTGAAAATTGTCATTTTCCCTTGTTGAATAGCTGCAACTAGAGGCCAATTACTTCTGAAATTATCCTCATTACCCTTTATGTTTTAGACATAAGCTTGGAAGTTGATATGTCCTCAAAAGAAGAAGGTCATCAATCTTTGACCATTTGTCATTGATTACCAAAAGAGGTAATTGCAGATTTTTGTCTCTTGACAAACCATTATCTTCCAAAAGCTTCATCAACCTTTCTTAATTACTTGTCATTTAGCTTATGGGAGTATCTTGCCCTTTAGAACATTGTTACAACTTAAATGAACTAGTTTGAATCTAGTTTGAACACAATGATTCTTGTTATATCTTGACTAGACTTGAACTAATTACATTCTTATACAAATAATGATACATAGAGCTAATGGGAGAGCAACTCTTTAATTGGGACTTTAATGACCATTATTAGTATGTTTAAATGATACTATGTATTGGGGTAAGGAGATATGACACTTGAGTATTTTAGCCTAAATCAAGCTTAAAGTGTCATTAAGAAGTCATTAGGTGTGATTAGTGAAAATTAACATCTTTTGGTTCAAAACTCTTTTTAGATCAAAGAGGGCAACTATTATAAGCATGTTAAAAAAGGTTTTGTAAATTACAGATGCCCGAAACTAGTCAAACTTTATTTGGTCAAGATTGGTAACAGAGAAAACTGCGGTCGGGCTGCGGTCGTCCGTGAAGTCTGTAGTGACCCAAACTTTTCCATGTTTATATATATATTATGAAATTAATATTTACATGATTAAGTGTTTCCAACATGTTAAGCAATCAAACTTGTTAAGACTTGATTAATTGAAATAGGTTTCATATAGACAATTGACCACCCAAGTTGACCGGTGATTCACGAACGTTAAAACTTGTAAAAACTATATGATGACATATATATGGATATATATAGTTAACATGATATTATGATAAGTAAACATATCATTAAGTATATTAACAATGAACTACATATGTAAAAACAAGACTACTAACTTAATGATTTTTTAAACGAGACATATATGTAACGATTATCGTTGTAACGACATTTAATGTATATATATCATATTAAGAGATATTCATACATCATAATATCATGATAATATAATAATTTAAAATCTCATTTGATATTATAAACATTGGGTTAACAACATTTAACAAGATCGTTAACCTAAAGGTTTCAAAACAACACTTACATGTAACGACTAACGATGACTTAACGACTCAGTTAAAATGTATATACATGTAGTGTTTTAATATGTATTTATACACTTTTTAAAGACTTCAAGACACTTATCAAAATACTTCTACTTAACAAAAATGCTTACAATTACATCCTCGTTCAGTTTCATCAACAATTATACTCGTATGCACCCGTATTCGTACTCGTACAATACACAGCTTTTAGATGTATGTACTATTGGTATATACAATCCAATGATCAGCTCTTAGCAGCCCATGTGAGTCACCTAACACATGTGGAAACCATCATTTGGCAACTAGCATGAAATATCTCATAAAATTACAAAAATATGAGTAATCATTCATGACTTATTTACATGAAAACAAAATTACATATCCTTTATATCTAATCCATACACCAACGACCAAAAACACCTACAAACACTTTCATTCTTCAATTTTATTCATCTAATTGATCTCTCTCAAGTTGTATCTTCAAGTTCTAAGTGTTCTTCATAAATTCCAAAAGTTCTAGTTTCATAAAATCAAGAATACTTCCAAGATTGCAAGTTTACTTCCAAGTTTTCTAAATCCATTCCAAGTAATCATCCAAGATCAAGAAACCTTTGTTACTTACAGTAGGTTATCTTTCTAATACAAGGTAATAATTATATTCAAACTTTAATTCAATTTCTATAACTATGACAATCTTATTTCGAGTGGAAATCTTACTTGAAATTGTTTTCGTGTCATGATTCTGCTTCAAGAACTTTCAAGCCATCCAAGGATCCTTTGAAGCTAGATCCATTTTTCTCATTTCCAGTAGGTTTATCCAAGGAACTTGAGGTAGTAATGATGTTCATAACATCATTCGATTCATACATGTAAAGCTATCTTATTCGAAGGTTTAAACTTGTAATCACTAGAACATAGTTTAGTTAATTCTAAACTTGTTCACAAATAAAAGTTAATCCTTCTAAATTAACTTTTAAAATCAACTAAACACATGTTCTATATCTATATGATATGCTATCTTAATGATTTAAAACCTGGAAACACGAAAAACACCGTAAAACTGGATTTACGCCGTCGTAGTAACACCGCGGGCAGTTTTGGGTTAGTTAATTAAAAACTATGATAAAATTTAATTTAAAAGTTGTTATTCTTTGAAAATGAATTTTATTATGAACATGAAACTATATCCAAAAATCATGGTTAAACTCAAAGTGGAAGTATGTTTTCTAAAATGGTCATCTAGACGCCGTTCTTTCGACTGAAATGACTACCTTTACAAAAATGACTTGTAACTTATTTTTCCGACTATAAACCTATACTTTTTCTGTTTAGATTCATAAAATATAGTTCAATATGAAACCATAGCAATTTGATTCCCTCAAAACGGATTTAAAATGAAGAAGTTATGGGTAAAACAAGATTGGATAATTTTTCTCATTTTAGCTACGTAAAAATTGGTAACAAATCTATTCCAACCATAACTTAATCAACTTGTATTGTATATTATGTAATCTTGAGATACCATAGACACGTATACAATGTTTCGACCTATCATGTCGACACATCTATATATATTTCGGAACAACCATAGACACTCTATATGTGAATGTTGGAGTTAGCTATACAGGGTTGAGGTTGATTCCAAAATATATATAGTTTGAGTTGTGATCAATACTGAGATACGTATACACTGAGTCGTGGATTGATTCAAGATAATATTTATCGATTTATTTCTGTACATCTAACTGTGGACAACTAGTTGTAGATTACTAACGAGGACAGCTGACTTAATAAACTTAAAACATCAAAATGTATTAAAAGTGTTGTAAATATATTTTGAACATACTTTGATATATATGTATATATTGTTATAGGTTCGTGAATCAACCAGTGGCCAAGTCTTACTTCCCGACGAAGTAAAAATCTGTGAAAGTGAGTTATAGTCCCACTTTCAAAATCTAATATTTTTGGGATGAGAATACATGTAGGTTTTATAAATGATTTACAAAATAGACACAAGTACGTGAAACTACATTCTATGGTTGAATTATCGAAATCGAATATGCCCATTTTTATTAAGTCTGGTAATCTAAGAATTAGGGAACAGACACCCTAATTGACGCGAATCCTAAAGATAGATCTATTGGGCCTAACAAACCCCATCCAAAGTACCGGATACTTTAGTACTTCGAAATATATATATCATATCCGAAGGGTGTCCCGGAATGATGGGGATATTCTTATATATGCATCTTGTTAATGTCGGTTACCAGGTGTTCACCATATGAATGATTTTTATCTCTATGTATGGGATGTGTATTGAAATATGAAATCTTATGGTCTATTATTATGATTTGATAATATATAGGTTAAACCTATAACTCACCAATATTTTTTTGTTGACGTTTTAAGCATGTTTATTCTCATGTGATTATTAAGAGCTTCCGCTGTCGCATACTTAATTAAGGACGAGATTTGGAGTCCATGCTTGTATGATATTGTGTAAAAACTGCATTCAAGAAACTTATTTCGTTGTAACATATTTGTATTGTAAACCATTATGTAATGGTCGTGTGTAAACAGGATATTTTAGATTATCATTATTTGATAATCTACGTAAAGCTTTTTAAACCTTTATTGATGAAATAAAGGTTATGGTTTGTTTTAAAATGAATGCAGTCTTTGAAAAACGTCTAATATAGAGGTCAAAACCTCGCAACAAAATCAATTAATATGGAACGTTTTTAATCAATAAGAACGGGACATTTCAGTTGGTATCCGAGCGTTGGTCTTAGAGAACCAGAAAATTTGCATTAGTGTGTCTTATCGAGTTTGTTAGGATGCATTAGTGAGTCTGGACTTCGACCGTGTTTTCTTTAAAAATGACTGCTTAACATTTTTGTGGGAAACTATATATTATTAACATGTATATATTATGTGATATATTAATCTCTTAACATGTTTGATATTGTGTGATAGAAGTCTACCTCTAGCACAAATCCCATTGACTCACCTAATAATAACGAAGAGTCGAATATATATTGGACTGATTCACAAGTTCCCGAAGAAGAACCGGAAGAAGAATCAGAACCGGAAGAAGAATCAGAACCGGAAGAGGAGGAACCGGAGGAGGAAATAGAACCGGTGGGGGAAATAATAAAACGGTTAAGTAAAAGAAAATCCTCAACCAACCGACCAAGGTTAATTATGGTCAATGGTGTTTCCACCAAGGAAGCAAAATATTGGGAGGATTACCAATTCTCTGATGAATCGAATTCCGACGAGAATTCCGATGATGTTATAGAAATTACCCCAACTGAATTTAAAAGGCAAAAGAAAATAATAAGGGAAAGGGCATAAAAATAGAGAAATCTAATTCCAACCCCGATGAACTTTATATGTATCGTCAACCCCCGAAGCCCTTAAGTTGTAACAATGACCCGGGAACCTCTAAACCACCAGGTTTTTCTAAACCGTTGTGGAAAACGACAGCTCGTATTAGGGGAACATCATATATCCCTAGAAACTTGGCAAAACGAACCAAAATCGAAGAAGAAGAAACGAGCGAGTCGGAATAAGATAGTTGTATTCGTGTGGTGTAATATATGTAATATAGTGTGCTTATGCTTTATGATATATGTAAAAATTGCTTGTATTAATAAGTATTTTTTTTATGAATCTAACTCTTGTCTATTTTACAGTATAAAAACATAAAATGGATAGACAACCCAATATTTTAAGAGACCTACCCGGAGACATGATTGATGAAATCTTGTCTAGAGTCGGTCAGAATTCTTCGGCACAACTATTTATGGCGAAATCAGTTTGTAAGACATTCGAAGAACGTTCCAAGAATGCCTTGGTTTATAAGAGACTTTCGTTTGAAAGATGGGGGATATCACATTGGGAAACCCATAAGTTACGACGTGTTTACTTTGACGCATATATTGCGGGGAACCCAAATGCTATTTTACGCAACGGGTTAAGAAATTATTTTGACTCAATGTATCCGAATATAGGACTTCATGATTTAGAAAAAGCGGCTAACATGCAACATAAAGAAGCATGCTATGCTTACGGGTTAGTAATGTTCGCTTCTCACCAAAGTGAGAAAAAGAACATCGGGCTACAACTATTAAACAAAAAGTTCCCACAAGTAACAGAGTCGGTAATTGGGGTAAGAAATGAGGTTTTTAGATTGTTACGGGACTGTTGGACATTACGTAACCCTTGTCCCTTTGACGACGTTACAACACGCTGCCTTATCAACGGCCATAACGGTTATGTTCCACAAGACCAAGGATGGGAAGTAGTCCTAGTAAAACCAGAATGCATGACTTGTTTCTGGACGTATGAATTACGTGTCTTTATTGCCTTTGCTGAACGACTTGTGTACTAGCTAAAATTATCTTCACAACTATCTTGTATCAAAGTTATTGTGTGCTATATTTCATGCTTTATGTAAAATAAGCGGTATTGTAAGTTTGTAAAATATTGTATAAAAGTTTGAACGCGAAATATTATTATAATCAGTTTTTCATATAGAATTATAGTAGTTGAATTGTATATTAGCTACTAAGTATGAACTTAACGGGTAGGTACTACCCGAATTTAAACTTATAAAATGCTAATATGAAGAAAAAGCTTTTACAAATGAGTTCATATTATGCTACGAAATGCTATTAACTACTCTTAATATTCTGTATGATTAACTTGTTCCATTTGACTATTTTGAAGGAAATGGCACCGATTACTCGACACACCGTGAATATGAATGAAGAGGAATTCCGTACTTTTCTAGCTTCAAACATAGCTGCAGTACAGGCTGCGCTACATACTAACAATAACCTTGGATCTAGCAGTACAGGGAATCGTGTAGGATGCACCTACAAAGAATTCACTGCCTACAAACCTTTGGAATTTGATGGAACCGAAGGACCGATCGGATTGAAACGGTGGACCGAGAAGGTCGAATCGGTGTTTGCCATAAGTAAGTGTACTGAAGAGGACAAAGTGAAGTACGCTACGCATACCTTCACAGGTTCTGCGTTAACATGGTGGAATACCTATCTAGAGCAAGTGGGACAAGATGATGCGTACGCACTACCGTGGTCAACATTCAAGCACTTGATGAACGAGAAGTACCGTCCCAGAACCGAGGTCAATAAGCTCAAGATAGAACTTAGAGGGTTACGAACCCAAGGATTTGATATTACCACGTACGAAAGACGATTCACAGAATTGTGCCTATTGTGTCCGGGAGCGTTCGAAGATGAGGAAGAGAAGATCGACACGTTTGTGAAAGGATTACCTGAAAGAATCCAAGAAGATATAAGTTCACACGAGCCCGCCTCTATACAACAGGCATGTAGAATGGCTCACAAACTAGTGAACCAGATTGAGGAAAGAATTAAAGAACAGACGGCTGAAGAGGCCAATGTGAAGCAAGTCAAAAGAAAGTGGGAGGAAAACGGTGATAAGAATCACCAATACAACAACAACAGCAATTACAACAATAATCGCAACAATTATCCCAACAATCGCAACATCAATCGCAACTACAACAAACGGCCCAACAACAACAACAACAACAACAACAGCAACTACAACAATCATCCCAACAACAATAACAACTGCAACAACAACAACAATCAGAAGCAGCTATGCCAAAGGTGTAAAAAGTATCACTCGGGGTTCTTCACCAAATTTTGCAACAAGTGTAAAAGAAATGTTCATAGCGCGGTGAAGTGTGAGGTCTACGGACCTGGGGTTAACAGAACGAAAGGAACAAATGGTGTCGGAATGAGTAATGGCGGAGCAAGTAGTGTCGGAGCAAGTTATGCCAATATAGTTTGTTATAAATGTGGAAAACTGGGCCACATTATTAGAAATTGCCCGAACCAGGAGAACACGAATGGACAAGGCCGCGGAAGAGTTTTCAATATTAATGCGGCAGAGGCACAGGAAGACCCGGAGCTTGTTACGGGTACGTTTCTTATTGACAATAAATCTGCTTACGTTTTATTTGATTCGGGTGCGGATAGAAGCTATATGAGTAGAGATTTTTGTGCTAAATTAAGTTGTCCATTGATGCCGTTGGATAGTAAATTTTTACTCGAATTAGCAAACGGTAAATTAATTTCAGCAGATAATATATGCCGGAATCGAGAAATTAAACTGGGTAGCGAAATATTTAAGATTGATTTGATACCAGTAGAGTTAGGGAGTTTTGATGTAATAGTTGGCATGGACTGGCTGAAGAAGGTGAAAGCAGAGATCGTATGTTATAAAAATGCAATTTGCATTGTACGAGAAGAAGGAGAACCCTTAATGGTGTACGGAGAAAAGGGCAACATGAAGCTACATCTTATTAGTAATTTGAAGGCACAAAAACTAATAAGAAAAGGTTGCTATGCTGTTCTAGCACACGTCGAGAAAGTACAAACTGAAGAAAAGAGCATCAATGATGTTCCCGTCGCAAAAGAATTTCCCGATGTATTTCCGAAAGAATTACCGGGACTACCTCCATATCGATCTGTTGAATTTCAAATAGATCTTGTACCAGGAGCTGCACCAATAGCTCGTGCTCCTTATAGACTCGCACCCAGCGAGATGAAAGAACTGCAAAGCCAACTACAAGAACTATTAGAACGTGGTTTCATTCGACCAAGCACATCACCATGGGGAGCTCCTGTTTTGTTTGTTAAGAAGAAGGATGGTACATTTAGGCTGTGTATTGACTACAGAGAGTTGAACAAACTTACCATCAAAAACCGTTATCCACTGCCGAGAATTGACGACTTATTTGATCAACTACAAGGCTCGTCGGTTTATTCGAAGATCGATTTACGTTCTGGATATCATCAAATGCGAGTAAAGGAGGATGATATTCCAAAAACTGCTTTTAGGACGCGTTATGGTCATTACGAGTTTATGGTTATGCTGTTTGGATTGACTAACGCACCAGCTGTGTTCATGGACCTTATGAACCGAGTGTGTGGGCCATATCTTGACAAGTTTGTCATTGTTTTCATCGATGACATACTTATTTACTCAAAGAATGATCAAGAGCACGAAGAACATTTGAGAAAAGTGCTAGAAGTATTGAGGAAAGAAAAACTGTACGCTAAGTTTTCAAAGTATGCATTTTAGTTGGAAGAAGTTCAATTCCTCGGTCACATAGTGAACAAAGAAGGTATCCAGGTGGACCCGTCAAAGATCGAAACCGTTGAAAAGTGGGAAACCCCAAAAACTCCGAAGCATATACGTCAATTTTTAGGATTGGCTGGTTACTACAGAAGATTCATCCAAGATTTCTCCAAAATAGCAAAACCCTTGACTGCATTAACGCATAAAGGGAAGAAATTTGAATGGAAGGATGAACAAAATAAGGCATTTCAATTATTGAAGAAAAAGCTAACTACGGCACCTATATTGTCATTGCCTGAAGGGAATGATGATTTTGTGATTTATTGTGATGCATCAAAGCAAGATCTCGGTTGTGTATTAATGCAACGGATGAAGGTGATTGCTTATGCATCTAGACAATTGAAGATTCACGAGCAAAATTATACGACACATGATTTGGAATTAGGCGCGGTAGTTTTTGCATTAAAAACTTGGAGGCACTACTTATATGGGGTCAAAAGTATTATATATACCGACCACAAAAGTCTTTAACACATATTTAATCAGAAACAACTGAATATGAGGCAGCGTAGGTGGATTGAATTGTTGAATGATTACGACTTTGAGATTCGTTACCACCCGGGGAAGGCAAATGTGGTAGCCGACGCCTTGAGCAGAAAGTACAGAGAACCCATTCGAGTAAAATCTATGAATATAATGATTCACACTAACCTTACTACTCAAATAAAGGAGGCGCAACAACGAGTTTTAAAAGAGGGAAATTTAAAGGATGAAATACACAAAGGATCGGAGAAGCATCTTAATATTCGGGAAGACGGAACCCGGTATAGGGCTGAAAGAATTTGGGTACCAAAATTTGGAGATATGAGAGAAATGGTACTTAGAGAAGCTCATAAAACCAGATATTCAATACATCCTGGAACGGGGAAGATGTACAAGGATCTTAAGAAACATTTTTGGTGGCCAGGTATGAAAGCCGATATTGCTAAATATGTAGGAGAATGTTTGACGTGTTCTAAGGTCAAAGCTGAACATCAGAAACCATCAGGTCTACTACAACAACCTGAAATCCCAGAATGGAAATGGGAAAACATTACCATGGATTTCATTACTAAATTGCCAAGGACTGCAAGTGGTTATGATACTATTTGGGTAATAGTTGATCGTCTCACCAAGTCAGCAAACTTCCTGCCAATAAGAGAAGATGACAAGATGGAGAAGTTAGCACGACTGTATTTGAAGGAAGTCGTCTCCAGACATGGAATACCAATCTCTATTATCTCTGATAGGGATGTCAGATTTATTTCAAGATTCTGGCAGACATTACAGCAAGCATTGGGAACTCGTCTAGACATGAGTACTGCCTATCATCCACAAACTGATGGGCAGAGTGAAAGGATGATACAAACGCTTGAAGACATGCTACGAGCTTGTGTTATTGATTTCGGAAACAGTTGGGATCGACATCTACCGTTAGCAGAATTTTCCTACAACAACAGCTACCATTCAAGCATTGAGATGGCGCCGTTTGAAGCACTTTATGGTAGAAAGTGCAGGTCTCCGATTTGTTGGAGTGAAGTGGGGGATAGACAGATTACGGGTTCGGAGATAATACAAGAAACTACCGAGAAAATCATCCAAATTCAACAAAGATTGAAAACCGCCCAGAGTCGACAAAAGAGCTACACGGACAGTAAAAGAAAAGATATAGAGTTTGAAATTGGAGAAATGGTCATGCTTAAGGTTTCACCTTGGAAAGGCGTTGTTCGATTTGGTAAACGGGGGAAACTAAATCCATGGTACATTAGACCATTCAAGATTATAGATCGTGTCGGACCAGTAGCTTACCAACTGGAGCTACCTCAACAACTCGCGGCTGTACATAACACTTTCTACGTCTCAAATTTGAAGAAATGTTTTGCTAAAGAAGATCTCACTATTCCGTTGGACGAAATCCAAATCAATGAAAAACTTCAATTCATTGAAGAACCCGTTGAAATAATAGATCGTGAGGTTAAGAGACTTAAACAAAACAAGATACCGATTGTTAAGGTTCGATGGAATGCTCGTAGAGGACCCGAGTTCACCTGGGAATGAAAAGATCAGATGAAGAAGAAATACCCGCACTTATTTCCAGAAGATACGCAACACCTCCTACTGCTTGAAATTTCGGGATGAAATTTATTTAACGGGTAGGTACTGTAGTGACCCGAACTTTTCCATGTTTATATATATTATAAAATTAATATTTACATGATTAAGTGTTTCCAACATGTTAAGCAATCAAACTTGTTAAGACTTGATTAATTGAAATAGGTTTCATATAGACAATTGACCACCCAAGTTGACAGTTGATTCACGAACGTTAAAACTTGTAAAAACTATATGATGACATATATATAGATATATATATATTTAACATGATATTATGATAAGTAAACATATCATTAAGTATATTAACAATGAACTACATATGTAAAAACAAGACTACTAACTTAATGATTTTTTAAACGAGACATATATGTAACGATTATCGTTGTAACGACATTTAATGTATATATATCATATTAAGAGATATTCATACATCATAATATCATGATAATATAATAATTTAAAATCTCATTTGATATTATAAACATTGTGTTAACAACATTTAACAAGATCGTTAACCTAAAGATTTCAAAACAACACTTACATGTAACGACTAACGATGACTTAACGACTCAGTTAAAATGTATATACATGTAGTGTTTTAATATGTATTTATACACTTTTTAAAGACTTCAAGACACTTATCAAAATACTTCTACTTAACAAAAATGCTTACAATTACATCCTCGTTCAGTTTCATCAACAATTATACTCGTATGCACCGGTATTCGTACTCGTACAATACACAACTTTTAGATGTATGTACTATTGGTATATACACTCCAATGTTCAGCTCTTAGCAGCCCATTTGAGTCACCTAACACATGTGGAAACCATCATTTGGTAACTAGCATGAAATATCTCATAAAATTACAAAAATATGAGTAATCATTCATGACTTATTTACATGAAAACAAAATTACATATCCTTTATATCTAATCCATACACCAACGACCAAAAACACCTACAAACACTTTCATTCTTCAATTTTATTCATCTAATTGATCTCTCTCAAGTTCTATCTTCAAGTTCTAAGTGTTCTTCATAAATTCCAAAAGTTCTAGTTTCATAAAATCAAGAATACTTCCAAGATTGCAAGTTTACTTCCAAGTTTTCTAAATCCATTCCAAGTAATCATCCAAGATCAAGAAACCTTTGTTACTTACAGTAGGTTATCTTTCTAATACAAGGTAATAATCATATTCAAACTTTAATTCAATTTCTATAACTATGACAATCTTATTTCGAGTGGAAATCTTACTTGAAATTGTTTTCGTGTCATGATTCTGCTTCAAGAACTTTCAAGCCATCCAAGGATCCTTTGAAGCTAGATCCATTTTTCTCATTTCCAGTAGGTTTATCCAAGGAACTTGAGGTAGTAATGATGTTCATAACATCATTCGATTCATACATGTAAAGCTATCTTATTCGAAGGTTTAAACTTGTAATCACTAGAACATAGTTTAGTTAATTCTAAACTTGTTCGCAAATAAAAGTTAATCCTTCTAACTTGACTTTTAAAATCAACTAAACACATGTTCTATATCTATATGATATGCTAACTTAATGATTTAAAACCTGGAAACACGAAAAACACCGTAAAACCGGATTTATGCCTTCGTAGTAACAGCGCAGGCTGTTTTGGGTTAGTTAATTAAAAACTATGATAAAATTTGATTTAAAAGTTGTTATTCTGGGAAAATGATTTTTATTATGAACATGAAACTATATCCAAAAATCATGGTTAAACTCAAAGTGGAAGTATGTTTTCTAAAATGGTCATCTAGACGTCGTTCTTTCGACTGAAATGACTACCTTTACAAAAACGACTTGTAACTTATTTTTCCGACTATAAACCTATACTTTTTCTATTTAGATTCATAAAATAGAGTTCAATATGAAACCATAGCAATTTGATTCACTCAAAACTGATTTAAAATGAAGAAGTTATGGGTAAAACAAGATTGGATAATTTTTCTCATTTTAGCTACGTGAAAATTGGTAACAAATCTATTCCAACCATAACTTAATCAACTTGTATTGTATATTATGTAATCTTGAGATACCATAGACACGTATACAATGTTTCGACCTATCATGTCGACACATCTATATATATTTCGGAACAACCATAGACACTCTATATGTGAATGTTGGAGTTAGCTATACAGGGTTGAGGTTGATTCCAAAATATATATAGTTTGAGTTGTGATCAATACTGAGATACGTATACACTGGGTCGTGGATTGATTCAAGATAATATTTATCGATTTATTTCTGTACATCTAACTGTGGACAACTAGTTGTAGATTACTAACGAGGACATCTGACTTAATAAACTTAAAACATCAAAATGTATTAAAAGTGTTGTAAATATATTTTGAACATACTTTGACATATATGTATATATTGTTATAGGTTCGTGAATCAACCAGTGGCCAAGTCTTACTTCCCGACGAAGTAAAAATCTGTGAAAGTGAGTTATAGTCCCACTTTTAAAATCTAATATTTTTGGGATGAGAATAAATGCAGGTTTTATAAATGATTTACAAAATAGACACAAGTACGTGAAACTACATTCTATGGTTGAATTATCGAAATCGAATATGCCCCTTTTTATTAAGTCTGGTAATCTAAGAATTAGGGAACAGACACCCTAATTGACGCGAATCCTAAAGATAGATCTATTGGGCCTAACAAACCCCATCCAAAGTACCGGATGCTTTAGTACTTCGAAATTTATATCATATCCGAAGGGTGTCCCGGAATGATGGGGATATTCTTATATATGCATCTTGTTAATATCGGTTACCAGGTGTTCACCATATGAATGATTTTTATCTCTATGTATGGGATGTGTATTGAAATATGAAATCTTGTGGTCTATTATTATGATTTGATAATATATAGGTTAAACCTATAACTCACCAATATTTTTTTGTTGACGTTTTAAGCATGTTTATTCTCAGGTGATTATTAAGAGCTTCCGCTGTCGCATACTTAATTAAGGACGAGATTTGGAGTCCATGCTTGTATGATATTGTGTAAAAACTGCATTCAAGAAACTTATTTCGTTGTAACATATTTGTATTGTAAACCATTATGTAATGGTCGTGTGTAAACAGGATATTTTAGATTATCATTATTTGATAATCTACGTAAAGCTTTTTAAACCTTTATTGATGAAATAAAGGTTATGGTTTGTTTTAAAATGAATGCAGTCTTTGAAAAACGTCTCATATAGAGGTCAAAACCTCGCAACGAAATCAATTAATATGGAACGTTTTTAATCAATAAGAACGGGACATTTCAAAGTCAACCGTAGGTTTACAGTTTTAGAAAAGCTTGAACTCGTTGGTGCAGGACACACAAGGTTGGTGTCACAGTCTACCGTGGTGCAGCCGTGTAGTATTTTTCCCAAGATAATTACTTAAGTATTGGTCTTTTGCTAGAGATAGTTTAGGCTCATGAACTCATGTCGTCCTACATATGATTAATTACTAGGTTCTTGTGTGTCATCATCAAAATAAAGTGATTAACTTTTGAATATTATGTTTTGAATCTTAACAAACAGTATGTAATTGAAATATTTATATAATAATATAATATTTAATTTTTCAAAACTAATTATATTTCAAAGTTCATTTTAAATTCGTTTAGAAAATATTATAACACGTAACGTTTACACTTTAAAACTTAATTTGATATTATTCATTTATGTGCCAGCATTTATTTTAAAAACATATCTAAATATCAATCGAATCAAATAAACAGTGTTACTATCGTCTACTTAACTAATTTGATATCATATATATTTTCAATATTCATAAACACATTTTAAATACACGTTGCTAGTTATTTATATATTTAAATCTAATAATTAATATCCCATTGTATATATTCGAATTATGTTATTTAAACAAAACATCGAAAAGCGTTTCTGCACGTTTGAAAATAGATCAATCGAATATTATGAAATTCAATTCTCCACTAACTTTTGTCTAACCTTCGTTAATTGACACATTTGTTCTTACTTGTAAATCACTTTACCATTTATTCCGAATACCGTTAAAAAGGAACGATTTCTCAAATCAACGTGGACCTCACAACCGAGACCCCTAATCATATCACTATGTAACTGATAATTCAATCATTTGATATTATCTTTTTGTTCCATCGATAAATATATTAAATATATATTGAAACAATTACGTTCATGTAAAGAATTATACTTCTAATACGTTGTTAACGTTTTCAATTAATATTATTATATATACATATCTATATACACATAAATGCTCGTGAATCATCGAGCACAGTCATAGGGTAATTGATTACATGAATATAATTCCAAAATTTTTGAGACTCAATATTACAGACTTTGCTTATCTTGTCGGAAACATATAAAGATTAAGTTTAAATTTGGTCGGAAATTTTCGGGCCGTCACACATGTTAACTAGTTTAACTAGTTTTTAACCCATTAAAATCGATTGGGGTTAAATTCGAGGATGATCTGGATGCATAATTTTTACTATCTTCCCTACCCGATAGTTGGTCAGGCACTGTGACTTCGGTTAGTGGTTCATCCGGAACTACTAAGTTTAAATTTGAAGAAATTCGGGATTTGATTCTCACTTAAGGAATTCGAAGAAAAGATTCAGGTGATAATTCAGGTTCGTTTTTGAATGTCGATCGGGGGAGTGCTAGATCAAGAAGTCCATCAAGAGTAAGAACGTGGTGTGTTGGAATTGTCAACAAGTTGTTTACTATAAGTCAAAGTGCTCGAGTTTAAAGTGGGGTGGGAGTGCGGCGACCATGGTGATCGAGGATGCGTTGATGTGCCAAGAGGAGGTTCTTGGTGAATCTTGGATTTTAGATTCGGGTGCCTCTTATCATGCTACCCTATACATGAATGAGATGATGAATTGTAGGTGTTATTCCGGTGAAGTTCGAATTGCGGATGTGAAGACACTTGATGTTGAAGGTATTCGTGGCCTTGTTATTAGACACTTTGATTATGCTTGGATCTTGAGGAACGCGAGGTTTGTCCCCATGGTCACGAAGAGATTGATCTCTATTGAGTAGTTGGATGATGATATGCGTCATGTTTTATTTTGGGTTTAAAGGTGGATGGTTACATTAGAGTCTTCGTTACTTCAAGTAGATCATCTCCAATGACAACTTTGTTGCGACTGATCGAGGAAGATGAACTAGAGGTTTTTTAAGAGACACGGTTAATAATACATCCGTACAGTGGGAGTTGGCTCGAGGTGAAAAATTGGGTTTGTAAAAATTCGTGTGCACGTATGTGGTTGGTGTTCCAATGGTGAAAGCAAAGGTGCTAAGGTAGATAATTAAGTGTGCGATCGCGTTCTCGTGCAAGGTCTTAATCGGTAATGCCCTTGTGTTTGTTTTACTAGCAGATTTATTCTTTGTTGGAAAAATATTTTAATTGGATGACGTGGTGTATGGATGAATTGCTTGGGAGATGGGGTTACTAGAGTCAGGTTGGACTCATTCTCAAAAAAATGTAATGATTTACATGGGGCTCGAACTCATGTGGATGTGTAAACATCCAAACTGAGAGTACCACTCGGATCAAATAGAAATACAATTTCATTATGCTAAATATATGATAAGAAAATAAAGAAAAACAATATTATACATATTAATGGATAAACAAACTTACTTTTAACCTACATATGTGCCTAATCTATTATCTATCTATTAACTTCTATAAATCGTGAAGATAATTCCAATGTGTCAGTCCCTAATGACTCCTTAATCCTAATTGCTGACATGGCACTCCCTAATTACATTCTAATTAACATAAACTAATCAACTACTAATCCACGCTGGCATCTGGAAACCGTAATGAATTCACACAGCAAAAAACCCTAAAAATCTCATCACCGACGCCTCATTTATAATACATCATCTTCAAACACTAATACATCAAAAGCCATTACAATTACAAGATGCGATTGTCGATGATTCAAAAAATCAACGCCATTAGAAGGTTTAATCATCTGAATTGCGATTGGTGATGTGAATGGCGATCAAAACCAGATGCGATTGTGGATGAATCAAAAAATCAATCGCCATTAGAAGGTTTGATCATGTCTCTGTAATCAGAAACTTCATTCAGGTTTGATCTATTTTCAACCACATTCGTCGTTTATGTCGTATTATGTAGATGAAGTAATAATACGTAGTAACCTTTTTTTACTCAATGATTATGGTTTTTGACGGAATCCACTTTAAATGGTTTTTGTAATTTGGTTTTTAATAAGGTTTGCATGATAAATACAGATGTACGGAGTATTAATTAAAAATGATAAAATATTGTTTTGCACTTCAAGTGTTTGATTAAATGCTTGAATGAGTATATAAATTCTGCAAGTATGTCTGAATTGTCATTTATCATTGTTTATGTACTTCAAGTGTTTGATTAATTACACGAATCTATGTATATAAATCTGCAAGTCTGAACTAAGCATTACTATATTTCTATTCGAAAGCAGCATTATATTCATCAGTTTACTCGCATTGTGTTGACTTGATGTTTCATATTCACTAAATCATGTGTTTATTGGTCAATTTTAGGTTGTTTTGACAAATGCAATTGCCGATGGGTCGATGGATTGGGCATTAATCCATATTTCATCAATTCATTTAGTGAAAGTTAGGATGCTACCAAAACTATTTTCATTATTATTCTATGGGTGTGCTTGACCTAGACTCACATAGGTTGATGCATTTGCTTCCTAAGTGATTAAAATTTCCGATTCTCATCTTGTGACATAGGATCAAGTGAAAATTCACAATTCATTTTATAATAGACTGTTTTACGGCTTGAAGTTTGTGATAATTTACAAGCCACAATGTGATGATAATAAGAAGTGTATAGGCTGCTATGGAAAAATTTACAAGCTACAATGTGAACATGATGAGAGCAGAAAGATATATAGGGATTAAGGTGGTCCAATATTTTATTTCAGGTAGTGAAAGCCACTCTTTTTACTATACTTTCGTACGGTAAATATGTAACACCATAAATTATGTTTCAAGAAATGTACATGTAACATATTGAAAATGTGTATGGGCTAACGGAGTATGAAATTTGTGCATCTTGTCGAGTCTATACACAATGGGCAGCTAAATTTGCTGTAGGTCTAGGAAGTGGTGTTTCGTGGCTAATTTGTAAACAAGATGATTCCCTGACCCCATTATAAGTAAATCATATGGTTGTCCCTATATTCTGATTGTTATTTTTTTCCTTATTTGTGTCGCAGGAGTAACGAATGCGTATGACAACATAACAGTATCGGTCTCACAAATATATACAAAACCATGAACATAGTGAGGTTCCTTCTGTTTGGCTTGCAAACATCGTTCCAGAACATACCTGCAATTGCATATCCAGCACATTACTTTGAATTCACATCCTACAGTCAAACTTGAAGCTTACACCATCAAAGGTAATACAACCCCAATAAACGTATACATTCGACATTTTTAACTGCATCCATTTCTGCTTATGTTTATTGACATTCTTTTAAAAACATCAATCCTAAGTGTTTTGTTGATATTAATAGTAAAATTTAGACAAAATTGCGCGGATGGTCCATCATATTTGTATCAAAATGCAAAGTTAACCTTTATCTTTTTTTCCGACTTAGATGACCCTGAACTATCACTTTTGAGCATGGATGACCCTACTATTAAACCCCGTTAGTTTTTGAACGTTAAGTCCGCTCACATGCCATACATGTGAGGGCAATTTTGTCCACACACTTTTTATTGCTCTCATCTTCAATTTATTCATTTCATGTTGATCTTAAATTAAAAAAACGCGAACCTAAGCCAAATCAAAAATATTAAGCAAAATCAAAACCTAATCTTCTTTGTTATCTTCTAATCTTCATCTTCGCAAATTTCTCACCAATACCCTATTGGTCATCTTTGTTAAATTTATACAATCTTATTCTTATTTGTTATGTTCTAAGTGTTGATGGTTTCTTTGTTAGGTTGCTGGTTTGTTTCTGGACTTCTATTGCTAAAGATAATGAAGACTAAGGTGCTGGTTTGCTGTTATATTTCTAGAGGGTGCATTCTGTCATGTCTTTCATATTTCAAGGGGTCCAGCTGTCATCTTCCAGCTCACACGCTCCTCTTACCAATCTATATAAAGGCTTCTCATTACAGCCCTATGTATCACGATCTGCACAACTTAATACCCAAATTAAGGTTACTGTTCATCATCTCTGTCAATCAATTGTTCTTCTTTTTCTTTTTCAAGTGTTTCTATATTTTCCTTTCAAGTGTGGCCAAGTGTGCTTGCTGCTTTTGTTCATGTGTAATAAAGTTGGAACCTATTTGTTGATTTCGTGTACGTTTGTAAGAGTCTGGTGATTCTTTGTGATTGTGCTGGGTAATTTGGTGATTTCGTACATGGTATCAGAGCTATAGGCTCTCGATTGTTGGTGATCCGATTGCTCGATTGAAGAAATTGAAACCCTAATTTCATAATTAGGGTTTGGGCGTATTCATCTATGCTTCATCTTCAGTCTTCCGCTGATCCTTTGTAGCTATACCAGGGTTTATACTCTATAGGGGAGTCCCGCTCTCTTTTTTTTTTTTCCTGTCTTTGTTCAATTTTACACCTTGTTTGACCTAATCCCAGTGCCCAACTCTTGATCTACGTTCTTGAAACGTATGAATACCTGATCAAGCACTGGTTGATTATTGGCCTGTTTATTTATTTATTCCTTTTTTTTTGTTATTTGTCTCTGTGGTTGTTCTGTGCCCTCTTGCTGCTTGTGTGTTAATTTTTTGTGTTTAATCTGTGTTCTCTGACCATATGGCTGATGATGATGGATCATCTAATATTACTCAAGTGAGTAATCTTGATTTTGGTGATCCTCTCTAATTGCATGCCAGTGATACTAGCACCACTGCTCTTGTCTCCTTAAAACTCAAAGGGACAGAGAACTACAATGTCTGGAGTAGAGCTATGACCTTAGCTCTGCAAACTAAAAATAAATATGGATTTGTTGATGGTACTTGTAAAAGAAGTCAAACTGATAATGTTCTTATGCTACAGTGGGATAGATGCAACTCTGTTGTACTATCCTGGATATTAAACTCTATCTCTGAAGAGTTGTTTTGTGGGCAAGTGTTTGCCAAATCTGCTCAAACTGTCTGGGAAGAATTGAAGGAAACCTATGATAAAATAGATGGTTCTGTCACTTTCAGTCTGCATCAAAAGCTAAACTCTTTAACTCAGGGTAGCACTACTGTGTCTGATTATTATCACAAGTTAAATGCTTTATGGAAACAATTTGATGCTCTTGTTAAATTACCTACTTGTGTCTGTGATGCTAATAAGGAATTCAAATCTCACAATGACCTAATCAAACTTATGCAATTCCTCATGGGTCTTGATGAGTCCTACTCCTCTGTAAGGAGCAATATTCTGTTAATTGACCCATTGCCAAGTGTTAAAACTGCCTTTGCTATTGTATCAAGGGAGGAGTCCCTTAGGATCTCCTCTCAATCCAGTGGGTCTGGTCCTACTAAAGGTCAAAACTCTGCCTTTCTTGTGTCCAAAACCTTTGATAACAAAAGAATAATTGGTAATGGCCCTAACCCTAATCTTAAGTGCACTAAGTGTAAAAGACTTGGTCACACAATTGATAGATGCTATGAAATTGTTGGTTATCCTCCTGGGTGGGTTAAGAAGAGTGATCACAGACCTGCTATGAGTAATAATTCTGTTTCTAATGTTGCTGCTACTGAAAATGTGTCTCAACCTTTCACCACTGAACAAATTTCTCAACTTATGAGCTTGCTGCATAACCAATCCTCTCAAGGGAATGCTCATGCCAATATGGCAGGTAGTTTTTTAAACTATAATGTTGTCTTTAATTCAAAGTTTGACACCTTTTTTAAATCCAATGGCACTACTGATAATTATTTTAATAATAAATGGATAATTGATTCTGGAGCAACCAGACACATGACTGGATCATGTGATGGCCTTGTTAATGTGTTTGATGTGTCAAAACTTAATATGACTGTTGGACATCCAAATGGCACTTTAGCTAAAATTACCAATATTGGAAACCTTCAGCTGTCAAAATTTTTTGTCTTAAAGGATGTTCTTGTCATACCTGGATACTGTGTCAATTTACTTTCTGTTAATAAACTTTCAAAAGATTATAACATGTTCATTGGTTTTACAAGTGGTAACTGTTTTATTCAGGACTTGGATCAAAAGAAGATTGTAGGAATTGGTAATGCTGTTGATGGTTTATACTTGTTTGATAAATGTAGAGGTACTGTTTCTAATATGAGTAGGATCTGTCCTAATTTAAGTGACAAATGTTATGGATCTGCTACTCTATGGCATAACAGATTGGGACACCCTGCCATTCAAATCCTTAAGGTCCTTAAGGACAGAATAAGGGTCAATCCTGAATCTACCAATGAGGTGTGTGACATTTGTCATAGGGCAAAACAGTCAAGGGATCCTTTTCCCTTAAGTGACCACACATCTTCCAATGTTGGTGACCTTGTTCACCTGGATGTGTGGGGCCCTTATAAGGTCAACAGCCATGGTGGGTTCAAATCTTTCCTCACTATTGTTGATGACTACTCTAGAGCTGTGTGGGTTTATCTTTTGAAAACCAAATCTGATGTCTTTGATAATATTATGTGCTTTGTGAATCTCATCAAAACTCAATTCAATGCCAAGATCAAAATTTTTAGAAGTGACAATGGGACTGAATTCATTAATAAAAAAATGGAAGATTTTTGTGTTCAAAATGGGATTATTCATCAAACAAGTTGTGCTTATACACCTCAAAAAAATGGGATTGTTGAGAGAAAGCATAGACATCTGTTAAATGTGGCCAGATCCTTGTTATTTCAAAGTAAATTACCTCTATGTTATTGGTCTGACTGTATTCTGACTGCTACTTATATCATCAACAGGCTGCCATCATCTGTGTTACAAGGAAAGTCCCCTTTTGAAATGATTTATGGTTACTCTCCTAATCTCTCCCACATGAGAGTGTTTGGTTGTCTGTGTTTTGCCAATATTTTGAACAATAATGATAAGTTTAGCAGCAAGTCTGAAAAGTGTGTCTTTTTGGGTTATTCAAATGTCAAAAAAGGGTACAAACTCTTAAGTCTTGAGTCAAACAACATCTTGTTCTCTAAAGATGTAAAGTTTTATGAAACCATCTTTCCTTATAATCCTAAAAACAAAACAAGTATTACTACAAGTGATAATGATCACATAACCTTTTTTGAGTCTGTCTTTTTTGAACCAAACACCACTCAAAGACCCAATGATGATGGGGGAGACAATAATGAAGGCAGTGGCAGTGATCATGATCTCATTGATACTCCAGAGGAGGAGACTGAGAGTAATGAACCACTGATTCAAGTGACTCTGAGTCAACCCCTGAGGGCAACCCTTCTTCTGAAAATGTCCATAATCAAGTTAACACAGATCATGGTAGCACAAGTGAACCTAGTGGCAGTCCTGAAATCCTAAGAAGATCTAGTAGGACTAGAACCATGCCCACAAAATTCAATGACTATGATGTTAACTTCAATGTAAGGTACCCCATGAGCAATTACTGCAATTACTCAAATGTGCCAGAGGACATTAGATGTCTTAGTGCCTCTCTTGATAAGGTTGTTGAACCTCAGTCCTATGAGAAAGCTAGTAAAAATCCCAAATGGGTGGAAGCCATGAACAATGAAATTGAAGCTCTGCACAGAAACAACACTTGGGTTGTTGCAGACCTGCCAGTTGGCAGGAAAGCCATTGGGTGCAAGTGGATATTCAAAATCAAGTACAAGTCTAGTGGTGAGATTGAAAGATACAAGGCAAGGCTTGTTGCCAAGGGGTATAGTCAAAGAGAAGGCCTTGACTATGATGAGACCTTCTCCCCTGTAGCTAAGATGGTCACCATTAGATGTATGCTTAATCTTGCTGTGCAATATGATTGGGACTTGTTTCAACTTGATATTAATAATGCTTTTCTATATGGTGACTTGTGTGAGGATGTTTATATGGAACTGCCTGAAGGTCTTAATTCTAATAATGAGTCTAAAGTCTGCAAATTAACAAAATCTTTATATGGCTTGAAACAGGCTCCTAGAATGTGGAATGCTAAATTGACCTCTGCCTTAACTGATTATGGTTTTGTTCAAAGTGAAAATGACTATTCCTTGTATGTTTTATCTAAAGATAACACCTTTGTTGCCCTTCTTGTCTATGTGGATGACATCATCATAACTGGTAACAATAATGTTGAAGTCAATAATGTTAAAAGTTTTCTAAACTCTAGATTCATGATCAAAGATCTTGGTGAATTAAAATATTTCTTAGGGATTGAAATTATAAAAGGAAATAATTATCTATGAATGTCTCAAAGGAAATACTGTTTAGACCTTTTGAATGAGTTTGGTATGTCTAGCTGTAAACCCATTGAAACTCCTTTGGAGATTAACTCTGTGTTGGCTTCTGAAGCTTCTAAGGGAGATGATTTTCTTGAAAACATTACAGAATATCAAAAACTCATTGGAAAACTCATCTATCTAACTCATACTAGACCTGACATATCTTATGCTGTCCAAACCCTAAGTCAACATATGCATGCCCCCTTGCAGTCTCTTGTCAAAGCTGCCTTAAGGGTTTTGAGATACCTAAAAGGCTCACCAGGTAAAGGTGTGCACATAAAGAAATCTAATGACATGTTTAATTTATTTGCTTATTCTGATGCTGATTGGGGAAAATGTCTTGAGTCTAGAAAATCTGTGACTGGGTTCTGTTTGTTCTTATGTGGATCTCTCATATCTTGGAAAAGTAAAAAACAAGAAACTGTCTCCAGATCCTCTACTGAATCAGAATATAGATCCCTAGCTGCTACTACATGTGAAATTATATGGGTTCTCAAGGTGTTAAAAGATTTTGGGATGCAAAATTTGCTCCCTATTAGGCTTTACTGTGATAATAAGTCTGCTATTTTGCTTGCTGCCAATCCCGTGTTTCATGAAAGGTCCAAACACTTTGAAATTGATGTTCATGTGGTAAGGGAAAAGAACTTGTCTGGAATGTTAAAACTTGAATATATTGACACAAAAAGCCAAGTTGCAGATGTGTTCACTAAAGGCCTTCCAAAAGCTCAACATCACCTTCTATGTAAAGAATTGGGTTTATTGGATTATTTCCAGAATAAGATTCAGGGAGGATGTTAAATTTATACAATCTTATTCTTCTTTGTTATGTTCTAAGTGTTGGTGGTTTCTTTGTTAGGTTGCTGGTTTGTTTCTGGACTTCTATTGCTAAAGATAATGAAGACTAAGGTGCTGGTTTGCTGTTATATTTCTAGAGGGTGCATTCTGTCATGTCTTTCATATTTCAAGGGGTCCAGCTGTCATCTTCCAGCTCACACGCTCCTCTTGCCAATCTATATAAAGGCTTCTCATTCCAGCCCTATGTATCACGATCTACACAACTTAATACCCAAATTAGGGTTACTGTTCATCATCTCTGTCAATCAATTGTTCTTCTTTTTCTTTTTCAAGTGTTTCTATATATTCCTTTCAAGTGTGGCCAAGTGTGCTTGCTGCTTTTGTTCATGTGTAATAAAGTTGGAACCTATTTGTTGATTTCGTGTACGTTTGTAAGAGTCTGGTGATTCTTTGTGATTGTGCTGGGTAATTTGGTGATTTCGTACAATCTTCTTTCCCCTCCTTTAACCATCTTCATCTTTATCCCTACCAAATTATAAACTTCAGTTTCTTAATTGTGTATACGTTTACATGCAGGTGACATGTTTTATATCTTTTCATTCCAGAAAATATGTAATGAACAAATATATAAAATTTGTTGGTTCTTTATAGTTAGTTACTTTTTACTTTATATGATTGTAATGTAATTTTTAAATGCCCATACGTCAAGTACATGTATTCATAATCTTTCCTCGGGTAACAAGTTGAAGATATAGGAAATGTGGATCTACTCATTTAGTTTATTGTTGTTAAAAAATTCCTCAAACCATCATAATTCGCTACAAGATATTTGGTCGATCACAGCCGTTTCTATAAATAAAAGCTGTATCACATCTAATATTATCACGTACGTAAACACTGACTAACTTTTTTCTTAAATAGCAAATCAAAAACACAAATACGAACACAACCTAAATATAAACCTTTAACCATCTACATCTTCATCTTGCCAAATTTTTCTATCTCGCCAACAACCACGGCGGCAGAAGCAACCAATAACCACCGTCTCCGCCACCAACAATAATAACCGGTTGTCTTTTGCCTCTACGACACCGCATCTGCGACAGATTTTAGGGTTTTGGTGGCTCCTTTCCGTCTGTAAAATTTAGAAAAGAATGTGTTTGTGCAGTTTGTAGAATTATTATCCGAATAATGGCGGAGTTTCAGATCTCATACTGCCCGTTTGTTTATGAATCGAGTTTTGCATCTGCATCAAGTTCTGAATCGTTGTGAAATTTGTTATAAAATCTCTATAACAATAACAAGTGATTTAATTTCTCACAGGTGTTTGATTTAAACTATGAACGAACACTTCATGTTTTGTTGACAAACATTTTATGATTTGTTTATGATTTATCGCTAACCATATGGGGTCATGGTTTATATGCTATTATAGTTCCAATATGTTACTGTAACTCGAGTTAGTAAGTATTTGGTTTTGATTAAGGTTGATTGTAAGCAAAAATCTAGTTGTTGTAAAAATATTCAGGTATTTGGATTTAATTTTGCAAAAATCTAGTTTGTAAAAATACGGAGTATTAATTTTTGATTTGGGGTTGGTTAGGATTTTTACGTGTGTGGACAAAATTGCCCTCACATTAACTTCCAGCTTTTTCATGATTTCGTGCCGCGGTGAAAAATTAACGGGGTTTAATGTTTGGGTCATCCATGCCGAAAAGTGATAGTTCAGGGTTATCTAGGTCGAAAAAAAAGATAAAGGTTAACCGTGCTTTTTGATACAAACATGATGGACCATCCACGCAATTTTGTCTAAAATTTATGCCAAAACAACGAAACGTCTTAGTTTTGACTATTTAAATACTTGGTCCGATTAGCTAAAATTGAGTTAATTCAGGTAATGGTCAATGCAGACACGTCCCATATGTCAATTTAGATGAGTATGAACGTTCTGGTGTTTTGAAAAGGAGCTATGGGCATATATTGGTTAAATGGAAATTTAATAACCCATTTGGGTCATACGCGCTTATTTTGACCCATATGCCTAAATTTGAGAGACGAAAGTCACCAACACATCTAAAATTTCATTATAAGCTTATGGTAGGAATTGGGTCAGCCCATGTTAGTTAGTTTAAATTTCGAGTCGTCAATGGAAAGGTTTTACCATTTTGGTAAAAACGTCAAAAACTTCATGTTTGATAGCTAAATGTGATTTCTTTGTAATGGGTGTATAGATTATTTTGTGTTGGAGGTTGTCGTTGTAGTTGTGATACATACAAGATACACCCACAACTACTCCTTAAGATATAAAACCTCAGTAATGCCAAATAAATTACGAGGTTGTTCTTGCCCATCCTACTTCTGATGGAAGCTATCTTATGGTAATCATATATATGATTGTACGGTATACTTTATCGTCTAAAAAATTTGGTCTTAGTTGCTTAAAAAAGTAATTATATGTTTGCCCAAGCAGAAAGATGAGCCTTAAATAATTTTTGAGACAAAGCTTCAGCAAATTGAGGTGATATATTGTTTTTCACTCTTCATGTTTCGTAAATTTAGGTTGTCGTTAGTTTTGTTATACGCAAGTGAACTGTTTAACTTATTTTGAATGTCACATATACTTTTCTATTATTGACACTTGCTATGTGACGACCCGGAAATTTCCGACCAAATTTAAACTTAATCTTTGTATGATTTCGACACGATAAGCAAAGTCTGTAAAGTTGAGTCTCAAAAAGTTTGAACTATTTTCATATATTCATGTGACCTTCGACTGTCCCCGATGATTCACGAACCATTGCTTGTAAATATGTGGATATATATAAATATGTGTATATATAAATATATGTATATATATAATAACATGAACATTAATAAACTATTATATACATTTATTGTTGTAAATAAATATGTACAATAAAATACATTGTAATAAAAACTATTATTTTATATGTATATTTCTTGTATATATATATATATATTGTTATATTTAATTTAATTATTTAATATATATTTATTTGCTTAGTAAATTTTGTTATTTAAAACTGTTTATATATATACATACATAGTGTATATTAAATATAATTAATTTTGAGCTTAAATGGTAAATGTCTGTAATTTTTGGTTGACGTTTAATTATTTTTAAAATAGGTCTAATATATATATATATATATATATATATATATATATATATATATATATATATATATATATATATATATATATATATATATATATATATATATATATATATATATATATATATATATATATATATATATATATGAAGTTTTAAAATAAAGGTTGTTCCAAATTTGATTAAAAAGATAATAGTTTTGATAAATATTTTTTTTACCTTTTCAATCGAAGTTTTTTTACTCCGTACATATAAATTAGAACAGAAAATAAATAATTATCGAATCTTTTTGATCAGATTTTAAACAGGTAATGACCAGAATAAATAAATGGTCTTAATTTAAAAATTTGGGATTTTTATGAACACTTTTATACTTCAACTGTTTAGCAAAGGAGCACGAAATAACAACTATGCTAAGTGTCGGCAGACAAATCTAATTTTAAGGCTGCTTTCCTATTTTGTACTGTGTCCTTTTTGAAAGCATTTCATCAACTGCCATCATATATGTACAATATATATATATACATGGCATATATATTCATACATGGCATATTTAACAATCAAGCCTTCACCATCGACTATCACTCAAACAACCATCATCACCTTCCTTCTTCCTTCACCGAACAACCACCCTCCACCGAACCACCTCAGGCAACCACACCTCCGGCCACCTTGAAACCGTCGACCAAAACTTTGCAAACCACCACTTATCTTGATCACCACCACCGATTACCATAATCATGGCAACCGTCACCTCCATTTCTTTCTTCTCTCTACCACTCCATCTCTCTCATGATCCGCCACCACCTTCAATGACTGTTGCAACTCCACCATAGCACCACCTTACCGTCTGTTGCTATTTTCGTTTGAATTCCATCATCAACAACCACCACAGTAATGACTACTGCAGCTACATCTGCCATTAATTGCTGTTTCGATCAAAGGACAACAGCCTGTTGCTCCTGTCTTAATGTTCAAAACGAACCCAACACACCACCATCCGGTTTTGCTGTGCAGCCAAGAAAAACACCACCACTTGACCACTGTTTCGATGTTACTGTTGCTTCTGTTTCAACTATGGCAACCCATCAACTAACCGTCACCTACTGCTCATCTATTTTTCTGTTTTAAAACGAACCCAGAAACCATGTTGATCACCACTGCTATTTATTGTTGTTCATTATCGCTGATATACTCACGTTCTTGTTTCTATTTTACTGTTTCGACGAACAATGAATACCACAACCATCGAAGACTATTGCTGTTGTATCGTATATGTTTTTGTTTCATTCTAAAACCATACGCGCATCATCATTGATGTCGCTACAGCTATATTTCATGCTTCCCGTTTCTATTCTGTTAAAGCATTGATGGCGATATAGATAAATGATGGTGACAATGAAGAAGATGAGTCATGATGTTGAAGATAATGAATAGTAGATAAGGTGATGAACGTATGATCATGATTATTTGATGTCGATGATGTTGATGATTGTGATGTTCGAATGATAATTATGTTATGAATAAGATGATGATGATGATTATGATAGATGTCGATGGTGAACGATGATGTTAATAGATGATGGTGATCGAGATTATTATGATTCACGATGAGTTCTGTAATAATGATGACGATGTGTATGATGATAATCGTGATGATGATTATGATAAGGAAGATGAGAATGATGAGATGACGATGTGTATGATGATAATCATGGTGATGATTATGATAAGGAAGATGAGGATGATGAGATGACGATGTGTATGATGATATGATTATGTTGACGATGATCATCGTGATGTTGATAATAAAATAAGATGATGATAATCCTAGATTAATGATGATGATGTTATGAAAAAGAAGACAGACGCATTGGTTATAAGGATTTAATCCGTGAAGTAAATTAGAAATCAATGGGTAGAGCAACGGTTCAGGATGTTTGTGGGTTTTGAGAGGTCGCGGGTTCGAGTCTCGTATGGGGCATTTCTTTTTAGAAAAGGCTTGGAGAGGGTATATGTAGTGACCCGAACTTTTCCATGTTTTTATATATTAAATGAAATTGATATTTACATGATTAAATATTTCTAACATGTTAAGCAATCAAACTTGTTAAGACTTGATTAATTGAAATAGGTTTCATATAGACAATTGACCACCCAAGTTGACCGGCGATTCACGAACGTTAAAACTTGTAAAAACTATATGATGACATATATATGGATATATATAGTTAACATGATATTATGATAAGTAAACATATCATTAAGTATATTAATAATGAACAACATATGTAAAAACAAGACTACTAACTTAATGATTTTGAAACGAGACATATATGTAACAATTATCGTTGTAACGACATTTAATGTATATATATCATATTAAGATATATTAATACATCATGATATCATGATAATGTAATAATTTAACATCTCATTTGATTTAATAAACAATGGGTTAACAACATTTAACAAGATCGTTAACCTAAAGGTTTCAAAACAACACTTACATGTAACGACTAACGATGACTTAACGACTCAGTTAAAATGTATATACATGTAGTGTTTTAATATGTATTCATACAATTTTAAAAGACTTAAAGACACTTATCAAAATACTTCTACTTAACAAAAATGCTTACAATTACATCCTCGTTCAGTTTCATCAACAATTCTACTCGTATGCACCCGTATTCGTACTCGTACAATACACAGCTTTTAGATGTATGTACTATTGGTATATACACTCCAATGATCAGCTCTTAGCAGCCCATGTGAGTCACCTAACACATGTGGGAACCATCATTTGGCAACTAGCATGAAATATCTCATAAAATTACAAAAATATGAGTAATCATTCATGACTTATTTACATGTAAACAAAATTACACATCCTTTATATCTAATCCATATACCAACGACCAAAAATACCTACAAACACTCTCATTCTTCAATTTTATTCATCTTATTAATCTCTCTCAAGTTCTATCTTCAAGTTCTAAGTGTTCTTCATAAATTCTACAAGTTCTAGTTTCATAAAATCAAGAATACTTCCAAGTTTGCTAGCTTACTTCCAATCTTGTAGAGTGATCATCCAACCTCAAGAAATCTTTATTATTTACAGTAAGATATCTTTCTAATACAAGGTAATACTCATATTCAAACTTTTATTCAATTTCTATAACTATAACAATCTTATTTCGAGTGGAAATCTTACTTGAACTTGTTTTCGTGTCATGATTCTGCTTCAAGAACTTTCAAGCCATCCAAGGATCCTTTGAAGCTAGATCCATTTTTCTCATTTCCAGTAGCTTTATCCAGAAAACTTGAGGTAGTAATGATGTTCATAACATCATTCGATTCATACATATAAAGCTATCTTATTCGAAGGTTTAAACTTGTAATCACTAGAACATAGTTTAGTTAATTCTAAACTTGCTCGCAAACAAAAGTTAATCCTTCTAACTTGACTTTTAAAATCAACTAAACACATGTTCTATATCTATATGATATGCTAACTTAATGATTTAAAACCTAGAAACACGAAGAACACTGTAAAACCGGACATACGCCGTCGTAGTAACACCGCGGGCTGTTTTGGGTTAGTTAATTAAAAACTATGATAAACTTTGATTTAAAAGTTGTTCTTCTGGGAAAATGATTTTTCTTATGAACATGAAACTATATCCAAAAATCATGGTTAAACTCAAAGTGGAAGTATGTTTTCTAAAATGATCATCTAGACGTCGTTCTTTCGACTGAAATGACTACCTTTACAAAAACGACTTGTAACTTATATTTCCGACTATAAACCTATACTTTTTCTGTTTAGATTCTTAAAATAGAGTTCAATATGAAACCATAGCAATTTGATTCACTCAAAACGGATTTAAAATGAAGAAGTTATGGGTAAAACAAGATTGGATAATTTTTCTTGTTGTAGCAACGTGAAAATTGGTAACAAATCTATATTAATCATATCCTAGCTAACTTATATTGTATTATACATGTATTCTAATATATTATGTAATCTTGGGATACCATAGACACGTATGCAAATGTTTTGACATATCATATCGACCCATGTGTATATATTATTTGGAACAACCATAGACACTCTATATGCAGTAACGTGGGAGTTAGCTATATAGGGTTGAGGTTGATTCCAAAAATATATATACTTTGAGTTGTGATCTAGCCTGAGACGTGTATACACTAGTTTGTGGATTGATTCAAGATAATACATATCAATTTTTTTCTGTACATCTAACGTTGGACAACTAGTTGTAGGTTACTAACGAGGACAGCTGACTTAATAAACTTAAAACATCAAAATGTATTAAAAGTGTTGTAAATATATTTTGAATATACTTTGATATATATGTACATATTTGTTATAGGTTCGTGAATCGACCAGTGGTCAAGTCTTACTTCCCGACGAAGTAAAAATCTGTGAAAGTGAGTTATAGTCCTACTTTTAAAATCTAATATTTTTGGGATGAGGATACATGCAGGTTTTATAAATGATTTACAAAATAGACACAAGTACGTGAAACTACATTCTATGGTTGAATTATCGAAATCGAATATGCCCCTTTTTATTAAGTCTGGTAATCTAAGAATTAGGGAACAGATACCCTAATTGACGCGAATCCTAAAGATAGATCTATTGGGCCTAACAAACCCCATCCAAAGTACCGGATGCTTTAGTACTTCGAAATTTATATCATATCCGAAGGGTGTCCCGGAATGATGGGGATATTCTTATATATGCATCTTGTTAATGTCGGTTACCAGGTGTTCACCATATGAATGATTTTTATCTCTATGTATGGGATGTATATTGAAATATAAAATCTTGTGGTCTATTGTTACGATTTGATATATATAGGTTAAACCTATAACTCACCAACATTTTTGTTGACGTTTAAAGCATGTTTATTCTCAGGTGAATATTAAGAGCTTCCGCTGTTGCATACTAAAATAAGGACAAAATTTGGAGTCCATGTTTGTATGATATTATGTAAAAACTGCATTCAAGAAACATATGTCGATGTAATATATTTCTATTGTAAACCATTATGTAATGGTCGTGTGTAAATAGTATATTTTAGATTATCATTATTTGATAATCTACGTAATGCTTTTGAAACCTTTATTGATAAAATAAAGGTTATGGTTGTTTTAAAAATGAATGCAGTCTTTGAAAAACGTCTCATATAGAGGTCAAAATCTCGCAACAAAATCAATTAATATGGAACGTTTATAATCAATATGAACGGGACATTTCAGTTGGTATCCGAGCGTTGGTCTTAGAGAACCAGAAAATTTGCATTAGTGTGTCTTATCGAGTTTGTTAGGATGCATTAGTGAGTCTGGACTTCGACCGTGTTTTCTTTAAAAATGATTGCTTAACATTTTTGTTGGAAACTATATATTTTTAACATGTGAATATTATGTGATATATTAATCTCTTAACGTGTTTGATATTATGTGATAGATGTCTACCTCTAGAACAAGTCCCATTGACTCACCTTGTGATGACCCGGGAATTTCCGACCAAATTTAAACTTAATCTTTATATGATTTTTATACGATAAGCAAAGTATGTAATGTTGAGTCTAGAAAACATTGGAACGATGTTCATATATTCAATTGACCTTCGACTGCTCTCGACGATTCACGAACAATTAATTGTAAATAGATATGTATGTATGTATATATAAATAATAATTTGAAATATAATTTGAAGTATTATATGTTGTTGTTATTAAAAATTAATAAAATAAAAATAGAGTATTATAATAATTATTATTTAAAATATATCTATATATATAAATAATGTATGTTGAAAATAAATATTTAATGATTGTAATACTCGTTTGATGTCCCGATTGATATTAAGCAAGTTTAATTCAAACTTATATGATTTTAAAATAAACGGTGATCCGAAAATGAGTTAAATAAGTTATAGTCTTATTAAAAGTATATTTAGGATCTAATTATTTAATTTTAACACTTTTTATATTTTACTCATAAATGAGAGGGACAATTGATGTACTTTTTATTTATTAAATTAATGACTAAATTTTATACCATAATGACCTAAATAAATAAATATAGTTAATTTAAAAATATGGGATTTTTCTGAACACTTTTATCCGCCACTGATTTTCGCACGATACACAGTCCATGAAAACTGTCTCAGAATCTAGGCTGCTTGTCATTTTATAACACGTTTTAATTTATATTTATTAATATATTATATTATTACTTTATGAATTGTATATGGAATTAATAAAATGATCCGTGATTGATATTGAGATTCTTGTATGACACTGTACTTAATTGGAATTGGAAATAGATAGATAGCTACTGCAAACAAACCCACTATATTATGTTTTCTATTTTTTTGTCTTCCACTAAATCTTACATATCTATATAAACGTACATATAGATATAGATTGAAATATCTCACCACCTATCTATTCTCTGCATATATTATCTATTATCACTTCAAAGGAACTCTACACTTTTCAAATGTATACAATACAATTCATATCTTGACAGTTTAATTCTTTCAACAAATAAAAGAATTAAAAACACACGTGCTCTGCAAAATTTGAGTATCTCAACTACGTTATCTATTATTAAGCTAGTTCATCTAACAATATTAAGTCAACCTAATACCATTTAAATGCCACCACAAACTCACTAACTCACTCGGATTTTCTGTTTCAATCAACAAACCCGTTTAGAACACCTTACAACCACCACCTATATATCTCTCTTACTTCTACAAATACCAGTTGCGTTCGTTCTTCATGTTACCATTCGAACCAACGAACAACCAAATCGCCATCATAGTTACAAACTGTTTTCGAAATGAGCTGCTGCTACTCTACTGTACAGCTGCAAAACAATCACCACCATGAACACCTTTTTCATATACCTTTTCTTTAATCCAACACCACCCTAAACTTAACTGTACAACCGCCTTTCTGTTTTTAATTCGAATTAGCGAACCACCATCTCCATTTCATCTTCACCATCACGTCACAACCTTCAATCACAAAAACCACCACCTTTTTAAATCATGATACCTGCTGCGGCTTCTGCAAATTCTTTTTGTTTTCTGTTGATGTCGAACAACAAAACACTCACCTGCTTAGTGTCCACGACTGTAATATACTCCAAAGATCTAAACCAAATTACTACTACATCGTTTTCTTTCTTTTTCCTTCCTATTCCAATTCAACGTTTTTTTATTTATTTATTTGTTGTTGGTGGCAGACAAAAGTAGTATATTATATTTGAAAAGAGATTTCCTTCATGTGCCAAACTAATTCTCCTTTTATGTAAACAACTAGAAAATCAATCGTGGGACTTATTTATTTGCACTTGGGTCGTGAACCCTTTTTCAACTTGGGTCGGTTCTATACAAACCCAACAACACCTCTTCATTGATTTGCAAACAGCCCACACATGTACTTGGGCTTGGATTTCAATTTTGGACTGAAGGGCTATTGGGCCGAGACCCAAACTTTGATTAGTTGATGATCACTGTTATATGAACGATCGAGCAGGATGAATTTGATGATGGTGATATTCTGTGATGATGAAACTGGTACATGAGGATGTCGATGATATGTAACGATAATTAAGATTAAAGATAATGTTAAGTTTATAATAATGATGTATATAAGATTATGATACATGATAATTATGATTAAGGAACGATCATGATGTTGATCATATTTATGGAAATGGCATTTAATGATGGCGGAGATGATGTTATGATTAGAATGATGCCCGGGTTTATTTTGGTGATGAAATCGTGATTTCATGATGATGAAATTGTTAAACGAAGATGACAATGGTAAGCATGATAATTTGAGGATGATCAATGAGAATGAGAATGATGATGGTCGATGATATTGATGGGGTATGATGATGATTATGGGTGACGATGAGATGGATGATTTGATGCATGATTTTATGATGATGGTACGAACATGATTTACGATGATGATGTTGATGATGATGGTATTATGATCATGAATGATAAATAACGAGATGATAATTAGATTATGATGATGATGATGTTTTCATGTGATGATACATGATAATGATATTATCATGATATTGATGATAGATATTAAAATGACGATGATGTAATGAGAAAAATAAATAAAAACTGAAACGGTTGGAATGGTTGAGGGCGTTATCGGGTTAGCGGGACGTCGCGAGTTCAAACCTGGACTTGGGCATTTTTTTAGGACTACATATTTGAGGTAGTTTACTTATTACTCATTTTTATTTTTATTATTATTATTATTATTATTATTATTATTATTATTATTATTATTATTATTATTATTATTATTATTATTATTATTATTATTATTATTATTATTATTATTATTATCATTTTTAATGTAAGTAGGATTATTATTGAAACTATATTTTTTATAAAAATTATCATTTTTATTATTAGAACTATCATTATTATTATTATTAGAATTATCATATTTTTATCATTATTGTTTTTATTTTCATTTTTTTTATTATCTCTAACACTAATATTATTATTTTTATCATTATTATTATTAGTATTATTAATATATCAAATAAAGATTTTCTAAATAAAAATATATTATTTACATAAAACATAACTACATTAATATGTTTATAATAAATATTAATTATCTATTTAATGTATATAAAAATAAATATAGTTAATTTAGTTATTAATGAAACGTACAAGTTACTAAAATAACAATTAATAATAATACCTAAATTTGTTCAATTACCATTATATGTGTTAATATACATACAAATGATATAGGTTCGTGAATCCGAGGCCAACCCTACACTTGTTCAATGTCGTCATATGTATTTTTACTACAAAATACATTACAGTGAGTTTCATTAATCCCTTTTTAAATGCTTTTGCAATATATATTTTTGGGACTGAGAATACATGCGCTGTTTTTATAACTGTTTTACGAAATAGACACAAGTAATTGAAACTACATTATATGGTTGAATGATCGAAATCGAATATGCCCCTTTTTATTAAGTCTGGTAATCTAAGAATTAGGGAACAGACACCCTAATTGACGCGAACTCTAAAGATAGATCTATTGGGTCCAACAAGCCCCATCCAAAGTACCAGATGCTTTAGTACTTCGAAATTTATATCATGTCCGAAGGAGGATCCCGGAATGATGGGGATATTCTTATATGCATATTGTGAATGTCGGTTACCAGGTGTTCAATCCATATGAATGATATTTTTGTCTCTATGCATGAGACGTATGTTTATGAGAAATGGAAATATGAAATCTTGTGGTCTATTAAAATGATGGAAATGATTATTTATGTTAAACTAATGAACTCACCAACCTTTTGGTTGACACTTTAAAGCATGTTTATTCTCAGGTATGAAAGAAATCTTCCGCTGTGCATTTACTCATATTAGAGATATTACTTGGAGTCATTCATGACATATTTCAAAAGACGTTGCATTCGAGTCATCGAGTTCATCAAGATTATTATTAAGTCGATTATAGTTGGACATATTATGAAAGTGTATGCATACCGTCAACTTTTGATGTAAACGAAAGTTTGTCTTTTAAAAACGAATGCAATGTTTGTAAAATATATCATATAGAGGTAAAGTACCTCGCTATGTAACCAACTATTGCGAATCGTTTGTAATCGATATGGACTTCGTCTGGATGGGTTAGGACGGGTCGCTTCAGTTGGTATCAGAGCGGTGGTCTTAGCGAACCAGGTCTTGTATTAGTGTGTCTAACTGATAGTCGTTAGGATGCATTAGTGAGTCTGGACTTCGACCGCGTCTGCATGTCAAAAGTTTTGCTTATCTTTTTGTCGGAAATCATCTGCTTATCATCCTTAGGAAATTACCTGCTCATTATTCTTAGTCTAGACATGTCTTACTGCCTCTATTGCATAGACCGTGTATAGATAAATTTATATCTTAGCATATCTGTTATTGTTATCTTTGCCGGACAGCTTCCGTAGATTCCTCCGTAACTTATGAGATTTTAGTATTATATATTCATATGTAAATTATGTATTGCAGGATACTAATCTACATCCTATAATCTATTTCTTATCAAAAATCCTTCATCTGATCGTACGAGATGAATCCCTCAACTAGTTCGAGTCCCTCGGATTCCGACAGCTATTCCGATAGTTATCCCGACAGTTATTCCGAATGGATAGTCATCTAAGCTCCGGAAGCAACGTCACCAGAATGAATCAACCAATCATCCATCCCCAATTCATCTGTTGGATTCGTAGTCGATTTAATCAATGGAGACGCGCAGAAGGCGATCCCTTCCACTAACCGAATTCACCTTTTGGCGAAGAACCTGAAGCACTTACTGTAGTGACCCGAACTTTTCCATGTTTATATATATTAATTGAGATTTATATTTACATGATTAAATGTTTCCAACATGTTAAGCAATCAAACTTGTTAAGACTTGATTAATTGAAATATGTTTCATATAGACAATTGACCACCCAAGTTGACCGGTGATTCACGAACGTTAAAACTTGTAAAAACTATATGATGACATATATATGGATATATATATAGTTAACATGATACTATGATAAGTAAACATATCATTAAGTATATTAACAATGAACTACATATGTAAAAACAAGACTACTAACTTAATGATTTTTAAACGAGACATATATGTAACGATTATCGTTGTAAAGACATTTAATGTATATATATCATATTAAGAGATATTCATACATGATAATATCATGATAATATAATAATTTAAAATCTCATTTGATATTATAAACATTGGGTTAACAACATTTAACAAGATCGTTAACCTAAAGGTTTCAAAACAACACTTACATGTAACGACTAACGATGACTTAACGACTCAGTTAAAATGTATATACATGTAGTGTTTTAATATGTATTTATACACTTTTGAAAGACTTCAATACACTTATCAAAATACTTCTACTTAACAAAAATGTTTACAATTACATCCTCGTTCAGTTTCATCAACAATTCTACTCGTATGCACCCGTATTCGTACTCGTACAATACACAGCTTTTAGATGTATGTACTATAGGTATATACACTCCAATGATCAGCTCTTAGCAGCCCATGTGAGTCACCTAACACATGTGAGAACCATCATTTGGAAACTAGCATGAAATATCTCATAAAATTACAAAAATATGAGTAATCATTCATGACTTATTTACATGAAAACAAAATTACATATCCTTTATATCTAATCCATACACCAACGACCAAAAACACCTACAAACACTTTCATTCTTCAATTTTCTTCATCTAATTGATCTCTCTCAAGTTCTATCTTCAAGTTCTAAGTGTTCTTCATATATTCTACAAGTTCTAGTTACATAAAATCAAGAATACTTTCAAGTTTGCTAGCTCACTTCCAATCTTGTAAGGTGATCATCCAACCTCAAGAAATCTTTGTTTCTTATAGTAGGTTATCATTCTAATACAAGGTAATAATCATATTCAAACTTTGGTTCAATTTCTATAACTATAACAATCTTATTTCAAGTGATGATCTTACTTGAACTTGTTTTCGTGTCATGATTCTGCTTCAAGAACTTCGAGCCATCCAAGGATCCGTTGAAGCTAGATCCATTTTTCTCTTTTCCAGTAGGTTTATCCAAGGAACTTAAGGTAGTAATGATGTTCATAACATCATTCGATTCATACATATAAAGCTATCTTATTCGAAGGTTTAAACTTGTAATCACTAGAACATAGTTTAGTTAATTCTAAACTTGTTCGCAAACAAAAGTTAATCCTTCTAACTTGACTTTTAAAATCAACGAAACACATGTTCTATATCTATATTATATGCTAACTTAATGATTTAAAACCTGGAAACACGAAAAACACCGTAAAACCGGATTTATGCCGTCGTAATAACACCGCGGGCTGTTTTGGGTTAGTTAATTAAAAACTATGATAAACTTTGATTTAAAAGTTGTTATTCTGAGAAAATGATTGTTATTATGAACATGAAACTATATCCAAAAATTATGGTTAAACTCAAAGTGGAAGTATGTTTTCTAAAATGGTCATCTAGACGTCGTTCTTTCGACTGAAATGACTACCTTTACAAAAACGACTTGTAACTTATTTTTCTGACTATAAACCTATACATTTTCTGTTTAGATTCATAAAATAGAGTTCAATATGAAACCATAGCAATTTGTTTCACTCAAAACGGATTTAAAATGAAGAAGTTATGGGTAAAACAAGATTGGATAATTTTTCTCATTTTAGCTACGTGAAAATTGGTAACAAATCTATTCCAACCATAACTTAATCAACTTGTATTGTATATTATGTATTCTTGAGATACCATAGACACGTATACAATGTTTCGACCTATCATTTCGACACATCTATATATATTTCGGAACAACCATAGACACTCTATATGTGAATGTTGGAGTTAGCTATACAAGGTTGAGGTTAATTCCAAAATATATATAGTTTGAGTTGTGATCAATACTGAGATACGTATACACTGGGTCGTGAATTGATTCAAGATAATATTTATCGATTTATTTCTGTACATCTAACTGTGGACAACTAGTTGTAAGTTACTAATGAGAACAGCTGACTTAATAAACTTAAAACATCAAAATATATTAAAAGTGTTGTAAATATATTTTGAACATACTTTGATATATATGTATATATTGTTATAGGTTCGTGAATCAACCAGTGGCCAAGTCTTACTTCCCGACGAAGTAAAAATCTGTGAAAGTGAGTTATAGTCCCACTTTTAAAATCTAATATTTTTGGGATGAGAATACATGCAGGTTTTATAAATGATTTACAAAATAGACACAAGTACGTGAAACTACATTCTATGGTTGAATTATCGAAATCGAATATGCCCCTTTTTATTAAGTCTGGTAATCTAAGAATTAGGGAACAGACACCCTAATTAACGCGAATCCTAAAGATAGATCTATTGGGCCTAACAAACCCCATCCAAAGTACCGGATGCTTTAGTACTTCGAAATTTATATCATATCCGAAGGGTGTCCCGGAATGATGGGGATATTCTTATATATGCATCTTGTTAATGTCGGTTACCAGGTGTTCACCATATGAATGATTTTTATCTCTATGTATGGGATGTGTATTGAAATATGAAATCTTGTGGTCTATTATTATGATTTGATATATATAGGTTAAACCTATAACTCACCAACATTTTTGTTGATGTTTTAAGCATGTTTATTCTCAGGTAATTATTAAGAGCTTCCGCTGTCGCATACTTAAATAAGGACGAAATTTGGAGTCCATGCTTGTATGATATTGTATAAAAACTGCATTCAAGAAACTTATTTTGTTGTAACATATTTGTATTGTAAACCATTATGTAATGGTCGTATGTAAACAGGATATTTTAGATTATCATTATTTGATAATCTACGTAAAGCTTTTTAAACCTTTATTGATGAAATAAAGGTTATGGTTTGTTTTAAAATGAATGCAGTCTTTGAAAAACGTCTCATATAGAGGTCAAAACCTCGCAACGAAATCAATTAATATGAAACATTTTTAATCAATAAGAACGGGACATTTCACTTACCGGCGAACCTGTTCGTAACACCATTTCCACCCTCATTTCCCGAATATCTCGCCACGACTATATCATAACTCAGATTCTAAACCGTATTCATCCGCTCGTTCCGACCGACAATCATCCCGGAGTAATCAAAGAAGTCAACGAGCTTCGCGCTCAAGTAATCAATTTGGAGAACATGGTGCAAAACTTACCAACTTCAGCAACATCACCGACACCAACAGTACCATCAGTAACAGCACCTGTATCATCAACAATCATTGCCTCAATATCACATTCTATACCATGAGCATAATCATCGTTCTACGTATCGTTCTATCTATTTTATCTTCGTTCGACATGGCGATCATGTAATATCTAATGTTTTATAGATTATGTATCTTAGTTGTGACGGTAAATCAAATGAGATTAATACTATATTAACTCATTAAATCTATAATTACATCTGAAGAAAATATATATTTAAGTATGTTTTCATAAAGATTGTAATTAAAAATTCTTTTGTACAAACCGTTAATGGTGAAAATATTTTAACGGGTAGGTAATACCCGAAGAATATTCAGATTTCACATTAATAAGTTACACTGTACATTCTTCAAAGCTGATTCAACAGTTGTTTACTATCCTACTTACATCCACCGATATATAAATCCGTTCACCACAGAATAACCATTTTCATCCAATTTCATATTTGGTTTTGATTTATCAGAATCCAACAAGTGGCATAGTGAAGAAAACATTTGACAAAATAAAATTTGTTAGAAACAAACAAATTAACTATGAGAAATTTTGTTAAGAATCCACGCTAACTGTTCCTAGCTAATTGTTCCTATCTAACTGATTACATTTTATTTATCGCAATTTAATTATCGCAATTTACATTCTCGCAACTTTATTTATCGTCATTTAATTTCTGTTATTTATTTTTATGCACTTTAAATATCGGGACACGTATACAAGGTTTTGACATATCATATCGACGCATTTATATATATTATTTGGAATAACCATAGACACTCTATATGCAGTAATGATCGAGTTCTCTATACAGGGTTGAGGTTGATTCTACAATAATATATATAATTTGAGTTGTGATCGAGTCTGAGACATGTACACGGGTCACGATACGTATTAATTAATTCGAATATTATATACTAAACTATATATGAATTATTGAATTGCTAACTGTGGACTATCAACTGAGGACTACCAACATTGGACAATTAAAATAAATTAAAATATTGATTATAACATATGAAACTAAACAATTCTTCAAGTTTGCCACTTGATTTCATCTTAAACCTCATTTGTATCTTCACGATTACATTCTGCGTTCAAACCTTTCATGACTCTTGAAAACACCTCAATCGGGAGGATGAACCAACCGCACTTCATCTACGAAAGGAAATATTTATGTATATAGTATTGCACCTGAGAAACTCTCGGCAATTGAGTAAAAGCTTAACACCTAGCCGTGTCAGATCCTTTGGCATTTATTAGCAAAAATAACTTTGCGATCTCTTTTCAAAGTAGCGAATTTTGTCACAGCTCCAGCAAGATAACTTCGACTTTTTGTTCGAAACAACCTTATTATAACCTTGATATATATGCGTGCTCTTTTATTGTTACCAGGGAACCTTTCATATTCTACCACATTACCAGCAGACGTACCAGTAACCTCGTTGCTTCTTGGTTTAATTCTCTCTGATAAATCGCTATATTTATTCATTGAAACCTTATCATATACTCATCCGCATTTTGTAACGAGAACTGCCATACCAACTATCGGGAGTCAGCAATCAGTACTTTGAAAACGCACAGCATATCTACATCAACGGTTATATATATAACATTTATCTTTTAGAATTATGGTCTTTTATTCTGAAATTCTGAACAGTACTCAGTCTACAAATCAATACTTTGAATGTTGAAAAAGCTGAATGAAGCAGCAGAAACTGTAGACAACCGTAAACGACCTTAACCATCGGAAGTTAAATGATAAAGAATAGTATGTTGGAAAAGCTCACAAAAGTTGGAACTGAAAAACGGATTGAGCTAACCACGAAGGAGACCAAGGACAAATACAAGGACCAAACTCTGTATTTAAAGAATCTGATGATACTATTTCTGATGAAATCTTTAGCGAATACCTTGCTTTCGAATCTAAACCCTTACGGATAAATCTTCTTCATCATCTATCGATATTAGAAATTCCAAGATATCATCGTATCTTTCATTATAAATATCCTCTATATTTCTGAAGATAGTTTCATAACTATTCTTATCTGAAATCATTAATCTCTTCGTGCTATCAGTGTACATCATATAGAAACTGTTAGTTTCTATATTCTGTAAACTTTCGAGCTTAAAATATGAATGTTATTGAAGTAATGTTGGGGACTGATGCATGAGTTAGTATAATATAATGACACTTGATCAACGTGATTATATTACAGTAAGTCATGCTGAGTTTCTAAATAGAACATGATGATTCACAGATCATAACGTCATCATGTACCATGTTACACGACTCTTACGTTCTGTCTAATCTATAAACATATCAAGGACATATTTTTCTTGATAGTCCTATCTTTCCTTGAATTCTGGTAATTTGACAAGTCAAATTGTGCTATTACCGTTTTTTTCTTAGGACATTAACAATGTTCATTTTGAAACTTATATCTGCGAATTCTGGACCATTACAAGAGAAGCCCAATCGCAAGAAGAAGAAGAAACAAAGGGACAAAGCTCCAAAATAAAAATTAGAGTATAAATCGCAGCAAATAGGGTGGAAAGTATTAACTGGGGATGACAATGACTATAGAAAACAGAAGCAAGGACTTCGAGGTGTAAGGGAAAATATAAAACCCAATAACAACACAGAAATTACAAACCGTGTATACCAATGTGTATAGCAATATAAAGACACGGGAGAATTAGGAATACTATAACCTCAAGGTAGTAGTAGAAGTGAATAGATTCCTCTGGGGGTAGATGAAAAAGGAGAAAGATCGATATGAAAGTCAGGAATATATTCAGAATTAAAACTGGATGAAGCATATTGACTGATGATTTGAAAGTATGAATTAAAATATAGAAAATGGGAGTGGTGGGAAGTAATGGAACGAAAGAAGTTCATTTATAATGGAAATGCCAGACAGAGTAATCAAGGCAGATCTCCGCATTTAATTAGAGATATCCTGATTTCCTTATTCGCCGAAGAACCAAATCTAATAGATTCGAAGATTATCTTTAAATCCCTTGAATTCCGGAATTCAACCCTGACTCTGTCAAAAGTTAAGACGAATCTTTACTTTTCCTATTTCAATCTTTTGCGATAGCTTCACTCGTACTCTTCGAGTAATCGAATTATCTTATCTATATTACTCAACAATAATAAAACTCTATTATCAACTCATAATTGTCATGAAAACATACTTATTGTCAACCATGACGACCTCTATAAAATTTCGGGGACGAAATTTCTTTAACGGGTAGGTACTGTGATGACTCGGGAATTTCTGACCAAATTTAAACTTAATCTTTATATGATTTTTATACGATAAGCAAAGTATGTAATGTTGAGTCTAGAAAACATTGGAACGATGTTCATATATTCAATTGACCTTCGACTGCTCTCGACGATTCACGAACAATTAATTGTAAATAGATATGTGTGTATGTATATATAAATAATAATTCAAAATATAATTTGAAGTATTATATGTTGTTGTTATTAAAAATTAATAAAATAAAAATAGAGTATTATAATAATTATTATTTAAAATATATCTATATATATAAATAATGTATGTTGAAAATAAATATTTAATGATTGTAATAATCGTTTGATGTCCCGATTGATATTAAGCAAGTTTAATTCAAACTTATATGATTTTAAAATAAACGGTGATCCGAAAATGAGTTAAATAAGTTATAGTCTTATTAAAAGTATATTTAGGATCTAATTATTTAATTTTAACACTTTTTATATTTTACTCATAAATGAGAGGGACAATTGATGTACTTTTTATTTATTAAATTAATGACTAAATTTTATACCATAATGACCTAAATAAATAAATATAGTTAATTTAAAAATATGGGATTTTTCTGAACACTTTCATCCGCCACTGATTTTCGCACGATACACAGTCCGTGAAAACTGTCTCAGAATCTAGGCTGCTTGTCATTTTATAACACGTTTTAATTTATATTTATTAATATATTATATTATTACTTTATGAATTCTATATGGAATTAATAAAATGATCCGTGATTGATATTGAGATTCTTATATGACACTGTACTTAATTGGAATTGGAAATAGATAGATAGCTACTGCAAACAAACCCACTATATTATGTTTTCTATTTTTTTCGTCTTCCACTAAATCTTACATATCTATATAAACGTACATATAGATATAGATTGAAATATCTCACCACCTATCTATTCTCTGCATATATTATCTATTATCACTTCAAAGGAACTCTACACTTTTCAAATGTATACAATACAATTCATATCTTGATAGTTTAATTCTTTCAACAAATAAAAGAATTAAAAACACATGTGCTCTGCAAAATTTGAGTATATCAACTACGTTATCTATTATTAAGCTAGTTCATCTAACAATATTAAGTCAACCTAATACCATTTAAATGCCACCACAAACTCACTAACTCACTCGGATTTTCTGTTTCAATCAACAAACCCGTTTAGAACACCTTACAACCACCACCTATATATCTCTCCTACTTCTACAAATACCAGTTGCGTTCGTTCTTCATGTTACCATTCGAACCAACGAACAACCAATTCGCCATCATAGTTACAAACTGTTTTCGAAATGAGCTGCTGCTACTCTACTGTACAGCTGCAAAACAATCACCACCATGAACACCTTTTTCATATACCTTTTCTTTAATCCAACACCACCCTAAACTCAACTGTACAACCGCCATTCTGTTTTTAATTCGAATTAGCGAACCACCATCTCTATTTCATCTTCACCATCACGTCACAACCTTCAATCACAAAAACCACCACCTTTTTAAATCATGATACCTGCTGCGGCTTCTGCAAATTCTTTTTGTTTTTCTGTTGATGTTGAACAACAAAACACTCACCTGCTTGGTGTCCACGACTGTAATATACTCCAAAGATCTAAACCAAATTACTACTACAGCGTTTTCTTTCTTTTTCCTTCCTATTCCAATTCAACGTTTTTATTTATTTATTTGTTGTTGGTGGCAGACAAAAGTAGTATATTATATTTGAAAAGAGATTTCCTTCATGTGCCAAACTAATTCTCCTTTTATGTAAACAACTAGAAAATCAATCGTGGGACTTATTTATTTGCACTTGGGTCGTGAACCCTTTTTCAACTTGGGTCGGTTCTATACAAACCCAACAACACCTCTTCATTTATTTGCAAACAGCCCACACATGTACTTGGGCTTGGATTTCAATTTTGGACTGAAGGGCTATGAAAGGACCCGTTCATATACATTATAAACGATTCACAATAGTTGATTACATCGCGAGGTATTTGACCTCTATATGATACATTTTACAAACATTGCATTCGTTTTTAAAAGACATACTTTCTTTACAACGAAAATTGACAGTATGCACACCATTTCATAATACATCCAACTATAATTGACTTAATAATAATCTTGAGGAACTCAACGACTCGAATGCAACATCTTTCAAAATATGCCATGAATGACTCCAAATAATATCCTTAAAATGAGCTAATGCACAGCGGAAGATTTCTTTAATACCTGAGAATAAACATGCTTTAAAGTGTCAACCAAAAGGTTGGTGAGTTCATAGGTTTATCATAACAATCATTTCAATATATTAATAGACCACAAGATTTCCGTTTATAAATATATGTACACTCGCAAGTGTATAAAAGTATTCTATAAGTTGTAGGCACCCGGTAACAAGCCTTAACGTTCATGTTTTACCCTCTGAAGTACACCAGATCAGGTGTGTTTAAAATAACCTCGAAGTACTAAAGCATCCCATAGTCAGGATGGGGTTTGTCAAGCCCAATAGATCTATCTTTAGGATTCGCGCCTACCGTACATAGACAAGTAGTTTAATGTTACCAAGCTAAGGGTATATTTCTGGTTTAAACCCACGTAGAATTAGTTTTAGTACTTGTGCCTATTTCGTAAAACATTTATAAAAACAGCGCATGTATTCTCAGTCCCAAAAATATATATAAAAGGGAGCAAATGAAACTCACCATACTGTATTTCGTAGTAAAAATACATATAACGTCATTTAACAAGTGCAAGGTTGGCCTCGAATTCACGAACCTATATTAATTATATATATTTATATGTTGGTCAATATTTGTCTAACAATTTTTGGTCAAGTCATAGTGTACCACAATCCTAATGCTCGAGACTAATATGCAAAAGTCAAGAAAAGTCAATGTGACCCAAAATGACTTCTAAAATTTATACGTGCTTATTATATAACTTAACTATATTCGTTTTATATGTTTAAATACATTTATTAGATTTTATAATAATAAAAGTCATTTATTAATAAAAATTTATATTAACGTTTATATATGATAAAATATACTTTTATATATCTTAAGTAGTAAAATTTATAAAGTTCACTTAATATCTTAAAACTATAGTGGTAAGTATTATTAATGTAATTATATTACGCGTGGTGAAAAATATCTTTGTATCCCCTATTTATTTGATAAAATAATATTGATCATAATAATAATAAGTAAAAGTTGTATTATTTTGTAATAATAATTATTATTATTCTATAAAAAAAATAACAATATTTATATTTACTAAAAATGTTATTATAAAATGATAATACTAACATAATAGTAATAATGATATTTTATAATAACAATGATATTTCTATTAAAATAATAACGACGATAGTAATAATAATCATTTTAACAATAATACTAAAATTCAGTTGACTATAACTTCAAATCCGTTCATCGAAACCATTCGATATCTAAATGAAAAGTTCTTAATTTTTCGCTAGCTTTCCAATGACATGCATATCATATACCCTATCTTGGTAGCATATGTATCTAATTCAGGATTCAACAAACCTATCTAAGGACAATATCGAATGTACAAGTATGCATAATCCTATATACTCGAGCACTAGTCAGGGATACACTATTGATATATAAAAGTTAAGTTATGAGTGCTCACGTATCAATATTGAGATTCAATATTGCAGGAAAGTATGTAGACGCAACGGAGATGATAAACACTAGATTGACCTCACGAGCATACCCATGAACCATACCCATCACCTCCATAGCTATAACCCATAATTTCCTTAGCTTCGACTCATTCAAAAAACTATTTTGAAATCACTCCGTCGTAATATTTTATGTATACTAATAATATCTTGAAATAATATAGAGCAAATATATATATATATATATATGTAAATCGATTGAGAGAGTTTAGAGAAATATATTTTCAAGTTTCTATGAAATAATGAAACCTATTGAATTCTATTTATAATAGATTTTTGAATTATTAAAGTGAATTATTAAAGTATGAATTATTAAAATGAATTATTAAAGTATGAATTATTAAAGTGAGTTATTAAAGTATGAATTATTAAAGTGAATTATTAAAGTATGAATTATTAAAGTGAATTATTAAAGTATGAATTATTAAAGTGAATTATTAAAGTATGAATTATTAAAGTGAATTATTAAAGTATGAATTATTAAAGTGAATTATTAAAGTTAAAGTAAAGTAAAAATAAAGTAAAGGTAAAGTTAAAGTATAGTAAAAGTATAAAAACTATGTATGTATAATATGTGTATAAATATATATAATATTAATTTAAATCGTTATATATATTTAATGAAATAAAATATAAATATCGTTATATTTATTATACTGGTTAAGTAATGAGTTGTCAAAAGTGATTCTAGATATTTATAAAAGTTATATACGTTTTAATAATAATGTTCTTTTTAAACTGAAAACGTTTTTGTACGTTTGAAAATAGATTAATAGAATATTATGGAAACCAATTCTCCACTAGCTTTTGTCTAACTTTCGTAAATGACACTTTTTATTTTTATTTATAAATAGCTTTACAAATTATTCCGAATATCGTTAAGAGGAAGATTTCTCAAATCATAGTGGACCTCTCAACAGAGACTTGTAATCATAATTCAATGTTTCTGATAATTCAATCATTTAATATATTTTTTTTAATTTCGTCGATAATCATATTGAAACAAATACGTTCATATAAAGCATTATACTTTTAAATACTTTGTTGACATTTTCAATTTATAACATATACACATATACATACATATTCATATATGTTCATTTAATGGTTCGTGAATCATTGGAATTTGGTCGAGGTTTAAATGAATGTATAAACATAGTTTAAAATCCTTGAGATTTAACTTAACAAACATTGCTTATCGTGATAGAATAATATAAAGATAAAGTTTAAATTTAGTCGAAAATTTCCGGGTCGTCACAGTACCTACCCGTTAAAGAAATTTCGTCCCCGAAATTTGATAGAGGTCGTTATGGCTAACAATGAGAATGTTATTATGACGATTATGAAGTTTTATCATGTCTAAGAAGTATGGATAAAATAATTCGATTACTCAAAGCGTATGAGGGAAGTTATCGTAAATGAAGGAAATAAGATTATAGTGATTCGTCATATCTTTTGACGTCATCACAATTGATCTCCGAATTTAAAGAAAATCTTTGTAATCTATGTTGGATTTGATGCTTCGGTGATTAAGGAGATTATGATTCTCTTCGAATTAATACGATAATCCATCTTGATTTCTCTGTCGGGTATTTCACTATAAATCTACCTCCTTCGTTTCCTTACAACTCACACCTTCTATTCTCTCTCCCTCAACTCATATTTTAAAGTATTTGTCAATATGCTTCATCCAGTACTGATTCTCGATATACTCCTCACTTTCATATCTGTCGTTCTTCTTTTTCATCTGCCTCCGGAAGAATCTATTTACTTCTACTATACTCTCGGTTTTATTGTGTTTTTAGTTCTTCCGTGTCTTTATATTGCTATATGCATCGATATATACGGTTTATAATTTTTGGGTGGTTGTTGGGTTTTATATCTTCCCTTATATTTCAAAGCCCCTGCTTTTGTCTTCTATAATCATTGACATCCAAGTTAATGCTCCCTTCTATTTGCTGCGATTTATACTCCAATTTCTATTTTGGAGTTTTATCCTTTCGTTTTTTCTTCTTGCGATTAAGCAACGTTTGTAATGGTCCAGTATTCGCAGATATGAATTTCAGAATGAACATAGTTAATGTTCTAAGAAGGAAATGGTAATGGCACGATCTTGATTTGTTAATTTACCAGAATACCCTGAAAAGACCGAATCATCAAGAAAATATATTCTTGATATTTTTAGAGATTAAATAGAATACAAGAGTCGTGTAACATGGAACATGATGACGGCATGGTCTGTGAATCGTCATGTCCCATTAGAAACTCAGCATGACTTACTGTAATATAATCACGTTGATCAAGTGTCATTATATTATACTAACTCATGCTTCAGTTCCCAACACTACTTCAAAACATTCATAATTTAAACTCGAAAGTTTATAGAATATAGAAACTAATAGTTTCTTATATGATGTAACACTGATAGCGCAAAGAGATAAATGACTTCAGATAAGATTAGTTGTGAAAATATCTTCAGAAATATCGCGGATATTTATAATGAAAGATATGATAATATCTTAGAATTTCTAATATTGATGGATGATGATGAAGATTTGTCTGTAAAGGTTTAGAATAAAGAGTAAGGTATTCGTTAATGACTTTAGCAGGCACTGAATCATTTGGATTCTTTGAAGGCAGATTTAGTCTTTGTGATTTGTCCACAGCCTCCTTCATAGTCTGTTCAATCCGTTTTCCAGTTCCAAACCTTCTCTTTTTCTCAGCTTTACCACCTTACTATTCTTTGTCATTAAACTTTTTACTGTTAAGATCGTTTACAGTTTTTGATGCTTCGTCAGCATTTCAAGAACTAGTTTGCAGTTCAAAATATTTTTCAGAACTTCACATTCAAAGTATGTAAGTCCAGGAGATAGACGTTTTACGTACACATATAACTGTTGGCATAGACATGCTGCGAGATTTCAAAATACTGGTTACTGTTTTTCGATGATTCGTATGACAATTCTCGTTACAAGATGCGAATGAGTAAATGATGTGATTTCAATAAATATAATGATTTTTCTAAAAGTCAAAGATAATTGAAGTTGTTGGTAAGTTTATTGCTAAGGTGGCGAGATATGAAAGGTCCCCAGTAACGATGACGAAAGGGCAACGTATCTATCGAGGTTATAATAAGACTAGTTCGACTGAAAAGTCGAAGTTGACTTGCTGGAGCTGTGATAAAACTGTCTACTTTGAAAAGGAATTGAAAAGTCATTTTAGCTAATAAATGCCAAAGGGTCTGACACGGATACGCGTCGAACTATGACTTTGGCTTCGAGAGCTTTTAGGTACATAAATGTGGGTAATATGTGGTTGGATCATCATCTCGATTGTTCATTGTTTGAAGTGTCTTCGAAAACTTCGGAGAGTTTGAACACAGTTTGTAATCGTTAATATACATATGATGTTCTAACACGGTTTTGAAGTTAAAGTATAGCTTTGAAAGATGTAGGAATCTAAGAGTGATGTCTTCTGTTAAATCATGACTTGGATTTTGATTTGTCAAAATCAGAATGCGTAATCAAATTTGGGTGAGAATGGTTGTTTTAATTTCTATACAAGAATGTATATTGTTGTGAGATTTTAGGAGTATAGTTGATGATTTGCTTAATCAGATTCGAAAAATGTAATATATTAATTGTGAATTTATATATCTCTCGGGTATTACCTACCCTTTAAAAAAAAATTTCACAATTAATATTTTGTACAATGGAATTTTATTACAGTCTTTATGAAAATATATATGTGCATAATTTCTTCAGATGTAACATAGATTTAATGAGTTAATATTAAATTAAACTCATTTGATTTACGGTTGAAACTAGAACTGAATAATCCCTAAAGACTTTAGAAATTACATAACTTTTACGGAGTATTTATTCAATAAAATTGAAATTATGAATTAATACTTCGTTATTTGTTGGTGTTTGTAACCCTTGCACCATATTCTCTAAAGCCACTACTCGAGCGCGAAGCTCGTTGACTTCTTCTATTACACCGGGGTGATTGTCGGTTCGGACGAGCGGATAAATAAAATCTAGAATTTGATGTAGTATATAATCGTGACGAGATACTCTGAAAATGAGAGAGAAAATGGTGTTTCGGACCGGTTCACCGGTAAGTGTTTCAGGTTCATCGCCAAGAGGGCAATGTGATGGATGGAAGGGATCACCTTCTTCTTGTCTCCAATTATTGAGGAGGCTACGAACCTATCCCCAATTCATTCATAATAGATGATGGCTAATTGGTTGATCCATTCCGGTCACACTGCTTTCGGAGCTTGAGTGGGATTCCATATCGGAATTCGAGGGACTTGAACTAATGACGAATTCCATTTCGTTCGATTGAATAAAGAATTTTTCGATATGAAATGATTTTTCGGCTATCGGGTGGTATTCTAATTACATAGAATATCTATACATATAGCGCAAAAGATTTCGTAGATTACGGAGGAAATTACGGGATATGTCAGGCAAAGTTTACAGTAACAGATACGCTAAGATATGGATTAGCAGATACGCTAAGATATGAATTTTGTCTATACACTATTAATGCAATCAATGCAGTAAGACGTGTCTAGACTAAGAATGATAAGCAGGCAATTTCCGACAAAAATGATAAACAAAACTTTTGACATGCAGACACGGTCGAAGTCTAGGCTCATTAATGCATCCTAATGACTATCAGTTAGACACATTAATGCAGACCTGGTTCGCTAAGACCACCGCTCTGATACCAACTGAAAGGACCCGTTCATATACATTATAAACGATTCACAATAGTTGATTACATCGCGAGGTATTTGACCTCTATATGATACATTTTACAAACATTGCATTCGTTTTTAAAAGACATACTTTCTTTACAACGAAAATTGACAGTATGCACACCATTTCATAATACATCCAACTATAATTGACTTAATAATAATCTTGAGGAACTCAACGACTCGAATGCAACATCTTTCAAAATATGCCATGAATGACTCCAAATAATATCCTTAAAATGAGCTAATGCACAGCGGAAGATTTCTTTAATACCTGAGAATAAACATGCTTTAAAGTGTCAACCAAAAGGTTGGTGAGTTCATAGGTTTATCATAACAATCATTTCAATATATTAATAGACCACAAGATTTCCGTTTATAAATATATGTACACTCGCAAGTGTATAAAAGTATTCTATAAGTTGTAGGCACCCGGTAACAAGCCTTAACGTTCATGTTTTACCCTCTGAAGTACACCAGATCAGGTGTGTTTAAAATAACCTCGAAGTACTAAAGCATCCCATAGTCAGGATGGGGTTTGTCAAGCCCAATAGATCTATCTTTAGGATTCGCGCCTACCGTACATAGACAAGTAGTTTAATGTTACCAAGCTAAGGGTATATTTCTGGTTTAAACCCACGTAGAATTAGTTTTAGTACTTGTGCCTATTTCGTAAAACATTTATAAAAACAGCGCATGTATTCTCAGTCCCAAAAATATATATAAAAGGGAGCAAATGAAACTCACCATACTGTATTTCGTAGTAAAAATACATATAACGTCATTTAACAAGTGCAAGGTTGGCCTCGAATTCACGAACCTATATTAATTATATATATTTATATGTTGGTCAATATTTGTCTAACAATTTTTGGTCAAGTCATAGTGTACCACAATCCTAATGCTCGAGACTAATATGCAAAAGTCAAGAAAAGTCAATGTGACCCAAAATGACTTCTAAAATTTATACGTGTTTATTATATAACTTAACTATATTCGTTTTATATGTTTAAATACATTTATTAGATTTTATAATAATAAAAGTCATTTATTAATAAAAATTTATATTAACGTTTATATATGATAAAATATACTTTTATATATCTTAAGTAGTAAAATTTATAAAGTTCACTTAATATCTTAAAACTATAGTGGTAAGTATTATTAATGTAATTATATTACGCGTGGTGAAAAATATCTTTGTATCCCCTATTTATTTGATAAAATAATATTGATCATAATAATAATAAGTAAAAGTTGTATTATTTTGTAATAATAATTATTATTATTCTATAAAAAAATAACAATATTTATATTTACTAAAAATGTTATTATAAAATGATAATACTAACATAATAGTAATAATGATATTTTATAATAACAATGATATTTCTATTAAAATAATAACGACGATAGTAATAATAATCATTTTAACAATAATACTAAAATTCAGTTGACTATAACTTCAAATCCGTTCATCGAAACCATTCGATATCTAAATGAAAAGTTCTTAATTTTTCGCTAGCTTTCCAATGACATGCATATCATATACCCTATCTTGGTAGCATATGTATCTAATTCAGGATTCAACAAACCTATCTAAGGACAATATCGAATGTACAAGTATGCATAATCCTATATACTCGAGCACTAGTCAGGGATACACTATTGATATATAAAAGTTAAGTTATGAGTGCTCACGTATCAATATTGAGATTCAATATTGCAGGAAAGTATGTAGACGCAACGGAGATGATAAACACTAGATTGACCTCACGAGCATACCCATGAACCATACCCATCACCTCCATAGCTATAACCCATAATTTCCTTAGCTTCGACTCATTCAAAAAACTATTTTGAAATCACTCCGTCGTAATATTTTATGTATACTAATAATATCTTGAAATAATATAGAGCAAATATATATATATATATATATATATGTAAATCGATTGAGAGAGTTTAGAGAAATATATTTTCAAGTTTCTATGAAATAATGAAACCTATTGAATTCTATTTATAATAGATTTTTGAATTATTAAAGTGAATTATTAAAGTATGAATTATTAAAATGAATTATTAAAGTATGAATTATTAAAGTGAATTATTAAAGTATGAATTATTAAAGTGAATTATTAAAGTATGAATTATTAAAGTGAATTATTAAAGTATGAATTATTAAAGTGAATTATTAAAGTATGAATTATTAAAGTGAATTATTAAAGTATGAATTATTAAAGTGAATTATTAAAGTTAAAGTAAAGTAAAAATAAAGTAAAGGTAAAGTTAAAGTATAGTAAAAGTATAAAAACTATGTATGTATAATATGTGTATAAATATATATAATATTAATTTAAATCGTTATATATATTTAATGAAATAAAATATAAATATCGTTATATTTATTATACTGGTTAAGTAATGAGTTGTCAAAAGTGATTCTAGATATTTATAAAAGTTATATACGTTTTAATAATAATGTTCTTTTTAAACTGAAAACGTTTTTGTACGTTTGAAAATAGATTAATAGAATATTATGGAAACCAATTCTCCACTAGCTTTTGTCTAACTTTCGTAAATGACACTTTTTATTTTTATTTATAAATAGCTTTACAAATTATTCCGAATATCGTTAAGAGGAAGATTTCTCAAATCATAGTGGACCTCTCAACAGAGACTTGTAATCATAATTCAATGTTTCTGATAATTCAATCATTTAATATATTTTTTTTAATTTCGTCGATAATCATATTGAAACAAATACGTTCATATAAAGCATTATACTTTTAAATACTTTGTTGACATTTTCAATTTATAACATATACACATATACATACATATTCATATATGTTCATTTAATGGTTCGTGAATCATTGGAATTTGGTCGAGGTTTAAATGAATGTATAAACATAGTTTAAAATCCTTGAGATTTAACTTAACAAACATTGCTTATCGTGATAGAATAATATAAAGATAAAGTTTAAATTTAGTCGAAAATTTCCGGGTCGTCACAGGCTATTGGACCGAGACCCAAACTTTGATTAGTTGATGATCACTGTTATATGAACGATCGAGCAGGATGAATTTGATGATGGTGATATTCTGTGATGATGAAACTGGTACATGAGGATGTCGATGATATGTAACGATAATTAAGATTAAAGATAATGTTAAGTTTATAATAATGATGTATATAAGATTATGATACATGATAATTATGATTAAGGAACGATCATGATGTTGATCATGTTTATGGAAATGGCATTTAATGATGGCGGAGATGATGTTATGATTAGAATGATGCCCGGGTTTATTTTGGTGATGACTTCGTGATTTCATGATGATGAAATTGTTAAACGAAGATGACAATGGTAAGCATGATAATTTGAGGATGATCAATGAGAATGAGAATGCTGATGGTCGATGATATTGATGGGGTATGATGATGATTATGGGTGACGATGAGATGGATGATTTGATGCATGATTTTATGATGATGGTACGAACATGATTTACGATGATGATGTTGATGATGATGGTATTATGATCATGAATGATAAATGACGAGATGATAATTAGATTATGATGATGATGATGTTGTCATGTGATGATACATGATAATGATATTATCATGATATTGATGATAGATATTAAAATGACGATGATGTAATGAGAAAAATAAATAAAAACTGAAACGGTTGGAATGGTTGAGGGCGTTATCGGGTTAGCGGGACGTCGCGGGTTCAAACCTGGACTTGGGCATTTTTTTAGGACTACATATTTGAGGTAGTTTACTTATTACTCATTATTATTATTATTATTATTATTATTATTATTATTATTATTATTATTATTATTATTATTATTATTATTATTATTATCATTTTTAATGTAAGTAGGATTATTATTGAAACTATATTTTTTATAAAAATTATCATTTTTATTATTAGAACTATCATTATTATTATTATTAGAATTATCATATTTTTATCATTATTGTTTTTATTTTCATTTTTTTTATTATCTCTAACACTAATATTATTATTTTTATCATTATTATTATTAGTATTATTAATATATCAAATAAAGATTTTCTATATAAAAATATATTATTTACATAAAACATAACTACATTAATATGTTTATAATAAATATTAATTATCTATTTAATGTATATAAAAATAAATATAGTTAATTTAGTTATTAATGAAACGTACAAGTTACTAAAATAACAATTAATAATAATACCTAAATTTATTCAATTACCATTATATGTGTTATATACATATAAATGATAAAGGTTCGTGAATCCGAGGCCAACCCTACACTTGTTCAATGTCGTCATATGTATTTTTACTACAAAATACATTACAGTGAGTTTCATTAATCCATTTTTAAATGCTTTTGCAATATATATATTTGGGACTGAGAATACATGCGCTGTTTTTATAACTGTTTTACGAAATAGACACAAGTAATTGAAACTACATTATATGGTTGAATGATCGAAATCGAATATGCCCCTTTTTATTAAGTCTGGTAATCTAAGAATTAGGGAACAGACACCCTAATTGACGCGAACTCTAAAGATAGATCTATTGGGTCCAACAAGCCCCATCCAAAGTACCGGATGCTTTAGTACTTCGAAATTTATATCATGTCCGAAGGAGGATCCCGGAATGATAGGGATATTCATATATGCATATTGTGAATGTCGGTTACCAGGTGTTCAATTCATATGAATGATATTTTTGTCTCTATTCATGGGACGTATGTTTATGAGAAATGGAAATATGAAATCTTGTGGTCTATTAAAATGATGGAAATGATTATTTATGTTAAACTAATGAACCCACCAACCTTTTGGTTGACACTTTAAAGCATGTTTATTCTCAGGTATGAAAGAAATCTTCCACTGTGCATTTACTCATATTAGAGATATTACTTGGAGTCATTCATGACATATTTCAAAAGACGTTGCATTCGAGTCATCGAGTTCATCAAGATTATTATTAAGTCGATTATAGTTGGACATATTATGAAAGTGTATGCATACCGTCAACTTTTGAGGTAAACGAAAGTTTGTCTTTTAAAAATGAATGCAATGTTTGTAAAATGTATCATATAGAGGTCAAGTACCTCGCTATGTAACCAACTATTGCGAATCGTTTGTAATCGATATGGACTTCGTCCGGATGGGTTAGGACGGGTCGCTTCACACCTAATAATAATGAAGAGTCAAATGTAAATTGGAATGATTCGTGGACTGATTCACAAGTTCCCGAAGAGGAACCGGAAGAAGTGTCAGAACCGGAAGAAGAATCGAAACCGAAAGAAGAATCGGAACCGGAAGAAGAAATAGAACCAGTGGGGGAAATAATAAAACGGTTAAGTAGAAGAAAATCCTCAACCAACCGACCAAAGTTAATTATGGTCAATGGTGTTTCCTCCAAGGAAGCAAAGTATTGGGAGGATTACCAATTCTCCGATGAATCGGATCCCGACAAGGATTCCGATGATGTTATAGAAATTACCCCAACACAATTTAATAAGGCAAAAGAGAACAATAAGGAAAAGGGCATAAAAATAGAGAAATTTGATTCTAAACACGATGAACTTTATATGTATCGTCAACACCCGTATTTCTTAAGTTGTGACAGTAACCCGGGAACCTCTAAACCACCAAGTTTTTCTAAACCAATGTGGAAAATGACGGTTCGTATTAGGGGAACATCATATATCCCTAGAAACTTGGAAAAACGAACCAAAACTGAAGAAGAAGAAGAAACGAGCGAGTCGGAATAAGATAGTTGTATTCGTGTGGTGTAATATATGTAATATAGTGTGCTTATGCTTTATGATATATGTAAAAATTGCTTGTATTAATAAGTATTTTTTATGAATCTAACTCTTGTCTATTTTACAGTATAAAAACACAAAATGGATAGACAACCCAATATTTTAAGAGACCTACCCGGAGACATGATTGATGAAATCTTGTCTAGAGTCGGTCAGAATTCCTCGACACAACTATTTAAGGCGAGATCAGTTTGTAAGACATTCGAAGAACGTTCCAAGAATGCCTTGGTTTATAAAAGGCTTTCGTTCGAAAGATGGGGGATATCACATTGGGAAATCAATAAGTTACGATGTGTTTACTTTGACGCATATATTGCGGGGAACCCAAATGCTATTTTACGCAACGGGTTAAGAAATTATTTTGACTCAATATATCCTAATATAGGGCTTCGTGATTTAGAAAAAGCGGCTAACATGCAACATAAAGAAGCATGTTATGCTTACGGGTTAGTAATGTTCGTTTCTCACTAAAGTGAGAACAAGAACATCGGTCTACAACTATTAAACAAAAGGTTCCCACAAGTGACGGAGTCGGTAATTGGGGTAAGAAATGAGGTTTTTAGGTTATTACGAGACTGTTGGTCATTACGTAACCTTCATCCTTTTGACGACGTTACAACACATTGTCTTACTATCGGTCACAACGGTTTTGTTCCACAAAACCAAGGATGGAAAGTGGTATTAGTAAAACCAGAATGCATGACTTGTTTCTGGACGTATGAATTACGTATCTTTATTGCCTTTGCTGAACGCCTTATTTATTAACTAGAATTATCTTTGTAACTACTTTGTATCAAAGTTTTATGTGCTATATTTCATACTATATGTAAAAAAAAAAGCGGTATTGTAAGTTTGCAACTTATTGTATAAAGGTTTGAATACGATATTTTTTTTGTAATTAGTTTTTCATATAGAATTGTAGTAGTTGAAATGGTATGTTAGCTACTAAGTATGAACTTAACGGGTAGGTACTACCCGAATTAAAGAGTATAAAACGCTAATATGAAGAAAGAGCTTTTATAAATAAGTTCATATTACGCTACGAAATACTATTGACTACTCTTGATATTCTATATGATTAACTCGTTTCATTTGACTATTTTGAAGGAAATAGCACCGACTACTCGACACACCTTGAATATGAGCGAAGAGGAATTTCGTGCCTTTCTTGCTTCAAACATAGCCGCAGTACATGCTGCGCTACATACCAACAATAACTCCGAATCTAGCAATGCAGCTAACGGCGCAAGAAATCGTGTAGGATGCACCTACAAAGAATTCACTGCCTGCAAACCTTTGGAATTTGATGGAACCGAAGGACCGATCGGATTGAAACGGTTGACTGAGAAGGTTGAATCGGTGTTTGCCATAAGTAAGTGTACTGTAGAGGACAAAGTGAAGTACGCTACGCATACCTTCACAGGTACTGCGTTAACATGGTAGAATACCTATCTAGAGCAAGTGGGACAAGATGATGCTTACGCACTACCGTGGTCAGCATTCAATCACTTGATGAACGAGAAGTACCGTCCCAGAACCGAGGTCAATAAGCTCAAGACAGAACTTAGAGGGTTACGAACCCAAGGATTTAATATTACCACGTACGAAAGACGATTCACAGAATTGTGCCTATTGTGTCCGAGAGCGTTCGAAGATGAGGAAGAGAAGATCGACGCATTTGTGAAAGGATTACCGGAAAGAATCCAAGAAGATATAAGTTCACACGAGCCCACCTCCATACAACAGGCATGTAGAATGGCTCACAAACTAGTGAACCAGATTGAGGAAAGAATTAAAGAACAGGTGGCTAAAGAGGCCAATGTGAAGCAAGTCAAAAGAAAGTGGGAGGAAAACGGTGATAAGAATCACCAATACAACAACAACAGCAATTACAACAATAATCGCAACAACTATCCCAACAATCGCAACATCAATCGCAACTACAACAAACGGCCCAACAACAACAACAACAACAACAACAGCAACTACAACAATCATCCCAACAACAATAACAACCGCAACAACAACAACAACAACAACAACAATCAGAAGCAGCTATGCCAAAGGTGTGAAAAGTATCACTCGGGGTTCTGCACCAAATTTTGCAACAAGTGTAAAAGAAATGGTCATAGCGCGGCGAAGTGTGAGGTCTACAGACCAGGGGTTAACAGAACGAAAGGAACAAATGGTGTCGGAACGAGTAATGGCGGAGCAAGTAGTGTCGGAGCAAGTTATGCCAATGTAGTTTGTTATAAATGTGGAAAACCGGGCCACATTATTAGAAATTGCCCGAACCAGGAGAACACGAATGGACAAGGCCGTGGAAGAGTTTTCAATATTAATGCGGCAGAGGCACAGGAAGACCCGGAGCTTGTTACGGGTACGTTTCTTATTGACAATAAATCTGCTTACGTTTTATTTAATTCGGGTGCAGATAAAAGCTATATGAGTAGAGATTTTTGTGCTAAATTAATTTATCCATTGACGCCGTTGGATAGTAAATTTTTACTCGAATTAGCAAACGGTAAATTAATTTCAGCAGATTATATATGCCGGAATCGAGAAATTAAACTGGGTAGCGAAATACTTAAGATTGATTTGATACCCGTAGAGTTAGGGAGTTTTGATGTAATAGTTGGCATGGACTGGCTGAAGAAGGTGAAAGCAGAGATCGTATGTTATAAAAATGCAATTCACATTGTACGAGAAGAAGGAGAACCCTTAATGGTGTACGGAGAAAAGGGCAACACGAAGCTACACCTTATTAGTAATTTGAAGGCACAAAAACTAATAAGAAAAGGTTTCTATGCTGTTCTAGCACACGTCGAGAAAGTACAAACTGAAGAAAAGAGCATCAATGATGTTTCCGTAGCAAACTGAAGAATTTCCAATAGCTCGTGCTCCTTATAGACTCGCACCCAGCGAGATGAAAGAACTGCAAAGCCAACTGCAAGAACTATTAGAACATGGTTTCATTCGACCAAGCACATCACCATGGGGAGCTCCTGTTTTGTTTGTCAAGAAGAAGGATGGTACATTTAGGTTGTGTATTGAATACAGAGAGTTGAACAAACTTACCATCAAAAACCGTTATCCACTGCCAAGAATTGACGACTTATTTGATCAACTACAAGGCTCGTTGGTTTATTCGAAGATCGATTTACGTTCTGGATATCATCAAATGCGAGTAAAGGAGGATGATATTCCAAAAACTGCTTTTAGGACGCGTTATGGTCATTACGAGTTTATGGTTATGCCGTTTGGATTGACTAACACACCAGCTGTATTCATGGACCTTATGAACCTAGTGTGTGGGCCATATCTTGACAAGTTTGTCATTGTTTTCATCGATGACATACTTATTTACTCAAAGAATGATCAAGAGCACGAAGAACATTTGAGAAAAGTGCTAGAAGTATTGAGGAAAGAAAAACTATACGCTAAGTTTTCAAAGTGTGCATTTTGGTTGGAAGAAGTTCAATTCCTTGGTCACATAGTGAACAAAGAAGGTATCCAGGTGGACCCGGCAAAGATCGAAACCGTTGAAAAGTGGGAAACCCCAAAAACTCCGAAGCATATACGTCAATTTTTAGGATTGGCTGGTTACTACAGAAGATTCATCCAAGATTTCTCCAAAATAGCAAAACCCTTGACTGCATTAACGCATAAATGGAAGAAATTTGAATGGAAGGATGAACAAGAGAAGGCGTTTCAATTATTGAAGAAAAAGCTAACTACGGCACCTATATTGTCATTGCCTGAAGGGAATGATGATTTTGTGATTTATTGTGACGCATCAAAGCAAGGTCTCGGTTGTGTATTAATGCAACGGACGAAGGTGATTGCTTATGCGTCTAGACAATTGAAGATTCACGAGCAAAATTATACGACGCATGATTTGGAATTAGGCGCGGTTGTTTTTGCATTAAAGACTTGGAGACACTACTTATATGGGGTCAAAAGTATTATATATACCGACCACAAAAGTCTTCAACACATATTTAATCAGAAACAACTGAATATGAGGCAACGTAGGTGGATTGAATTATTGAATGATTACGACTTTGAGATTCGTTACCACCCGGGGAAGGCAAATGTGGTAGCTGACGCCTTGAGCAGAAAGGATAGAGAACCCATTCGAGTAAAATCTATGAATATAATGATTCACACTAACCTTACTACTCAAATAAAGGAGGCGCAACAAGGAGTTTTAAAAGAGGGAAATTTAAAGGATGAAATACCCAAAGGATCGGAGAAGCATCTTAATATTTGGGAAGACGGAACCCGGTATAGGGCTGAAAGAATTTGGGTACCAAAATTTGGAGATATGAGAGAAATGGTACTTAGAGAAGCTCATAAAACCAGATACTCAATACATCCTGGAACGGGGAAGATGTACAAGGATTTTAAGAAACATTTTTGGTGGCCAGGTATGAAAGCCGATATTGCTAAATATGTAGGAGAATGTTTAACGTGTTCTAAGGTCAAAGCTGAACATCAGAAACCATCAGGTCTACTACAACAACCTGAAATCCCGGAATGGAAATGGGAAAACATTACCATGGATTTCATTGCTAAATTGCCAAGGACTGCAAGTGGTTATGATACTATTTGGGTAATAGTTGATCGTCACACCAAGCCAGCACACTTTCTGCCAATAAGAGAAGATGACAAGATGGAGAAGTTAGCACGACTGTATTTGAAGGAAGTCGTCTCCAGACATGGAATACCAATCTCTATTATCTCTGATAGGGATGACAGATTTATTTCAAGATTCTGGCAGACATTACAGCAAGCATTAGGAACTCGTCTAGACATGAGTATTGCCTATCATCCACAAACTGATGGGCAGAGTGAAAGGACGATACAAACGCTTGAAGACATGCTACGAGCATGTGTTATTGATTTCGGAAACAGTTGGGATCGACATCTACCGTTAGCAGAATTTTCCTACAACAACAGCTATCATTCAAGCATTGAGATGGCGCCGTTTGAAGCACTTTATGGTAGAAAGTGCAGGTCTCCGATTTGTTGGAGTGAAGTGGGGAATAGACAGATTACGGGTCCGGAGATAATACAAGAAACTACCGAGAAGATCATCCAAATTCAACAACGGTTGAAAACCGCCCAAAGTCGACAAAAGAGCTACGCCGACATTAAAAGAAAAGACATAGAATTTGAAATTGGAGAAATGGTCATGCTTAAGGTTGCACCTTGGAAAGGTGTTGTTCGATTTGGTAAATGGGGGAAATTAAATCCAAGGTATATTGGACCATTCAAGATTATTGATCGTGTCGGACCAGTAGCTTACCGACTTGAGTTACCTCAACAACTTGTGAATGTACATAACACTTTCCACGTATCGAATTTGAAGAAATGTTTTGCTAAAGTAGATCTCACTATTCTATTGGACGAAATCCAAATCAATGAAAAACTTCAATTCATTGAAGAACCCGTCAAAATAATGGATCGTGAGGTTAAGAGACTTAAACAAAATAAGATACCGATTGTAAAGGTTCGATGGAATGCTCGTAGATGACCCAAGTTCACCTGGGAGCGTGAAGATTAGATGAAGAAGAAATACCCGCATCTATTTCCAGAAGATTCGTCAACACTTTCAACAGCTTAAAATTTCGGGACGAAATTTATTTAACGGGTAGGTACTGTAGTCACCCGAACTTTTCCATGTTTTTATATATTAAATGAAATTGATATTTACATGATTAAATGTTTTCAACATGTTAAGCAATCAAACTTGTTAAGACTTGATTAATTGAAATAGGTTTCATATAGACAATTGACCACCCAAGTTGACCGGCGATTCACGAACGTTAAAACTTGTAAAAACTATATGATGACATATATATGGATATATATATATATAGAGTTAACATGATATTATGATAAGTAAACATATCATTAAGTATATTAACAATGAACTACATATGTAAAAACAAGACTACTAACTTAATGATTTTGAAACGAGACATATATGTAACGATTATCGTTGTAACGACATTTAATGTATATATATCATATTAAGATATATTAATACATCATGATATCATGATAATGTAATAATTTAACATCTCATTTGATTTAATAAACAATGGGTTAACAACATTTAACAAGATCGTTAACCTAAAGGTTTCAAAACAACACTTACATGTAACGACTAACGATGACTTAACGACTCAGTTAAAATGTATATACATGTAGTGTTTTAATATGTATTCATAAACTTTTGAAAGACTTCAAGACACTTATCAAAATACTTCTACTTAACAAAAATGCTTACAATTACATCCTCGTTCAGTTTCATCAACAATTCTACTCGTATGCATCCGCATTTGTACTCGTACAATACATAGCTTTTAGATGTATGTACTATTGGTATATACACTCCAATGATCAGCTCT